>NC_081180.1:161402148-161724330 GCF_029867415.1 Vicia villosa
ACTTGCAGTTCTTGTTAGTGAATGTGTGGGAGCTTTACCCAGCAACTGATAGATTTAATCAAATCATTTATCATTTATCTTCTCTCCCCCTTTTTGTCATAACATCAAAAAGAATATTTCAAAAGATTCAGATGAATAAAACGACAAATAAAAACACTGGAATGTAAAAGACGGAAGGTTTTCATTGATACTCAAAAAAGATTACAAGAGAGGAATGCAGGAAAACAGATGCAACAAGGAAATAGAAACTACAAAGACCAAAGGACTAAGATCCTAGCCTACGCAAAATCCGCGCCAGAACATCATGAATCTCGTCAGTGCTTGTAGCTTGCCTTGCCATGAAGGAGCGAAACTCAGCATTGGCTGCTTCTTGCGCGTCCAAACGAGAAGCCAACATAGCTTGATTCTGATGAAGAGTTTCCAAGGTCTCCATCAGAGCTGAGGTTTCACCAGAAGAGGAGGCCACCTGAATTTCTGCCAAAAGGGACAGCAATCTCAGCAGGGTGATCTTCTGGGAGATCTTCAGCTTGTGCATCTTCCATTTCCTCATCTGAGTCTGACTCAGAAGTAGCCTTAGCATATTCTGGTTCAGGCAAGCTCAGAAGTTCCATCTTTCAACGCTTGAAGAATAGCTGCTAGGTTTGTTGGAGGAGTAGGACCAGCAACTTCAGCACGATAAACCACTACTGGAAAGACCATGTGAGGTGCTTTTTCAGAAGGGTTCATTCTGAACCAGTTGAACAGCCACTGAAAATCTCCAGTCAGCACAGGAAACCATGGTTTCCACACCACGATGTCTCTGCAGAGATTTTCTTCTTCCAACTCATCTGCAGGTATCTTCTTCTCAAGAACACTTCTGTTCCCGATGAGATGGTGACGGCTGCTTTCACCAGCTTCCAGCCGAAGACCACGAATACCAGGAGCTTCAGACATGATCCTTCTCTGAGTGTCTGTTGCCCTATCCAGAAAATCTTGACGAAAGGTATCCCAAAGGTTGTTTGTGGCATACTCATCCAGATGGTTAAGGTGAGCAGCACCCAGAATCTCCAACCAGCCATTTACATCAGAATGTAAAAGCTCCAGATATGATTGAGTGGTAGGGGTTGGAGGGTTGACGGTGAACCTGGAGTCGGGAAGAACAACACTATAGGGATTAGGTGTTCTGGTGGGAAAAGGGTGTGAGAGAGATGAAGAAATATCTGATGGAAGGGTTGAAGGAGAGGAGATATCAGATGGTGAAGAAGGTGGTTCCGAGAGGATGAATGAGGAGGAAGAGGTGGTGGAGGTCTTTGAAGAGGGAGGTGATTGAGGGGTACCGTCAAGGGGTTGATACACTTTGAGAGGGTCATAGGTGATCCTTACTCTTTTTGGTTTGGTCTCTGGTTCAGCAGTAGCCTTTCTCTTTTGTTTCCGATCATTATCTTGATTCCAGAGCTTGACGATGGATTCATGATGGATTTTCAGATATTGGAAACAGCTAGGGTTTATGATATGAATGCAAAGAGAGAGAAATATAAGAGGGAAAAGAAACGTTTGAAGAATATAAAAAGAAAACTGAAAGGGAGTTAATGATGAAAAGCATTTAATGTTACGTGACATGAGGAGAGATAATAAAGACAAAAGACGTGATTTGCACAGTTACCTAAGTAGACGTCCCCTCAACTGCACGGACGCTTGTCCAGGAGTAGTGAACACGTGTTTACCATCTGGATAGCCAGTTACAGCTGTTATGCTTTAAAGAGATTCTGAATCAACTTAGACAACGAAACGTTAGTAATAACCGAATCACAATTTCTAATTGATTTTAATCAGAACTTCTTAAGAAAAAGATTTCATTTCAGAAGATACCCATATATAAGAACTTCTCATCTTCTAATTCTGGGCTTGTTTCTGAAGACTCATTTGTACCAATTATATTGAATCCATCTGGTCTAGGAACAAGATCCCAAACATCATTCCTTGTAAACTGATTCAGTTCTTCTTGCATAGCAATTATCCAGTCTGGATCTTCTAGAGCATGATCAACAGAAGTTGGCTCGATCAAAGATACAAGACCTAATTGACAATCTGCATTGTTCTTAAGGAATGCTCTTGTTCTGATTGGATCATCCTTCTTTCCAAGAATGACATCTTCTGAATGACCAGAGATGAGTCTGGATGATCTTCTGACAGATGGTTCTTCAGATATGCTTAGATTCTCCAGAGAAGCTGATACTTGATCTTCAGATTCTTTGCTTCTGAGAAGCTCTGCTTCTGATGCTGTGCTTCTTGGCTCAACAACTTCTGATATATCAATATCACAATCTGCAAAATTATCAAACTGCTTTGGTTTTTCAGAACCAAGCTTATCATCAAACCTGATATTGATTGATTCTTCTACAATCAATGTTTCAGTATTGTATACCCTGTAGCCTTTTGAGCGTTCAGAATATCCAAGAAGGAAACACTTTTGTGCTTTGGAATCAAACTTACAAGATGATCTTTAGTGTTCAGAATAAAGCATACACATCCAAAAGGATGGAAATATGAAATGTTGGGCTTTCTATTCTTCCACAATTCATAGGGAGTCTTATTTAGAATAGGTCTGATAGAGATTCTATTCTGAATATAGCATGCAGTGTTTATTGCTTCTGCCCAGAAATGCTTAGCCATATTGGTTTCATTGATCATGGTTCTGGCCATTTCTTGCAGAGTCCTATTCTTTCGTTCTACAACCCCATTTTGCTGTGGAGTTCTAGGACAAGAGAAATCATGGGCAATACCATTTTCTTTGAAGAATTCTTCAAAGGATCTGTTCTCAAATTCACCACCATGATCACTTCTGACCTTTATGATTTTACACTCTTTTTCAGATTGAATCTGAATGCAGAAATCAAAGAACACTGAATGAGTCTCATCCTTGTGTTTCAAGAATTTTACCCATGCCCAGCGGCTATAATCATCTACGATGACTAATCCATATTTCTTCCCTCTGACAGATGCTGTTTTGACTGGGCTAAACAGATCAATGTGCAAGAGTTCTAATGGCCTTGAGGTAGAAACAACATTCTTAGACTTGAATGCAGGTTTGGAGAACTTGCCCTTCTGACATGCTTCACAAAGAGCATCTGATTTGAATTTCAGATTAGGGAGTCCTCTGACAAGATTCAGTTTGTTAATCTGAGAAATCTTTCTCAAACTAGCATGACCTAATCTTCTGTGCCAGACCCACTGCTCTTCAGAAACAGACATAAGACAAGTCACCTTCTGACTCATAAGATCTTGCAGATCTGTCTTATAAATGTTGTTCTTCCTCTTGCCTGTAAATAGGATTGAGCCATCCTTCTGATTTACAGCCTTGCAAGACTCTTGATTAAAGATTATATCATAACCATTGTCACTCAATTGACTGATAGATAAGAGGTTATGTGTTAATCCTTCTACAAGAAGTACATTAGAAATGGAAGGAGAGTTACCAGACTTTATAGTTCCAGAGCCAATTATCTTGCCCTTCTGATCTCCTCCAAACTTGACTTCTCCTCCAGACTTAAGCACCAGGTCTTGGAACATAGACCTTCTTCCTATCATGTGTCGTGAGCATCCAGAGTCCAGGTACCATGACATGTTGTGCTTTGTCCTTTTTGCAGTCAAGGATATCTGCAATAGGAATAATCTTATCCTTAGGTACCCACATCTTTTTGGGTCCTTTCTTGTTAGATTTTCTCAAGTTCTGATTGAACTTGGGTTTAACATTGTAAGCAATAGGAGGAACAGCATGATAATTCTTAATGTGAGTTTCATGATATTTCCTAGGTTGTGTCACATGCTTTTTGGTGTGTGTTATGTGAAAACTTTGAGCATGTGAAGTGTGCCTAATATCATGGGAGTGGCCATACTTGAACTGATCATACAATGGCTTGTATGTGAATTTCATTCATCAACAGGTTCAAGTTTGTATGGGGTTTCACCCTCAAAACCAATGCCAACTCTTTTTGTTTCCAGACACAGCATATATCATAGAAGCTAGCTGACTTCTGCCAATACTTCTAGATAAGAACTTCCTGAAACTTAAATCATATTCTTTCAGAATATGGTTTAGACTAGGAGTGGATTGTTCTGAATCAGAAGGAGATCCAACATTATTGGATAATTTTAAAAGTTTTTCTTTTAATTCAGAATTCTCCAACTCAAGCTTCTTTGTTTCAAATTCAAATAGCTTTTTCAGCTTTTTGTATTTGAGACTAATCTGAGACTTGTGTTCCAGAAGTTCAGTTAGACCGGAAACTAACTCATCTCTAGTAAGTTCAGAAAATACCTCTTCAGAATCTGATTCTGATGTAGATTCTGATCTGTCATCTTCTGTCGCCATCAGCGCACAGTTAGCCTGCTCATCTTCAGAGTCTGAATCATCTTCTGACTCATCCCAGGTTGCCATAAGACTTTTCTTCTTATGAAACTTCTTCTTGGGATTTTCCTTCTGAAGATTTGGACATTCATTCTTGAAGTGTCCAGGCTCATTGCATTCATAGCACATGACCTTCTTCTTGTCAAATCTTCTTTCATCAGAAGATTCTCCACGTTCAAATTTCCTTGAACTTCTGAAGCCTCTGAACTTCCTTTGCTTGGTCTTCCAGAGTTGATTTAGCCTTCTGGAGATCAAGGACAGTTCATCTTCTTCTTCAGATTCTGATTCTTCAGGATCTTCTTCTCTAGCCTGAAAAGCGTTAGTGCATTTCTTGATATTGGATTTTAATGCAATAGACTTACCTTTCTTTTGAGGCTCATTTGCGTCCAGCTCTATTTCATGACTTCTCAAGGCACTGATAAGCTCTTCCAGAGAAACTTCATTCAGATTCTTTGCAATCTTGAATGCAGTCACCATAGGACCCCATCTTCTGGGTAAGCTTCTGTTGATCTTCTTTACATGATCAGCCTTGGTGTATCCCTTGTCAAGAACTCTCAATCCAGCAGTAAGAGTTTGAAATCTTGAAAACATCTTTTCAATGTCTTCATCATCCTCCATCTTGAAGGCTTCATACTTCTGGATTAAAGCTAGAGCTTTAGTCTCCTTGACTTGAGCATTTCCTTCATGAGTCATTTTCAAGGACTCATATATGTCATAGGCCGTTTCCCTGTTAGATATCTTCTCATACTCAGCATGAGAGATAGCATTCAGCAAAACAGTTCTGCATTTATGATGATTCCTGAAAAGCTTTTTCTGATCATCATTCATTTCTTGCCTTGTCAGCTTTACGCCTCTGGCATTTACTGGATGTTTGTAACCATCCATCAGAAGATCCCATAGATCACCATCTAGACCCAGAAAGTAACTTTCCAGTATTCAAAGTTTTCACCATCAAATACTGGTGGTCTAGTAAACCATTGTTACCATTGTATTGCTCAGCAGAGCCAGATGTAGATGCAGGTGGGTCTGTTGGAATTTCACCAGCCATCTTTTACTGAAGCGTTTTTCTCTTCCTGAATCTTTTCTAAACACGGTTAAGTGCTTGCACCTTAGAACCGGCGCTCTGATGCCAATTGAAGGATAGAAAAACACTTAGAAAGGGGGGGGGTTTGAATAAGTGTAGCTTTAAAAACTTGACAGATAAAAATAAATTGCACAGTTATTTTTATCCTGGTTCGTTGTTAACTAAACTACTCCAGTCCACCCCCGCAGAGATGATTTACCTCAACTGAGGATTTAATCCACTAATCGCACGGATTACAATGGTTCTCCACTTAGTCAGCAACTAAGTCTTCCAGAGATCTTCTGATCACACACTGATCACTCCAGGAACAACTGCTTAGATACCCTCTAAGACTTTTCTAGAGTCTACTGATCCACACGATCACTCGAGTTACAACCTGCTTAGATCACTTCTAAGACTTCCTAGAGTATTCTGATCCACACGATCACTCTAGTTCCTTACAACTTAATGTAATCAATTCTAAGAGTATTACAAATGCTTCTTAAAAGCGATAATCACAACTGTGATATTTCTCTTAACGTTAAGCTTAATCTCACTAATATATTACAACAGCAATGTAGTGAGCTTTGATGAAGATGAAGATTCTGAGCTTTAAATTGAACAGCGTTTCAGCAAGTTAATTTGAGTTGTTTGTTCAGGATCGTTAACCTTGCTTCTCATCAGAACTTCATATTATAGGCGTTGGAGAGATGACCGTTGAGTGCATTTAATGCTTTGCGTGTTCCGTACAGCATCGCATTTAATGTTATACGCTTTTGTCAACTACCTCGAGCCTTGTTCACGCTGTGTCTACTGACGTAGCCTAGAATAGCTTTTAACGTTACTTTTGTCAGTCAGCGTAGCTTGCCACTTGTACTTTCTTCTGATCTGATGTTTGTGAATACAACGTTTGAATATCATCAGAGTCAAACAGCTTGGTGCATAGCATCTTCTGATCTTCTGACCTTGAAGTGCTTCTGAGCGTGATACCATCAGAACTTCAGTGCTTCTGTTCTCTTGTTCTTCTGATGCTTCCATAGACCCATGTTCTGATTCTGCTTCGACCATCTTCTGATGTCTTGCCAGACCATGTTCTGATGTTGCATGCTGAACCCTTTGAGACAAAGCTTCTGAGCGCTGAATTATGCGTACTCTTTATATATATTTCCTGAAAAGGAAATTGCATTGGATTAGAGTACCATATTATCTTAAGCAAAATTCATATTATTGTTATCATCAAAACTAAGATAATTGATCAGAACAAATCTTATTCTAACAACTTCAAGATCTCATCATTTTCTTTCGCTTGAACAGCATTGGTCGGATAGATTGTCTTGCCTATGTGGTACTTCCTCCGAAGGTTTCTCCACATTTTCTGTCGTTCTGTTGAAGACTCGTCCACTTCTGGTGACTCGACTAACATCAGCAATGTTGACAACAGACGGTAATGGTATTTCCTTACCATTTTCAATGAATGTAGCGTTGTATTTGTATGGTATAGCCTTGTCAGACTCATACGGTACAGGACCTGGTAAGTAGATGACTAGTGGTGCAACTGCTGTCTTCCTGCTGTCATATTTAACTTGCATAGGTTCAACTTGATTAATTTGAGGAGATACGGTAAAGACTTCGTCATCTTCTCTGTTGGCAAGAACAGTAATGGTATTGTCATCCATTAGCTTTTGAATGTCGTTGCGAACGCGCAAACATCCTCGTGAATTTCTTCGACAGATTCTGCATCTACTGTAAGCGTGGAAATCTGTTCCAAAGTAGGCAAGTCCATTTAAAGTTTTGTGGAACCTGACTACCGATCCTTCAAGGTCTTCAACTTTGTAGATTTTGTATTCTCCTGGACATCCTTGAACCATGTTGATGTCATGTTCAGTTTTGACTCGGATATGTTGAATCCATCCTAAGTCCATTTGTTCTTGTAATGCAGCTTGAACTATGGCACATCCTTGATTATTCTTTGGACAAAATTCACATGTGAAGTAGTTGTGAGGTGGTACATGACCGTACCCATCTTGTTTAGCGTGCATCTTGACAAGATTTTCCCCTATCTGACGAATGTCGTAGATTTGAATGACATTGGGGTGTTGATCTATCAGATTTACTGAAGCTTCTTTGTGCTGCGGCAAAGGATTTGCTTGGACGTTTGGATTAGTATCTTTGAAAGATAGCATTCCGCTCTTCACTAATCGTTGGACGTCAATCCTGAAAGGGAAACAGTTCTCAATATTGTGACCTGGTGCCCCCTGATGATAGGGACAAGATTGGTCAGCCTTATACCATGGTGAGGAACTGTTTGTAGGATTTGGAGGACTCCTTGTCTGAATGAGTCCTTTTGCCAGTAATGTTGGAAACAATTCTGCATACGGCATTGGTACGGGGTCAAAGGCAGGATACCTTGGAGCCCGATTGTTGTAATTTGGAGGTCGAACCTGCTGCTGAGGTTGCTGCGACCTTTGTTGAATTTGTTGTTGCGAGACCTGAGGTTGATAAGCTGGCGCTGAGTTAACAACCGGAGTTATTGTTGCAACTTGAGGTTGGAATTTCTTCTTGATTTTGTGCAAAACATTGCTGACATCTTGATCCTTTTTCTTCTGGAAAGAACTTCCATACTTCCTTGGACCAACAGAAGATTCTGGTTCTTTGTTCAAGCGTCCTTCTCGAACTGCTTCTTCTAAACGTACACCCATGTTTACCATCTCGGTAAAGTCACTTGGTGCACTTGCAACCATTCGTCCGTAGTAAAATGGACTCAAAGTTTTGAGATAGATTTTTGTCATTTCTTTCTCTTCAAGTGGTGGACAGATTTGAGCAGCAACTTCACGCCATCTCTGAGCGTATTCCTTGAAGCTTTCTCTATCCTTTTGAGTCATGGCCCGGAGTTGATCTCTGTCGGGAGCCATATCCAGATTGTACTTATACTGTTTGACGAAGGCCTCTCCGAGGTCTCGAAAAGTACGAATCTCTGAACTGTCCAAGTTCATGTACCATTTGAGTGCAGCACCAGTCAGGCTGTCTTGAAAATAATGAATGAGCAATTGTTGATTATCAGTCTGAGTTGACATTCTTCGAGCGTACATTACGAGATGACTTTGCGGGCATGAATTCCCTTTATACTTCTCGAATTCTGGTACTTTGAATTTGTGAGGAATCTTAACATTCGGAACCAGACAGAGGTCTGCAGCATTCTTTCCGAATAGATCTTGTCCTCGAAGAGTCTTGAGTTCCTTCTGCATTTGCAGAAACTGTTCCTGGAACTCGTCCAATCTTTCATACACGCCAGCGTCTTCACTGGGAGCGTGATGATATACTTGTCCGCCCTGCGGGGGAAAAGTATGCATAATTGGTCGTGGAGAAGCCATGACAGCAGATCTCGGTATCTCAGTATTCTGTTGTGCGAAACCCATTGCCGTTGCTCTTGGAACTTCAATTTCCAGAGGTTTGTAACCCTCCGGTGGACGCATATCCATGGTGACTTTTGGAGCTTCAGAAGCTGGAGGTATGTACCCTTCTGGAGTAAAGTTATACGGCATGCCCCAAGGTCGATCAGGCGGCATGGTATACTGAGGAATAGGAGTAGAAACAATCTCGGAAACCACAGTCCTTTGTGGTTCTTCCGGCGTTGGTCGATTCTGCGCAACTACCAGGGCTTCCACCATACTATTGAGTCTTTCAACAGTACCTTTGAGAGTATTAATCTCTTCTCTGAGTTCTTCATTCTCTTGCTCAAAGTCTTCCATTCTTTTCTTGCGACTTGAACGAGTGTTGTATGGATGAGACAGCTTGAAAGTCTTGGTTCACCTCCTTCTCCTCCTCTCTTTCTGGAGAAAGGAAAGTGACTATTAGATCCGCGACAATTCTCGTGTCAGTGCGTACGACTAAAGCGATGTATGATATGCAATTAAGTTATTATTTTTCAAGGAAACACCATAATTACGTTATGAACATCAAACTTTTATTGATTAAGCGAAAACGCCGTTTTTACACACTTTGAAAAAGGGAAATACAGAGAAACTGAGAGAAAGGACTTTAAAACTTTGATGAAGAGCCGACTTCACGTTCTAACATCTTCTTCTGTTTCTTGAGCTGAGCGTTCTCTGACGTGAGCTGATCGATGATCCAGGAAGCAGGAGGGATATGATGAGAAAGTGACGTTTGTGTCACTTGTCGATCGAGTACTTCAGGTAACTCATCCTTCCTTCTTAGGATGTTATGAATCTCAACATTTTCCGTGTTGACGATTCGGTACTTGTTCCTCCAAGCATTCCTTTCTTGGCATACCTTGTTTAATGCCGCTTGCAGTTTTTCAACATCGGTGGAGAAAAGGTAAATTGGTTCCCTTAGGGGAATAGGTTCTTGATGTTGATATGGCATCCTGAGCTTGAATGCCCTGACGCGTACCCATTGAAGGTAAGGATCCAGGGAGATGCAAAGATGTTTTCCTAACAATCTTCTCCCTTTGCTGTGTACAAGACGCCAGGCTTGGACAATTTCCTTCTTCAGCATGTTGCCATGATCGTCGATGTTCTTGAAGAACAGACCCTCCAATTGGATGTTACTTGGAATATTTTTCATAGGATAGCCGTATTGACGACGGGCTAAAGCTGGATTGTAACTGATTCCTCCATTAGTTCCAATAAGGGGTACGTTGGGGAAACTTCCGCAACTGAAAATGATCTTGGTTTCGTCGTTGTCAGGACTACACCAATCAATGTCTGTATGAGTGAGAGACATGATTTTCTGTGACCAGTAAAGGCCATCCCTCATGTTCCAGAAAGTGCTAGACTTTGGCAGGTGTGAAACGAACCATTCGTATAACAACGGTACGCAGCATGTGATTAATCCTCCTCGCTGCAGGTTTCTTGAATGCACAGAGTGATAAGCATCCGCAAGCAAGGTTGGAACTGGATTTCCAATCAAGAAGATCTTAATTGCGTTGATGTCGACGAAATCGTTAATGTTAGGGAACAAAAACAATCCGTAGATAAGCAAAGCCAAGATTTCCTCAAAAGCGCTCATATCTTGGATGCTGACGAAGTACCGAGCTTGATCAAACAGGAATTTGGAGGGCAATCCTTGAATTCCTCCTCTACTCACCATATGAGTTCTGATGTCGACTACGTTCAAAGGAGTAGTTGCAGCAATGATAATGTCGTCAGGATTCTTTTCCAAACCGGAGTACGGATCTTGCGCGTACACAGGTATCTCAATCAGACGAGAGTACTCCTCCAACGTAGGCATGAGCTGATAATCTGGAAAGGTGAAACAGTGATACGTTGGATCGTAAAACTGTACCAAGGTGGGAAGGATTCCATCCACAATGTTGGTATTGAGCAAAGGCAGAAGTTTTCCATACTTCTCCTTGAAAGCCTGGGGGTCGACCACCAGTTTTCCGAGCTTTCCCAGTTCCTCGACCTGGGGAATCTTGAAGGTGTATTTCCTAGCTCTCTTTCTTCCGTAATCCATGGTATAGATCCTTAAGTCCTTTCTCCGTTTCTCTTTTTCTCTGAAGTTCAAAACGTTCGTTATTTAGTTTCCTTGAAAAACGACTCGAAAAAGACTCTTTTTGTTTTTAGTTGTTTATTAATGAATGATGCATGAATGCATGAATGCACACACAAGAGTTTTAAACAAACATGGCGTTGAAGGGTATAGTGGTCATGAAGTCAAAACGCAATCCCCGCCCCAATGGTAAACTAAGGTTAAGGATTTTTGTACCTGTAGAACGGGTTCTAAGGGTCTCAGAGTTTTTGCTCAACCTTAAAGATACGTTGATTGGTATCTATAAGAGAGTTTTCTCTGAGTGTAGTATCTGCGTGACAATTACTTCCGTAATCACCGCTCTACGTCCTAAAAAAGGCTTTAAGTGGGGTTAATGTGTTTCTAGGTCCTCCTGGTACAAATCAGTCTCGGAATGTAGTGGCGCAGTTAATCACAACCAGCCAGGCAAATCCCAAGAGTAGACTTGGAAACCAAGATTAGAGGGCCTTCACCGGGAAGACATCCTCCATCCTAACTTATGTTGCACTCAAATCCGGGTATAGGATTTCTCACCACAAGGGGGAATCAAGCCCTTTCCCGATACAGAATAAACAAAATAAACAAATATATATGCAACAAACACATGATATGACACAGAGGTTAGGCAGGACCTCTCTTGTTTGAGGGGGAATTTGGCATCCCTAATTCCTCATTGGGGCTGGACCAGCAACAGGTCAACCATTGGTTTGGATGAAAAACCAAGGTTCTGAACACTTATATCCCCAGCAGAGTCGCCATTTTTCTGTGGTGTCGTTTTCTTTTACCTCCCCGTTTCACTTGGGAGGACGGCACGCTAAACCCTTCACGCGAAATTTGGAAGGAGAATGCGCCCGTGGTGGGATGAATTTTGTTTCAGTTCTTCCTACGATATCACACGAACTTTCTTATTTGTCCTACGAGTAGGAAAGGGAAAAAAGATCTCAACTAAACCCTAGGAGTTTGCTAAGTGTGGGGATTTCACCTAGACTAGAAATTCTGGAGTCCGGGGGGTCGGTTATACATAGGGAAGTGTTTAAACACCCTACATATCTGTAGTACTCTACAGGAACCTTCTCTGTGTCATTGTGTTTGTGTTTATTGCTAATGATTGGGAAAGTTTCTCCTTTGTGTTAGGAGAAGGAATTGAATTGATTTGAAAAGACAGACAGACAGACAAACTGACTATTTTTGGTATTTTATTAGCTCGCTGAGATTCCTTGTGAACCTCATGCCTACATATCCCTAGTGGAAGTCAGAGCTTAATGTAGTTCGGGGAACTAACTAGGGAAATTAATTATTTTTGGTGCCTTGCTTGAAGCTCAAGGTTGAAGCTTGGAATTAAATCTCTGTTTACAGTAAAGAGACATGAAATTATCTCTACAGAGAGGTATTTGTACTATTCTACCACAAACATTTAAAGAGTGACAGAATAACTGAATTCATTTCATTCAAGAGGGGGACCTTACTTGTGTATGTGCAAGTATACCAGTCAAATGCCTCTTAAATGAAAGAAGGATGCTCATCCAAATTAGGGAAAGTTACCACATGTCTGGGTTTTACTGCCAGCTCATGCCTTTCAAAATCCTAAATGGGAGACTTGATTAAAATTGAAATGAAATGTTTGTTTGTTTGAATGTGGTAGAGTAGTAAAAATATCTCTCTATAGAGATAAGCTATGTCTATCTACTGTATAAAAGATTTGACTTTAGCTGGCTTATATGAGGCCCAAGCTTGAGGCTTTTGATTGATTAAATATTATTGACTCTGGGAGATGGCTCCACTGGGGGTTAATTACAGGGTATTTTTGTGTTCTGTACAAAGCCCAGAATTGAGGCTGACTCTACTTAGGGAGACTCTATTTGTGTGCCTTGTACAAAGCCCAAGGTTGTGGCTGACTGTTGCTAGGGAAAACATTATTTTCTGCCTTGTACAAAGCCCAAGGTTGTGGCGGACTCTTAAATGAATTAAGTATGGATGACTATATGGGGAAAGATCCTAAGTGTTAGGAATCTTTGACACATGAAAAATATGGTTTATCTGCCTTGTACAAAGCCCAAGGTTGTGGCTACTGAATGATGAAGAACTCACTGGGGAGACTCTATTATCTGCCTTGTACAATGCCCAAGGTTGAGGCTGACTCTTGACAGGGGAGTTTTATTGTTTGGGTGCCTTGTATGAAGCCCAAGGTTGAGGCTAACTGTTTTTGTTGGTTTTGACTCTACTGAGGAGATTTTATTTATTAAAAGACTGTTTTTCTTTGGAAGCTAACCCTTTCCAGGGATTTTGACTCAGCTGGTGAATTTGTCTGTTAAAAGACTGACTTTATCATGTTTTTTGGAGGCTGACCCTTTCCAGGGATTTTGACTCTTTTGGGGAAATTATCTCCTAAGAGAATGAAATTATTTATTAATTGACTTTGGAGGCTAACCCTTTCCAGGGGTTTTTATTGAAATGAAGGAATGTGTGGAAGCTAACCCTTTCCAGGGATTTTGACATTTTTAGACAGATGTTGGAGGCTAACCCTTTCCAGGGGTTTTGACATTTTAGACAGATGTTGGAGGCTAACCCTTTCCAGGGGTTTTTATTGATATGAATGGCAGAAAGATTATCTAGTGGAGACTTCTTGTTTAAAGCCCAAGATGAAGGCTGACTCAATGCTGAGGATGACCAAACATGGATCCTAGACTCTGCTAAGGAAGATTGATGAAGATAAAGGTGACAGAGACTGTCCATGTCTCTCATTCCAAAAAGTGCACTCAATGCAAAATTGAGACAAACTTAGCTTGTTTAAGGTCTGGTTTAAATTGGAAGAAACTCACCAGGGTAGGCTAAAAGGTGACTAAAGACCTGTTCCTATGTTTATAAGAAACCTGATGGGTCCTTGTATACAAGCTCAAGAGGAAGCTGGAAATGCTTTTAAGAAGCCTGTGGGTCCTTGTACAAAGCCCAAGAGGAGGCTAATCGAGGGTCCTTGTTATAGCACAAGAGAAAGCTATGTAGTTTTTGAACTTATTTTGGCTCTAAGCAAATGGGTAAGAGGTTTCACCGGGAATAATTCCTCTTTGGGTGGATGTGTCCTATATTTTTGGATTCTAAGGTTTTTGCCAAGATGTTTCACCGGGAATAATTCATCTTGGGGGTTTGAACTACAGATCTCTAATTAGGAAAGAGCCTTCACCGGGAAGACATTCTCAATCCTAGGTCATATTCCTATAATATATATATAGTTTAACTGTCCTAGGGTTTACACTCAAACGTAGTTCTAAACAAATATATGTACAGTTTATATTTGACAGTAATTTAAATAAAGACTGTAAATTGAAAGCTTGTAAAGCCTAACCTGGATGGAGTGGAGGCCTTTGAAGAAGTATGTACAGAGCCTCAACAGTATTTTTATTGTTTTGTTGATAACAGTTGAATGTATATGATAAACAGTTAATGGTTTTTGAAAACAGAAGAAGTGAAGATGGACAAAGGTCACATAGGTATCTGAAGAGTTTCACCGGGAATAATGCCCTTCAAATACCAGAAGAATGTTTTGAAAACAGAAAGAAGATTTTGAAAATACAGTTTTGAAAACAAGCTAAGAAGAGAAGGTTTTTGGGACTTACACTCTATTAGAGGCCCAGTACTTTACAGTACTGGTGTAAAAGCAATTTGAAAATGATTTGGAATGATACAAGGTTTTGTTGTTTGAAAACCTTAATCATCCGTTTAATTAGAGATTGAAAACAAATTTGAATATTGACAAAAGTCAAATTAATTAAGGTAAAAATAAAGAACTTTTAACTAATTAAGACCTAAACAATTAGGGTTTTATCATAAAATTATTCACAAATTGATTAGGTTAAAATGAAAGAAATTAGTGTTTAAAAAATAAGTTTTGGCCCTTGGAGGGTTTGAACCCACGCCCTTGAGGTCATTTCCTCAAAACTATACCACTGAGCCAACGCGCGTGTGGTGATAGTGACTTGCCTTCATTTGGTCATGTTTCAAAACAAGTTGTAAATCCTTAAAAAATAAAAGAATCAAAAAGTCTGGGGCGAGGGGGATTCGAACCCCAGACTTGAGGCATGATGATACTAAGGGCGTATAGGTGGCCACTGGGGCAAGTTGTTCAGTCGTTAATAAAACGCACACCATTCAAAATAAAATAAACTCTCCCCTGAGAATTCAAATTTGCGCGCCACCACCATCTTCGTCTTCAACCTCAAGCTCTCCATTTTTGAATTTCTGAGCTTACTCGTTTCTCAACCATTTGCAACGATGTAAACATGAAACTTGCTCTAAATTCACTCACGATTCTAAATATGTAACTAACATGAACTATCATTAACTACATCTAACTAATTTACCAGAAATCGTGAAGAACCCTAAAATTTCAAAATTAAATTAAATGACTATACTGAAAGATAAATGGATGATGATAGAGGGTTTTCAATCCTCTGATGATGCTGAACAAGATAGAATCGAGCTATTTCACAAAGAGTTCTTAAATTAAAGAGAGGGAGTTCAGAAACTTACCTCTGAAAATGGAGATCGTGAGGATGATGGAGAGCAACTGGGCTTGTATGAATGATCCCAAAAGCTTCCTTGTGGCTCAGTGATGCTAACTGAATGCTTGTAATGACCTCAAACCTCCTGAATTGTTCTATGGACCTCCCTCGATTTCAGCTTCAAGTGAACATGGAGGGTGTTGATTCTCGAGTTACAGATGAGCTGCAGCCATCTGGTTAGCTTCACTATGACCTGAGGAGTGTGTCTGGATGATTGGCTTGCCTTGAAACCTTCTGAATCACTCCATGGACCTCCAACTGCAGATGCTCCAAAGTGAGAGCAACAATGGTGTTCCTCCACTTACAGAAGTGATCCAGGTGCTTGGATCACCTCAAATGACCTCCCTTGAGATGTTAGAATGCTCACTTCCCAAAGATAAGCTCTGGTTTGAAGAAATCGATTCTTCTTGCCAAAGAACTTTGAAAAACAATGAACAAGAGAAGAGAAAGAGAAAGCAAGTAATATGGTTGCTTTGGTGTGTTTTTTGAATGAGAATGAGGCCTCTATTTATAGGCAAATGTCTCAGTACTGATTGGGAGAGTGAGCTTGCTTAGTGAAGTAAGTTTGGTTTCTTAGCCATGAAGAAATTTCAAAGAATATCCAAATGTGATCATTGCATTTTCGAGCCACCTCCCCTATCCATTGATTCTATCTGATCTTAGGGGACAATTCAGATGCAAAGTGAGCTCTAATTGGTTGGTGAGAAGATTCCTTGGGTGATTCATCAATTTGCCATAAATTCTCAAATGTAATCATTACATAATCACATGTTCTTGTTTTAGGAATCTTCTTCAATTATCATGGCATGGTGAAAATGAATGCATGGCATGTTTGCAGATGTATTATGGGTCATGTAGCATCTGTATTTGAGGTCATGTGCACAAAACTTCAAAGTTCCAAAATGATGCATGACCTATAATTTCACTTCATGAGGCCAACTTTGAACAAGCATAACTCTTAGCTCAAATTGAATTTTGAGAAGGTTGAACACAATTTGGAAAGCCCTAAACATCTACTTTAAATCATTAGTTTATGTCTTCTTCAGAATCCTATGGGAAATTTGTGAAAAATGAGGCCAAAGTTGGAAGAAAACTAGGTTAAAACACTTAGAAAAATTTCTAAGTGTTTATGACCTAAACTTCAAAATTTCCAAAACTTCATAAATGGTTGATCTTTTGAAAAAAGTTCCCTTGTAAGATGTTGTTTTATTTGGCAAGATCTACAACTTTCATGTTGGAAGTTTTTTGAGTTGTGTAGGTGAAATTTTGAGATCTCACCATGCCTTCAAAAACCCTAATTCCCGACTTTTCGCTCCTTGATGAATTTCTTTGAATTTCTTTGGCCAAATGACTTTGACATCCATATATTGATGATATTGATCTTTGAAAGTCATTTTTTGACCAAAAACCTTAAAAGTCAATGATGATCCTTCACAGTTGACTTTTTCCTGACAAAGTGAATTTTTGGGCTTTTGTGTAGAAATAAGATCTTCTCCCCAAATGGATGATATAAATGGATTATATGGAGGTAGTAGAGATCCTTGAATCATGTCTTGAGTTTTGGATTCATGCCCTGATCAGAAGTCAACTATCTTGGTGAATTAGGTCAAAACCCTAATTTGTCGACCATGTGAAAATAATGACTGTAGACTTTGAATTGAAGTGTGATGTCTAGTAGATCTTGTCATATGAGTTATTTGAAGATGATTGATGTCTTTGAATGACCCTTTGAGGTTTTTTAGGGTTTCCCAAATGTGATCCCTGATTTTAGTCCTTGATAGGCTCAAAACCCTAATCTGGTGACCTGAGTAAACCTGTACTCATATGACTGGATGTCTAATCAATCATAGATGAGAAAAGTGAAGTTTTTGAGCCCCATGATTGTATTAGAGACTAATCTTTGTATTGATTGATCCTTTGCCTGAGCTTTCTTGTCTTTGAGCATCCTCGATTAGGTACCAGATGGAGAAATGACTGCTCTGGGTACTTGTCTTGACCTGATGAAAAATCCTGAAGATATGTCATCTCAGGGGGGGTCAAAAATTAGGGTATGACAACCATCCTAGAAGAAATGCATAAGCAGAGGTTCGTTCTCAGCGTGAGCGGCCATCTTACGGCAGTAAGAACGAATGTGAGTCTCTGGGCAGGTAACTCCCTTGTACTTATCAAAATCTGGCACTTTGAACTTCGGGGGAATAACAATCCCAGGTACCAAGCACATAGCAGCAGTGTCGAAACTCGAAGTTTTAGCAACCTCAACGGCCTTAAGGCGTTCTTCGAGAGCTTTGTACATCTTAGCAGTCTCAGTCAACTCAGCAGTAAGATCATGTTCAAGGTCAATAACCTCGTGGTGGTCATCCACTACCTTTGGTATCCCCTCAGCAGGAATCTCCTTAGTTTTCACCCCTCCATCAGCAGAATTGGTAGGAGTATCTTTGATCAGCCCAGCAACGCTCTTTCTGAGCTCTTCTTGTCCTTGGACAACGACATGAAGAGTCTCCATAAGTTGGGTCATTCTTTCCCCCATAACATCCATATCCCTACGGAGGGCAGCTTGACTCTGTTCAAATTGATCCGTGATTCTCTCGTTACTCCTGGTGCGGTAAGGATGTAAGAAAGTCAGCTTCATCGTCGGAAAAGAAATCTGTTGTTGGAAGGGACCCCAATTAGAATCTGATAAAAACCTGAAAATGCAGTATGATATGAGTGCATGGGTGCATGTGTGCATGTTTTATTATTTCCAAGACTTTTTAGCTTTGTCTCAAACCAACAACACAAGATAACGGAGAAGACAGTGAAGCATAACCAAGATAAGCACAACCAAGATAAGCAACCAGGATAAGGAAACATAATCGATTAATTCCACAACCACGTTTTTGAAGTACAAAATATTCCGCTCTCACGAGCCAACAAATACATAAAATGGAAATAGGAACCCCATCCAACAAGACTGGTGGTGATTCAAATAACAAAAACCAATACTAAGCAGGATCTCCCATGTCCAAATGACGAAGTGGGCTATCTCCAATGTTCTTATAGCTCCAAGCCTTCATTTCTTCAAACAGCTTTTTGGTCCCAGCATGGGTTGGTCTTTTAACAACTTCTTGAATCAATAGGTCCTTTCTGAAATGCATGGTCTCCAAGTAACGGCTTCTCAATTCCCAACCTCTGGCTTCCTCTTGAGCTTGAGTATCACTTTGGCCCTTTTCCTCTACTCGACCCTTCAACTTGCGAATCTCTTCATAACACCCCTCAATCTTTGCCTGACGTTCCAGAAGGAGCTTGTCTGCTTTCTTTCGACGGGCTTTCTCTGATTTGGCTATATCACTTTGGATTTGGAGCCTCTTTGTCAATTCCGCCAACTGATCCTCATAATGCTCTTTGATCTCCCTCTCTTGAGATTTAGCAAATTTAGAGTCTATGGTCACCCTTGGCCTTTTCTGAGAAGTACTTCCTCTAGCATACAATTCTTCAAGCTCTATTTCTCTCATTTTCAACTTATGAAGGGCAGAAAGCTTCTCTTGCCTATCAGTATTCATCTTAACTTGCATCGTCTCCATTTGTTCAGTCAATTTCCGATTCTGCTCCACAGTCTGATTATAACAAGGCATGGAGACAATGTTGGGTTGTACACCAGCAGGAGGATACAAAGGATCTTTTGGAGGGAATGGCATCCCTTGGGTGTTGGCCACAACTTCAACCCACTCAGTATAGTCTTTATAAGTCGCACAGTCTCTTTGACCAAAATGCTTCTTATCTCTCCAGCAAATACTCTTCCAGGCTTGCGCAGCTTCTGCCATTTGCCCAACATTGGTGGCTGAATGATAGTAAATATTCTCACCAATCTCTGCTTGTTCAGGAGGACTAATGAAAGCGTATCCATATGTTCTTCTAGCCAGGATAGGATTATAGTTGATCCCACCTCTGATGCCCATGAGAGGCACATTCTTGAACTTCCCACAACTCATAACAACTTCCATATGGTCCAAGGATCGGTTGTACCAGACAATGTCCTTAGCTCTAAGCCCCATAATTCTATCAGCCCATCTGGATGTGTACCTACTATCAACAAAAGCTCCACGTTCCGGCAAATGTGATCTGAACCAACGGTATAGCAGCGGAGCACAGAATCTAACCAAACCTCCTTTCTGCTCATTACGATGATGAACAGAATGATAAACATCCCCCAGAAGTGTAGGAACGGGGTTCTGCAGAATGAATATGTGGATGGCATGCATATCAACAAAGTCAGGCACATTTGCGAACATCACGATACCATAGATACTTAGAGCCAGGATAGCTCTAAAAGTGTCCCACTCTTTGGCTTCAGCAGCATCACAACCTCTTTTAACCAGGAACTCCATACGAAAACCATGACAACCTCCTTTCTTGGTGAGACTTGCCTCCACGACTGACTTGCTCAAATAAAGAGCCTTAGCAATTTCAATGGAATCAGGGGCCTTCATGGCGCTATAATAAGGTACCTCTTTCCCAACAGGAATGCCAAGGAATGACGAATACTCTTCCAAGGTAGGAGCCAAAAGATAATCAGTGAATGCGAAACAACGGAGGGAAGGATGATAGAACTGAAGCAAAGTGTGAACTCCCTCTTGCTCATCCTTGGTGAATGACATCTTGAGGAGGCTCAGAATGTACCCATATTTTTCTCGGAAATTGGTTGACTCATCCGGTGTGATCTTCTTTGCCAAACACTCAACAGACTTCAGATTAGGATTCACAAAAGAATAAGAGTAATTGCGCTTGCCAGTCTTCAGTGGTGGAGCCATGTGTTAGTCGGAGACAAAGCCAAAAAGTTCCTGAAAATAAATGAACATGCATGTTAAATGATATGGTGGAATGCATTTCATTGGGAGAATCCTAAAATCTTTTCATTATTCCTTTTCTTTTTTCTTTTTTTTTTTGCAAAAAGGTATGTATATATTCTTTTTCTTTTCTTTTCTCTTTAGAAATAGATTTTAGGCTTCTCCACGAATGAAGTGAGGTGGATGCAATAGCATGATGTGTCATGTGCATGATGTGGTGAGAGACTGAATGTCCCTCGCAGCTCTGAACGTCTGGGTAATACTGATTGTAACAGGTTCAAAATTTTGACTTCAGATTGCAAAATGGAAATCCGGGTATGATGAAGGCTGGTATCCTGTCCCTCCCCAAAACTCACGGGTATGAATTCTAGACACGGACAGGTGGTCCCTAATGGTCACTGGGGTCTATAGTTCCCATGGGGTACAAAGTGTTTGAGGCAACAAGAGTGCCAGACACAGTGTTCCATGAAAGAACCTCGCCCAGTTGTGGTACCCCACATCAACTCGATCGTAGCAAGAGCTACGGGAGCCAACATGAGCATCCACGCTAATCCTAGGTGTCACTTGGCCTGGGTAGTGGGCCTTTTACCTCATAAAACATCCCACCCAACCTGCAAAACAGAACAGAAGACCCCAAGGAACACAGAATATATCCATATGCATGATGTGCAAACAGAAATAAACATGATATGCAAGCAGAAAATAAACATGCAAACATATATACAAGATATAGACATAAAACAAATAAACACCCAGTAAATAAACAAACAAACGCAGGCTAGGATCGACTCACTAAGGATGGACCAGCAACAGGTCTAGCAACATCCCCAGCAGAGTCGCCAGCTGTCGCACGCTCGCGAAAAATGAACAGAGTCGCCACCAATATATTTATCCCATAAGGGAAAGGAATATCAGAAAACCTGACAAAGGAAGGAACAGGGTCTTGCGACCAGAGAATCAAGGTACGGGAGTCGGTTACGCAAGGGGAAGGTACTAGCACCCCTCGCGCCCATCGTACTCGATGGTATCCACCTATGTTTGTTTCTATCTAAAGGGTGTGTACTATGTCTATGTCTATATGCGAAATGAATGCAGAATGTAGGGAAAATAAAGAATTGTACTCGCACGGGCCCTACCCCGCTGCCTACGTATCCTTTTCAGGAATCAGAGTTACCGTAGCTCGGCTCACGATTTTCTGTTTGTTTTTGTGTTTTTTAGTTGGGCGGAGTTAACGCTCGCGCTCTTGCATAAGGGGACAACCTAGGATGCAATGGAGCGGAGATAACAGTGCCCTTAGGTGCCAAGCAGGCAAAAGAAAAAGAAATGATTGGTTTGTGTCTTTTAGGGTAATTCCATGATGACGAGGACCTACTACAAGGTCTCGCATCACTTCCTCACTTTTGTTTTGAGTCTGAACATTTATTAGGTTTTTTGAAGTGTTTTTGGTTGGTGTTTTTTAAGGGGATTTTATTCAAGTATTTATTAATGTTTTATGGTTGTAAAAGAAAAATGAGAAAGGGGAACTATTCCTAATTTCTATATCTATGTTATTGATTATTCTAAGGGAAAATAGGGAGGAAAAAGCAATCAAAAGGATTAAAGTGATATTAAAGACCAAGGGCATTTTAGACAATTCACAAAGGAGAATATTCACAAAATAAAAGAATTAAATCTATACAAAACCCAAAACAAACAATTATGAGAATTATTCCTAAACTATGTCATTTTGTTCATGCAAGAGTCTAATTTGAATTAAGCTAAGAAAACAAATTATTTGGTTTATGGTTTTTCATGCAAAGAGAACTATTGAATTATAAAAACAATTAAAGTCAATTAAAAAAATTCTAACATCCTAATTAGTGGAAAAATGTTTTTAGAGATTTTTATTTAATGGAAAACAATCAATCATTCAATAAAAGAAAAAAAGAGAAACTATTTTTATTATTGTTTTTATTAGAGGAAAAAAGGGGGGGGGGGGGGGGCGGTGCAGTAGTATTTCATGAACTAAAACAATTTAAAGCGGAAAATGGGCCAGCAGCTTCTATATTCAATTACTCAATTTAGTTAGTCTCATTTAACTATCATCTTTATTATATAGTAATTAATATATTTGCATGCATGGGAAGAGAATAGAAAACGTGACACTATATTACTTGCTGCAAAACATCAATTGGTCACCTATTTCCTAAGTTACTAAATGACAAAAAGAGGGCCCAGCTAATCATTTAACGCCACCTCACCCATTATATATTCTACTCTATCAAAGAAAAGCAAACAAAACAAAATAAAAGAAAAAGAAAAAAAAGGAAAAAAAAAAGTAGCATGCGACGTGAACAGTGGCTATGCAGCCTGTTCATCGTCATCTTCATCAATGCACCGCCACTTCTTCAGCTCACCGGTGCCGGCGGCTCCGGTCCTCCCGGCGGCGGAGGAGACCTCCTCCTCCCTTGTTTTTTCGCATAGATTCCAAAAATGCAATCGGTTTTTACAGATACTCACTCTATCATGCAAGACGAAGGGGAATCTAAACCCCCAAACCATGAATTCCATTCCATGAAACGCAAAGCAAACATCAATGACTTATTCACACGTTCCAGCATACATAATCAATAAAAAAAGCTTGCATATCTAAACTTATTCCACTAATCCACAGAGAATACATCTATTTCACATATCCATATTATGCATAACCATGGCACATGAGATTGTGAGTTCTTAGGCTTACTTGTTTGAGCTTTGAATGGAGAAGGGCTGCGGGAGTTTTGTAAACCTTGCAGCTTCGTGATGATGGCGATGAATTTGCGATGATCTTGCCGGCGCGGAAGAGAGAAGCGAGGATGTGTAGAGAGAGGATGAGCGATCAGAGAGAAGAAAGGAGAGAGAGAGGGAGAGAGAGAGAGAGAGAGAGAGAGAGAGAGAGAGAGAGAGAGAGAGAGAGAGTTATGTGGTGATATAGTGAAGAGTGGAAGTGAGAAATGGTTGATGTATGAGTTTCTATTTATATGGCCAACCATTGGTTTGTGATTCACAATCCTTGAATGTGGGACTTGGACTAGTTTGCAATGCTTCTTTTTCCATTTTTCCAATGTGGGACTTGCAGCACAACTTTTTCTATTTTTCCAATGTGGGACTTTAATGTGTGTGTAGTGCAATTGTGTGTTGTTTTGTTTTTTTCTTCATGCTGTGGTGCTTACTTTGAACACTTATATCTCAAACCATGGGTTGTTAAATGGTGCAAGAATGGTGTCATATCAAAGAGGGCATGGGATAGAACAAGATTGGTGTTGAAAATATCTCAAAATAAGGCTTAGAAGTATGAGAAAAATGGCCTTGAACTCATGCAATTACCACTGCACACGCCCAGCAGCATGCTGTCCCACGCGTATGGCCAGATTGCGACTCTGCGAGGGTGGTACTTTGAGCCTCTCTATCTCGATCAATACATGTCCAAAATCAGTGGTATTGGTCTCATTGGATAGAGGACATGGCAAAGAATAGTTTAGAACTGGGCTTGTTTAAGATAGAGACTTGTGGAGGAAGAAAGAGACCTTGAGATTTGGCCCACCACGTGTTCGCTGAAATGCGTTGCGTGCCCAGAATTCTGTGTCATGGCTGCCTGCAGGATTTGGTCAGGGTTGGGGCACCACTTTGAAGGCTTGTATCTCACTCAATATTTGCTCAATTGTCCCAATTCTTGTTTCTCTGGATAGATGACATGGCAAAGAAGAGAATGATACCAAGTTTGCGTTCATATCACTTCTGTACAGCTCTAAAAATGACTGGAGATTTGGCATGCCATGTGTTTGTGAAAATGCCAGGTCATGACCTGACTGGTGACCTGGAATGTGACTTGATTCAAATGAGTTTCCAGCAACTTCACACCACTCTAACTCTTTATACAAGCTTCAAATGAAAAAGTGTCCAACTACAAAGTTGTTCTCCATGAGAGGAACAACTTTGATGTTAGAAACTTTTCCGGAAAATGTCGTTTGCCACGTGTAATCTGGTGCTGAAGTGGACTGCTCAACAAGATTTAAGACATCAAAAATTTTTCTAAGTGTTGGAATGTCTTTTTTCTATTTTTCCCAACTTTTTGCCGAACTCCCGATTTTATCCGTTCTTCGACTTTTCTTGATTAATTTTCCACCAAAAGTCAATATTTGAATAATTTTCCCGATTTTGACCCAAAAGTCAACTGTTCCGATTTTTCCGACTATTGATGAAATTCCCGATTAAATCTCTTCCACTCACATCCAGTCAAACAAACACGTCCACACAGTCGGTATGAGAAGTTTTCCACACATAGAAGCCACTTCTGATTAAATGTTGACCAGAAAGTCAACTGATTGACTTTGGTCAAAGAAACCCTGATTTAAAGAACCAGATGATTTGCAAGCTTGTACCCTCTAATCAATGCCCTGATTTGAAGCAGAGAGACACCCCAATCCAGGAGGACTTCAACGAACATAGGGCCACATGATTATACTTCGGTTTTCTCATTCTTTGATCATACTTCTTTGCAATGGAGCTTTTTCTTGCTGGCCCTTGAATAACACCTACGATATGAATGCAAGGGTATGGATTATGACCTAAGTGATGTATGTACATGAATGCAAAGCCTAAGCCAGTTAGAAGTTAAAGGGTAGGACAAATTTGGGGTATGACATAACCCACCTTAAAGATCTTTATCACAACCATGAATTTATAGCCTTACTTGTAAGGTTTTCACATCAACGTAAAAGAAGACTAACTTATTCGTCATGTATTGAATAAGCAGACTGGGAGTGTAGGAGTGTATCATGGGTCTGCAATCTTATTCCATATGAAATTTTTTGTACCAAGAAGCAACATAAATTCTTAATCCCTAGCCGATTTTGTGGAGGAATTCACCTCACAAATGAAAAAGGAGCCTCCCATGTTTCATTTTTCAGTATATGGATCATCGAGTTTAAAGGGAAGTAAGGAAGAAGTATTTCTAAAAGGACCACATGATATACTTACCAAACAATCCTTATGCTTTGGGTTCCAAATCAACAGTAATTAAGTAAAGTATTAGGCTCTAATTGCGCTGATAAAGTTGGCGAAAGAAATGGGGGCGTGGCGACTAGCCTCTATGTGAAAAGTGACTCCCAGCTAACCACTAACCAAATTAAAGGCGTATACTAGAAATAAGGTCCAAATTAGTGAAATACTTACAGTAAGTTCATGAGATGGATAAGGACTTCAAGTTTTTTGAAATAGTCCATGTTCCTTGAGAAGATAATGTTAAAGCAGACCTGGTGTCAAAGCTCTCAAACACTAAAAGTTAAGGTCTTAACAAGACAGTTATACTAGAAACTATGACAAACCTTAGTACAGAAACCGAGGATGTTAAAATGATAGAGCTTTTAAGGATTAAGGGTAGATGACACCCATCATCTAGTGACGAGCAAACACCTTCCCGCTAATGAGTTAGAAGCAAGGACGATCAAAAGTCTCTTTGCATAGTACATCATGATCGCTAATTTCTAAACAAAATGATCGAGCTACACCTATGTTGAGATGTTTAGCAGAAGATGAGGTAGACCTAATTTTTAGTGAAGTCCGTTAAGGCGTATGTGGAAGCCACATAGTTGGGAAAACTTTGGAAAGAAAATTTATAAGGGGCAAGTACTATTGTCCAAACATGTTGAGAGATAATACTGAATTCTTAAATCAATATGAAAAATGTCAAAGATTCTAAAACATCACCCATACCCCACTGAGATACTTCATTACGCCACTTCACATTGCGCCTTCTATCAATGGGGAGTGCATATCTTGGGACCATTCCTATTGGCCCCAAGCCAACTTAAATTTCTACTGGTAAGGATGAACTAGTTCCCCAAATGGGTAGAGACAGATGCAATAGCCAAATAATTACAGAACAAGTTCAACATAAGTCCAACTTATAAAAGACCATCGTCTCCAACAACGAACACAATTTTCCACCTCATATTTGGCCGATTTCTGTCAATAGCTAGGAATTTAAAGGAAATTAATTTCAGACGGGAACCTCAAGGAGAATGGTTAGGTGGAATCAACTAAAAAAATCATACTCTTTGGGGGTGAGAAAGAAGCAGGAGGAGGTAAAGGGATTATGGGCCTAACATCTTCATGAGGTAGCCTATGCCTCATTTCAAGTTGAAACAAATTTTAAATTATTACACGTAATATCCTGTCTATTTGATAACATAATTGTGGATGACATCATTGAGTATTACAACTATTATGGTCATATTAAAAACTCCACATTAATTAACCAAGGAAACCCCTTCAAAATGGTATCTGGTTCAAATGCAATGCTCTCGATTAAAATTAACACACCCATATGGAGTGAGAATACTTTGATTATGAAGGCAACCATGTTGAAAAAAGAAGTTCCTCTGACCTAATAAGGAAGTTAGAGAAATGACTCATATTCAAGAATTAAAACCAAAGTAGATAGTGGCAAGGAGATATTCCAAGGTGAAACTGACCTATAATTGAAGCAAGTAGTGGTTCTGACCAGGAAGGGAAGATTGTTCCCTATTTGGGAGGGGTCGTTTCTGAGTATGGAAGAAACGTTTCCCGTGAGCTTACAAGTTAGAAAGTTTATAAGGTGGAGATGTTCCCAAAACATGGAACATTGTGAACTTAAGACACTATTATAATCGAACATATCCTTCGAGGCTAGACAACATATAACTTCAATACTGTGATAAATAAAGAAACAACATGTAAGGTGGAACCTTTTCCCATGCAAGGATAGAGTTTTCAATTAGGCGCACTTAGTGTTTTAATTAGTTATGTGTTGTATAACAGGTACAACGCTTGAGAAAGGATCCGCACACTCGAACAAGAATGCTATAACCCTACGAGGAACCTTGCACTATTAGACGATGAACCTTGCACCTATGGGAGACTCTATATGGGGTATTTACTTGAATTCTATAGGGAACCTTACGCTTACGTGTAACTACCTACATGGTAATTGTTGGAACCATACGGGAAACCTTAAGCCTACGGTGATTCCCTACGAGGCATGTGAACTTAAGCACATATAACTGATCAAAATGTACACACGAAAATTCATGATCGCCATAAGCAAAGCACAAATAAAAAGGATAAAAACAGAACACATATGCCTTAATTAAAAGTTTGGCGATTACAAATCATAAGGGTCTCAACAATGGTGGTGTTGTTACCTAAACAAGTTCAAATAAATAATGTATATGTCCAGTCTCTCGGTATGTATCAGGAACTGTTGGGTGAGGTCATCGAGAGTGGGCCATGTTGTAACCCATATCCGATAGAGTTGGCCTCGACTAGCAATTTGAGTAGTATACCAAGGTCGAACTGAGGTAGTTGATGATTCATGTTGATCATGCTGGTTCAAAACTAATACAGAAGGAGTTTTAGGATTAAAGATATGAAATATAACATGTTTATGACTGATTGAGGGCATTCTAGCGTAGGATCGAAAATCAAGCGGGATTGTCACTTACCATTAAGAGATCATGCTAATCATACACAATCGCCTTAATTGGTTTTTGATGGGCCTTGAGCAACAAATGAGTTAGAATACTGTATAAGGAGATAGTCACATAGAAAAAAGATATACACAATTCGCTGAACATCCGACTGTTACTTTAGTGTCATTCATTAGTAAAATTATCAATTAATGTACTTTTATTATTACACATAAAAACAAAATTTTAAAATTTTATAAAAAATAGAAAAATATAAACTTTATTAAAATAATTTTAAACTATCTATCATTTCATAGTCTTTAAACTCATTATTTTGTGAGATACTTATTTACCTCATGAATTAGTTGTAAATTTGACTTTGTTTAATAATTTTTGTTAAATATAAACTTCAGCAATGCTATATGATACAAAAATATGCTCATACAAAAGACACAACCAAGGCAAACTCATTGTTTTGTCTTTTTCATTATTTCAAAATGAAGAAAAAGCAAATAAAATATGATCCACAATAGAAATCTACATTGTTGTCATTGGATATGATGCATATACCACCGCCAACCTCACATCAGTTCATATGAAGACCACATAGATGAAGCACAAAATTGGGATTTTGTGGTCAGAGTAATCCTGCATTTTCACACACTCATGTGATGTATATTTTGACTTTAAAAAATGAGTCCAAAATAGTAATCTAACTATGGACAGCAACAACACAGTTTTATGATTGCCAATTCATCACTGGTCAACCTGCTTCATTACAACTGTTTCACGTAGTTGATTTTTCAAATGTTTTTAATTGGTAACCTAACTCTTTTTCCCACCACAGTTAGGTAATTGAAATGTACAAACATGAATTTGGTAAAACAAGAAACAATAGTGTTGTTTTCACACAACTACTACACGTGTATCCATTACATAAAGTACATTTTTTAGGCTTTGAAACTTATCTAATAGTTTTGTTTTGTCGACATACTTTTCTTACAAAACATTAACTTAGGGTAAACTTTTTCTTTTGAGTGAAAAAAGATTAAACGCCATGATAAAAATTAAGAACCTACTTCAAATTCAAAATCTACTTTTATTATTATAAGAGGACAGAATTTGAGTTGGACTTGTGAGACCCTCCTTGTAATAATTATTGGAATGTGTTAAAACTCACAGCTATTACCACTTCAATTGTTGCTAGAAGTTGAACTAAGGGTGGCCAAAACTTCACAATGATTGCGTTACATCATGCTCTAATGCATAAATACCATATATAGTAAGTTTGTTTTGAGTTTGACTTTACTTTTAGTATCTATTTATAAGAGAGAGATACAATGAGTCTCATTAATTTAATAAGTAAACTTTACTATTGAGTCCCACTAATATTTTACGTTTGTTTATACCCCATAACATATTTATGGAGAACATATGCTATTTTTATTTATTTGACTTTTAAGAATATATATCTTTCAATCTAGAATTGAGATTCAAACCAATGGAAAAAGTTTCACTTCAAATCTTTCGAATCCTCTAACACTCAAGTCAATATAATATTCAAGGTACATGAAAAGGTTAGTTCAGAATAATTGCCCTCACAAATCATTAGTTGATATAATTCGGTGATGGTTTGAGCTGTTTCTCCCTTTTAAGTTGATGAATCTCCTTTTTGGAGATGCAATCAAATGCATACAATTTTATTTGGTAAGGTTGTAGTTGGTTGTATTGGTGCCAATTTGCTTAGAGTTAGTAGATGAGTGATTTGGTGTCCTTTATTGAGAGTGTAGTCAAATACAATTGTTATATTGCATATTGTTTCGTTGTATGATTATATGTTGATTTCAGACTTTGTAATTATAAATACAAATGTCACGAGTTTTGTACTTGCTAAAAGTACAATTTATGAGAACCCTTGGTGATTAAGGACTGTTAGAGATTTTTAGGGTTTGTTGTAGGGTTTAAAGCTAACTCATGTAAGAAGGTGAGAAGTTCTGTGTATCGAGTATATGTGGGAATATCATATTCGCCCCCTGAATTATGACTTGAGGTATTTACCGATGATCTTTTGGGACTGTGCTAGAAAGTCGAGAGGTGATTTCCACCACTCCATGATTAGGAACGTGGGAGTAGTTATTTTTCCTTTGACCGATGTTACTTATACACTTCATTA
The DNA here is from genome assembly GCF_029867415.1 of Vicia villosa. Classification (NCBI taxonomy): domain Eukaryota; kingdom Viridiplantae; phylum Streptophyta; class Magnoliopsida; order Fabales; family Fabaceae; genus Vicia; species Vicia villosa. The sequence goes on from NC_081180.1 coordinate 161,432,146, forward strand.
TCCATGTTTTATAAGAAAATGGATCACACATCGGATATGGCGTTCAAGTTCAACTTCAGGCGACCAACCAATAGTAACTACAGTGATTGAAATGACATAACAAAGATGCAAACTACTTTGGAAGAGTTACATCGACATAATGTAAACCTTGTCAAAAAACGTTCTGAAGCTTCAACAACTTCTAGAAAGCGACAAATAAGTGGGTATAAAGATCTTGGATCCTCAGTCTCTCTCCACCAAGATTTGGGATGTGTCAGTCCTTGATTACTTTAAGTTGCCCTCCTTGGTGATCTTTGATGGAAAAAGTGACATGTGGGAGCACGTTTCTTCCACCAATACCCCAATAGCGATACTAGGTGCATCATACTCTTTCAAATACAAGCTTCTTTCTTTGACACTGAAGGAGGCGACGCTTCATTAGTATATGAGCCTATGAAGTTCTCCATTACTAGTTACCAAGACCTCTCAATAAAGCTAATCCAATTTTTTTTTGCAAGAAAGCACCACAATGTGTACACCACAAGACTATTCAACGCACAACATGGACATATTGAGTCCTTGCGAGAATATCTAGAGAGTTTCAATGTGGCCACCCTTTAGGTGATAAACCACAATCATGAAATGTTTGTGGGTGCTTTCTAAAATGAAATCTAAGTCAGACACTTCACCGAGTTCCTCGTTCAGAAACCAATTGATTTTATGGAAGAAATCATGGTGAGGGATAAAATGTTTTGTGAAAATTGAGGAAAACAATCCAACATAAGGGTAGTTTCAAAACTACCATAAGGCCCATAGAAAATTATGCCCCATTAATACTAAACAAGAGGAAATATGGAGAAAAGTGTAGCACACCATGGTCATATCAAATCCTTCACCCCCAAAAAGAGAGGTGATGGAAAACGAGCCCAACAGGTGGTGAAAATAACACAAAGTCAAGAGTCATCAAACAAATATCCTTCATCACTTGAAGAAATAAATATAGTGTATCATCCAAGAAGCCACTTGAGAAGGTATGTCTAGGGGACACAATATAACTTAGGGGTAATACTGCACCAATCTGGACGAGACCATTCCAAAAGTCCTTTGCCAATAAAGGAAAAAGAGCCAGAAGAAAGAAACAATGGTGAACATATCCGTCGTACGCTTAATACTATTGTCTGAGGCATTACAGGAGATGGTAAGTCAAGCTCCTCATGAAAAGGTATGCTCACCAATTTATGGATATCACAAATTCGGCCCCGAAACCCAAGGAAACTCCTTTGTTGGAGGTTACTTTTTTGCGTTGAGATGGTGTTGGAATCATACCTCGCGAGGATAAACCCATGGTCATTAACATGTAAATGTTCTACTAGGATGTCAAAAGAGTCCTTGTTGACCCCAATTGTAACACCCCACCAATATGCGTCTAGAATCATATTAGTAACAAGTTAAAAATTTTGGTACTAAGTACATGCAAAAGTTGATCATGCCATAATAATTTGTATACATTACAAAACTACATTCAAAATGTATACAACATATATGTAAACAAGAATTACACAACAGAATAAGATCAGGTACTGCCGTCATGCCATCAGATATCCCAAGTCTCTAATCCAGACCTTCTAGTGAATCCTTCAATTTCTATAGTATACTTGAAAAACAAAAACAAGATTGGGGTGAGATTACTAAATCTAATGGAGTTTCCCTATCTGATGGGTCATCTCGGATCTATAGGTTATATTGATCTTATACAAATACTCACTGCACACTCGTACCCTATTAAGATAATACAAACAAAGCATATATAATTTCCTAACACTCGTGAATATACGGTATACTATCCTCTAAGCCTGGTAGACGAAGGAAATTACGGGTAGTACATATTGTATCATATAAAAAATTATACATCAAACCATCTGCCCAATGAAGGAGAGCATATGGAATACTATCATGGTAATTCCATAAAACTTATCGGAACTTACGTGCATTTTGTGAAGTGTTCCGGTTCCAAAAGATAATCGATCCTATGGTGGGGATCTTTGGAGGGTAATGACCAAGTGTTCATCAAAGAGTTTGGTACCACATGCATTGCGTCAATGTTTTTGAATTAACATCTTATGTGACATTGAATAGATTTTATTGAGGAATTGTGATGTAATGATAATTGTGAAGTGCATGATTTTATGATGCTTGAACAACAAAAAATGTTCATGTGCTATTGTGAACTACTGTGAGTATGACGTGTTGATATATGATGTTCTTTATATGATGATAATGTTGGTTGTAACTACTCTTCTTTTCCTTATGTCTTTTATAATGAATTGTGATTACTTACCCTTTCTATTTGAATGTTACCTCCACGTGCGTAACGCGCAGGTGATCAGGAGTAGTTTCATAGAGACTTTGAAGATAACTTCAAATTATTTTACTTAGTTTCGTTATGAGAAGGTGTCTTTCTATGATACGTAATATCGGGTTGGGAACGCTACATTTCGCGAGCTGTTATGCTCTTTTGATATCGACATAGCTTTATGATGTTTTGGTTGTTACAATGGTTTTAAATTGATGAAACTAATACCATGAGTTTTAAGAAGTTAATTATGATGACGTGACGTTGATTCCGCTGTAAAGTTTTAATTGAATGTGTTGAAATTATTATCAAATGCATGTTCCAAATTGATGTAACCCGTGTTACGGAGCAGGAATTGTTACCATGATGTTTTATATGAAGTGTGACACCCTTGAGTGGTGATCCTATTTGAATTATTTTTCGTAAATTATATATGAAGTAATTTTGGGGTTTGAAGGGTGTTACAGTTGAAGCCTCCCTATTTTTTCACCACATGGTTCTTCACTCTTCATCGCATTTGTACAACCAAGAAAGTTAGATGTCAAAAGAAAAGTCATTGAAGAGAGAACAATATATTATGTCATTTTCAAAAAATGGTCCTCTTATCCTTCTCCGATTTGGCATCCACAAGCTGCGAGTCTGAATGAACTTCTTCATTCATTTTCTAGATGCCACGTCAGACAGAACACCGCCACCGATGTAGACAAGCTCCCTGTAGAAAGCCCCCACTTAGTTCTTCAGATATAACTCTTCCTGAGATAATTCATCCTCCTTGTAAACAAAGGATCTCGCCCCTGTCAAGAAGTGGCTCTAGCTCTATTACTTATGGAATAAATATATGCACACAGATGGAAAACCAAGTTCTAATTTGCAGATTATTGCATTAGTTTCTTCATTAGGAGGAGTAACTAGGAAGAAGCGATCCTTGAAATTCTTCACGTTGTCAAAGTAGGTTTTAAAGTATATGATGTTTTTCCTCAAGGAGAGTAAGCCTGGATCATTCTCATAATTTTGGGTTGTTCTGAGTTTTAAAGGGAGGAAAGAATGGGCGTCACTGTCGACTTACTCCCTTGTACTCACACCAGTACTGGAAAACTTTAACAAACATCAACTCATTGGATGTAGCTGCGACAGGGAAATCAACAAGTGGTTCATTACGTTGACCTCAAACTCATTGAAGGGGAGACGATAGCCTACAAGGGAAAATAAAAACTTAGGGAAGGTGATGACACACTCACCATATTGGTTGCATATCTATTTATCTTCATCTGGAGAAAATACTCACATTCAAATGAACGACCCACATCAATTGAAGTATAATCTAAAACACCCTCGCAAGAGAAATATGATGAAATTTTTAGTATGTCTTGGTCCACCAAATCACCTGAGATATCCCTACCGGCTTCCTGTCGAGTTGACACAATCTCCACGATTAAGTGTGTTATGAAAGAAAAACGAATGAGATAAAATGTGGGAAACAAGTGAGCTCAAACACTATCTCCCTTGGTAGAAGACTCCAACAATAGAAGAAATCTCCCAAGGAAGAAGGTAAAAGATGAAACATTCACTATCCTAGAAACCCTAGATAAAAGAAGCAGAAGCAAAAAGAAAAATGTTGAAATTTGAAGCTTATAAGGTAGAGCAATCAAATATGCATGACATATTCCAATGAACAAGATTGTACTGACTTGATCAAACACTGGAACAAAGAAGCTCGCGAAGAAAATGACAAAGGAAAAAAAAACTCTCTCGCATGTCACTAACGAAAAAAAAGGTTAATATGGTTCTTTAGGAGCCTATGATACCCTATTCAACCACCGAGAATAGTATGATAACTACACACTACCAATGGTTGAGATCTCCTAGAAAAACGGTTCAAAACACTTTAGTATTCTAAGTAAGGGGAAACATCATCACTAACTAGCGTAGGGACACACGTTAATTGCTACCAGCAAAACATTACCTATTACAAGAATGATATTTAATGCACATGTTCCCAAAGGCGATGACGTCCCATCAAAAGTTTTTAACATCTCTAGATCTAGAGGCCGAACAGAGGAATGTATTACAAACCCTCGTCCTGCAAAGTAGTAAAAAGGGGCTTGGAGGGCAACTGTTTCAGGTCGTTGATAAGGCCCAAAGAGCAAAGATCCAATTGCAAAATAAGAAAGACGAAATGCAAAATACGTAGTCTCTTTTTCCCTCTGAGTAGACAAATCCACACGCGAGAACTTTGCTAGTCGTCCATATCAATTTGACGGCCGACCGTGACACTTTCAGTTGCTAATCGCTTCTCATATTTAAGAAGGAAAGCGCACAATTTATCATATATTCAAATTAATTCTCGTTTTCTTACACAAATTTTCACCCTCATACATATTTAAAGGTTAAAGTGCTAACATTGCAGCTCAACCTCCTTTCTACCACATCAAAAACTCAAACCATCCACAAACTCTACATCTTGACTAATCAATAAACTTTGATATTTGATTTCACTACAGAGAAAAAACTAAGCATACAAATTTTGTATAAAAGATTATTGATAATTCTTAATCCATGTATTAAAGTTATAACTCATATTTCTTAATTCATGTATAGAAGTTGTGAAACATTATGAACAAAATGGGATGGGGGACGAATGATTTCTTTCTTCTTATTTCTTCTTTACAAAACTTATAGTTCAATTGATTACTTACTAAAAATAGGAGGTCCTGTCATGAAAGTAGTGCTGAGTAGCAATCATGTTATCAGATTCCACTCATATAAACAATTGATAGAAGTGAGTAACAAGACATACATGGGTCCAAAATGCAATTATTTATTCAACACCAAAACGACATCGTTTATAGATCTTAAACTCTGTTTCTCCCTGGATCCAGTGAAACACAACTAAACCAAAAAAACCAATGATGCTGTCTCGTTTTTCCGACAATAAAGAAACCAATGACGAAAATTCACCCTTAAATATACTAAAAATCACTTCCAAAAAAATCACTTTTTTTCACTGTTGACAATAAGTTACTAACAACAATAATTTAACGGCCGTAGACCAATTCAAAGTGACATAGTCACATAAAGACACGATTTGAAAATAACATCAAGTGAGAGAGAGAGAGACAAAGAGAAGAAAAAAAGTTATTCCCTTTCTTACGAATTTTGAGTGATCTGTGAATTCTTTTTCATTCTTTGGATACCCATTTGGTTTTTTCTTTGAAAGAGAAGAGGAAAATCAAATGGGTTGGATTCCATGTTCTGGAAGTTCCAACACTAAGAAGAAGATTAAGAAGAAATTGGAGGAAGAGCAAGATATGCGGGATTCGATCAAAGCCAACCCGGGTAGGTGGTCGTGTTGATTTTGTTTGTGTTGGGAAGAAGGAAAAAAATTGATCCATGATTTGTGATATACCTGTCTTTGTCATAACATGATCTAGTTTGTTTCATGTTTTATTTGGGGTATTTTATGTTTGTGTGATGTGTTGGATTTTAAGAAGTTGTGTTAGTTTTCCCAATTTGTAGATTTTGTGCATTTTTGGTTTTGTTGGGTTTAGCCTTAGATTGGGAATTGATTGATTCAAGTAAAACTCTAATTCACAGCACATGATAGTCTAAGCTAATAAAAGTTGAATGAAAATGGAATGTGGTTTTTCGAGAATTAATTGATGTAAAGGTGTATGTTAAGATATAGATTAGGAGAATTAGTTAGGTGAGTTGGTTAGTTGGTTATTTGTTTAATTAGGTAAGTATTTGTATAAATAGGAAAATTATGGAATTAGAGGTATCTTTTGAATATTTTGTGGATAGGGTGGCAAATCTATTTGAAACATTTGCCTGAATTGTCCGATACATGATGTATGAGTGTGAGTGTCGAAGTGAAGAAAAAAACAATCCTTTTGGGACTGTGTGACTTTTCCGACACATGTTGTACATGTGTCATACAAGTGTCGGACACTGCAACATGCCCATTCTTAGTGGTGTCAGTGCTTCATAGCTAATAACCCTCTCCTAAAAATCTCCATGAAGGAAGGACTTCTAACATCAAACTGTTTCAACTCCCACTTGCAGTGAGTAATTAGAGAGATAAGGACTCTTGAGATGTTCTTCTTTGCTATTGGAAAATCGTCTCTTGATAGTCGAATCAATAAGTCAAAGTTTGTCCTTTTTCAACTAGTACGGGTCCAACCCTTTTCAGGTCTCTGCCATGGCAGTAGCTTTGTATCACTGGGTTATCCCTTTTTGAGGCAAAATCAGTTTTGTATTCCTTCTGTGAATTGGAAACTACATCAGGCCACATGCAATAACATGAATTGGTTTTAGATGTGAACTTTAAACCTGCTATGATTTGTGCTTCGCTCTATTTAAGTCATTATTCTGTGGAATTGAGTGCAGGGAAATTAAAGAAGAACTCATCTGTGAATTCCAGAAGTTCCTCTAAAAATGGCGACTCTGAACACATTGCCGCACAAACGTTCCCTTTCCGTGAGTTAGCAGTTGCTACTAGAAATTTTAGAGCAGAATGTCTTCTGGGCGAGGGAGGCTTTGGCAGAGTGTACAAAGGGCATTTGGAATCTGTTAACCAGGTGAATATGTTTCTCATTATTATTTTGTTTTTCCCGAGCTTTAAACTTGTTCGTTTAGAGTTGACAAAAAAGACTTAATATTTTCTTATGTTGAATTGAATGCAGACCGTTGCAATTAAGCAACTTGACCGAAACGGGCTACAGGGGAATAGAGAATTTCTTGTTGAAGTGTTGATGTTAAGTCTTCTTCACCACCCTAACCTTGTCAACCTGATTGGTTATTGTGCTGATGGAGATCAAAGGCTTCTAGTTTACGAATATATGCCATTAGGATCCTTGGAAGACCACTTACATGGTATATCAATATTTCAAATTTGCATGTCATACGTATCTTTTCTCTTTTCTAATTTTGCCGTATTATCTTTTTTTGATTTTGGAGACATATGTTTGATTTGCAGATGTTTCTCTTGGCAAGAAACGACTTGACTGGAACACGAGAATGAAAATAGCTGCCGGGGCAGCAAAAGGGTTGGAATATCTACATGATAAAGCTAACCCTCCCGTCATATACCGAGATTTAAAATGCTCCAACATTTTGCTTGGTGAAGGGTATCATCCTAAGTTATCTGATTTTGGTTTGGCTAAAGTTGGCCCCGTCGGGGAAAACACCCATGTATCAACAAGGGTTATGGGAACCTACGGATATTGTGCTCCAGAGTATGCAATGACAGGTCAACTAACTCTGAAATCAGATGTTTATAGTTTTGGTGTCGTTCTTCTAGAAATAATTACCGGAAGGAAAGCGATTGACAATTCAAAATGTGCAGCCGAGCAGAATCTTGTTGCATGGGTAAGATTTACAATCATCCTCTTTTTTATTTTTCCCTTGTCAATAAGTTCTTCTCGTAAAATTAAATTCCTTTTATCGGGATATTCTAATGAAGTTAGCGATAGAAGTTCTACATATCCTATAAACTCTAACAAGCATTTATATATCAAACTATGATTTTAAAAATTGAGTAGAAAGTTTGTGACAGATAATATTGCTCGTTCGATTGCAGGCTAGGCCTTTGTTTAAAGATCGAAGAAAATTCACGCAAATGGCTGATCCAATGCTGCAAGGCCAGTATCCTTCAAGAGGGATATACCAAGCCCTTGCAGTTGCAGCAATGTGTGTTCAGGAGCAGGCGAATATGCGTCCAGTTATAGCCGATGTTGTGACAGCTTTGAGCTACCTTGCTTCTCAAAACTTTAAGCCGAATACGCAGACGGTACAAAGCTCTCGCCTCGGTTCTGGTACTCCTCCTCGAAGCAGGAGGGGAGTTTGATAGTCAGATGCAAGTTTCATATTCCTTACAGCATACTCCAAGATATAGGCTTATAGATGTTAATACTATTTGTGTTATTTATGGTGTTTTTCTCTGAGTCTCGGGTTATAGCAAAGTTGAAATATCTTGTGAAATTTTGTATCTTATGACAGAATTGATCCTGTTTTCATTTTGACAGAAGATATTATTTCAGGACTCTTCCATAAATTTCTAATATAAGAGTAAATTAATGGATTGAAAGTTAATCTGGTTATGTACAATTTTTTTATACAAGTTGTAATTGATTGTTTTATGTGGTGGAATTGCTCATGAAATGAAACACATTATTCATAGCACGATTCTTGATCACGAGAATTGCAAATTATCTGGATTCTCAAACACGCACTTAAGTACCGATTAAAATATCCTAGCTTCTGTATAGAAATCCAAAATTAGAGGATGTTCGAATTATCTGATACTATACTACCATAAAAAGTCTCAAATGTCTTTAGTGTTCGGAGATACTTCGGACACACCTTTTTCACACAAATCTAAGACGAAATTGCTGAGAAACCCTTGTTCTATTTAAATTTGGTTTGGAGATGTAACTCCGTATACATTTTAGGTGCGTCCGGAGATGCATCTCTGAGCGTAGGAATGGTAAATTCGAGTTTTCAAGGGTGTAGTATGCTCATTTAAGAGCGGAAAGACCATTTCCCTAAAATTATCACCTACCTTTTCTATCGTTGGAAAGGCTTATGCTCGACACGTCCAAGCTTTTTCGGAGGATTTTCTTTTCATATTTTTATTAAGCATATTCTTTTCTCACCCTTATGGTGTGGGTCACACGTCTGAAAACCCAAAATTGCCCTTAGAAATATTCGGAGATACATCTCTAAACGCGCCATGAATCATTTTTGCCAAAATTTGATTCACAGATGCATCTTCGAATATTTCTGAGGTGAATTCGAAGATGCATCTCCGAAATTTTCCCTGCATGCATTGTGGGAATAAATATTGTCTAAGTTTGTACTTTTCTTTTTAATCCGACTAACAATGTTATAATCCTTAATTTGATTCAAACATCAAGATCTCAAAATAAGGTAACGCATTAATTAATAAAACATCTCAAAATATTACAAACATAATTCTCAAAGTATGGAAAATACTAGTAAAACATCCAAAAATATACAAAAATGAACAACCTAATGTGTATGCCTAATCCTAACCCCTGGCTCCTCCTTTGTCGCCGGTAACCCAAGTCATCCTTTCTTAGTAAAAATGGAACGTGCTAGGGCAATCGCATCATCACCACCTCTCTCAAACAATCCAAACTCTATGTCCTCATATGTAATCCGCATGATATTTGAACAGATCGGCAACACATCAATGACATGATCATATCTGGTCTTTTCATTCTCCAGGATCTCCTCATGAGCATGCTTAGGTGGACGTCAAGGAGTGTCTGGTGTCATGGTAGGGTGTGACACAAAATAGAAGCAAGTCATATAACCCTCAGCATAATGCCATTAATTTGTGGCTAACATACTATGATACTCCTCTGGTATCAAATGACTCTTGTAACTGCCAGTATGTCATCTAGATGTGTGCGAACGATTTGATAGGAACAACCACGAAGAGGAAACATTGAATGATCTGAACAAATCCAAACTGACACATGCATCGCTCCGACAGATATATGTACATCAAATTACTCCCACATGCCAGTCATCCAGAGTAATATGAAATGAGGTCGAAGGCAATAGTCTCCCGGTGTGAGTGGTGTATAGTGTCCAGTCAATGTCATCATGCTAAGTCATGTCAATATACACACGCAATGGCCGCACAACATCATTCCTTCTATGCGGGCAATAAAGGCAAGCACATGGGTAATCCTCAGTATACCCTAGTTGATGATAAAACCCGTGTGTGTGGTGAAAGTGAGATGAGATCCATCGCTGAAAATGAATAAGAAAAAAAACATTAGTAACAAATGTAAAAAAAGTGTTTTTAAATTAATATTGGCTATGGAAATTAGTGTCAACAAGGTGCAGGAGCCTGTCATTTGTTTTGTCGTTCAAAGAGAACCTTCACTTAGCTTGGAGTACAAGTATACCAAGCATGCGGCCCCTTAGTTTCCCTTGTGAATGGCCGATAAGTCGATGATATACTTAAGGTATGCCACATTTACATAGTTGCACTTTTGTCCATAAACATAGACGTGCAAACCAAGAATAGGAGGAAACACCTTAAAGCACACTCCCAGTGGTAGGTAACTTGTAGTTCATCGCCGTCGGCTTTCTTGACCAACTTCAAGTTTTGTTCATAAAGCTCATTCAAGTATGAAAATTTGGCATTAACACCTCTAGTGTTCTCACACTGCATCAGGGCATCCATTGGGTCAACTTCCAAATAAATGACCATCATCTCCTGGGCCTCATCGTGCTTGATCCTAAAATGATCAAGTAATTTCCCCTTGATGGGAAGGCGTAGAAGGCAAGCAATGCCATCTAGTGTAATCTTCTTCTCGCCAATGGGGAAATAGAAATATGATATTTCTTTATGTCATATCTCACCAAAAGCCCCCTGCATGCCATGGTTGATGGTATTGTATCCAGAAGAACAGAGACTTGCAAGACCGGAGTATCTGATGACACTTTGGAAACACAAATCCTTAGGATGATAAAGGTTCTGAATATTTCTATTGTGGTTAACAGATTTCAAACAATCTCAATCATGTTAAAAAGAAAACATAACAATATCAGTCACATTGAATTTGGTTAAAATAGAAAAATAACAATTGTTAACAGATATACCTCCCCGGCCCCGACATGTGGAACAACATGGTTTATGTAGTATATCAGTCATAAGGTGTCAATGGGCCCTCCTAGATAAGAGTTTGCAAGTGGATGGACATCATCATGTGCACCAGTAGCTTCCTTCTGGTGTACGTGAGCAGGGAAAACATGATCAGGGGAGACGTGCTTTTGGAATGAGGACCCATGTCCAGGAGGCTCCTAGAACTCGAGGATTCCCCGTCATGAGTCCTAAGGACGGTTCTCCGCCTATCTCTTTCCTACTCATTTTTAAGTCGAGACCTCTCGTGGCGATTCGACGCGTGTTGGGTTTCACGTCCGAGTCCCATTTTGTCGTTGTTGTTTGCAGCCATTTTCTGGGAAAAAATGAGAAAAAGACATTAGTTTTTAATTTTGCAACAAAAATGTCCAAATTCGAAAATGCATCTCCAAAAATGAGAAAGCACCCAATTTAGATATGCATCTCCGAAAAAACTTGTGTTTTGCTTCAATGGCAGAAACAACTTCTACATTTACCCTAACAAGAAAAAATGCAACCAAATCATAGTACATGTATGTAACATTACCTATTTTGAAATGTAATAGTATCTAATGCATACAAAATAATCTATTTGACCAATACATAATTTAAAAGTCAATAAAATAAATGACATTCTTACTCAAAAAAGTGTTGATGAATATGAACAATGTTGAATGTAGTATGTGAAGTGAGTTAGGATTGGAAAGATTGAAGAAGTACTTTTGTTGCTTAAAGTATACTTGCACAAGCTTGCTCAAGAGCTCCAATGGGGGATGCAAAATATTCAGAAAAATGAAGAAGGAGGACATGGAGGGTCTGTCATGCGTTATATATACATTGAACGCGTTCAGAGATGTATCTCTAAAAGCTTCCCTTAATTTGAAAACAAGGGTTAATCCAGAGATGCATCTGCAACAGATCCTAAAACACATTCAGAGATGCATCTCTGAATCAAAATTTGGCATATTGAGGGGAGCTCAACAATTTGTGCTTATTTTATGTGAAAATCGCGCGTCTGGAGATGCATCTCTGAACTCAAGGGGTATTTTTGACTTTTCGTCAGTGTTTGGGAGAACATATATGGGTGGGGAAATAAATTTCATTTTTATTATCAAGGTTACAGTATGTGGTTGGTTTAACTAAATACTCCAACAAAAACACGCTCTCTTACTATTCTAGTTAATAATTGGACTCATGTTAAGTGATTACTTGCACACAAAATAAACCAGTAAAATGGATATGAGCATAAACAAATGTAATTTTCTATTAAAATAAATTTGTATATGGATATAGGCATAAACACATAAACATGTTTAATTATCTATTAAAATAAATTGGTATATAAATATAGGCATAAACACGTGTAATTATCTATTAAAATAAGTTGGTGTGAGTGTGAACATGTAATTATCTATTACAATAAATTGACGTAGGTGTGATACCTTGGTAGTTAGTCAGTCTTGTTGAATATGAATTAGGGTATTAATTTCAAATCATCCACTGATTTGTACCTTTTATGACATATCATGGTAATCAACTGCCAATGACTATCTGATAGTAATTCTGAGATTGATATTTTATTTATTTACCACAACATTCATAAATATTTCCTTTTGTATATATAGGAATTAATGATAGGAATTAACTATTATATTACTATGTCTCCTTCCTATTATGTATATATACACTCTATGTAACACATTTTACAGCAAGAGAAATAGAATAACATTTCGCATGGTATTAGAACAACTTTTTGATCCAAGAAGAACTCTCATGGCTAAGGAGCACGACTCTACCACAGATCCAAAACAAAACGACACAGCTAGGATGCCTAGAAATAATATCATCGGTCTGACTGAAACAATTCTCCCTGTTATTTGCCACAAATTTAATGGCGAGAACTATTTACAATGGGCTAGATCATTTTGTATCTTACTTAAAGGAAAGGGAAGGAAGACTACATCACTGGCGATGCAAAAGAACCCGAGAAAGAAGACCAAACCCATCAGACATGGAAGCATGGAAATAGACTGGTCTTGTCTTGGCTGTTAATGTAACGCCCCGAATATTTTATTATTAATTTTAATCATGTAATTTTGAATTTTTCTATGAAGTATGAAGTGGTTGGGAATTTTTGGAGTTTATACTATTTTATTGGAATTAATTAATTAAGTAGTATAATGAGAATATGAGCATTGAGCCTGTTATGAGGTTGGGAGTAGCATTAGTGGGGGTGTAAGTTAAGCCCATTAGTATAAGTGAGAAATTAGTGAAAAAGAATAAAACAAGGGAATTAGGAAAAAGGAAGGGAATTCTGAAAATTGTGAAAGAACGTAGAAGCTGAAGAGAAGATAGAGCTAGGGCTAAAGGGGGACCTCAATTGGTAGGGAGATTTTTGAAGAAATTGCTAAGGTAACGGTGGGGTTCTTACTTTCTAAGGGTTGACATGATGATGGGTATGGTAGAGGTTAGGTGTTCATAATTTTATACTCATGTTTGTGTTGAAATTGAATTTTGAGATGTTGATGAATGTTGTGAATTGATGGGTGAATGATGTGCATTTGATGAAATGGATATGTGCAATTGGATAGTCATAGGGTACTGTTATTAGACTTGTAAAATGAAGAATTAAAAGATATGTTGAATTGGTGTGAAAGTGGGTGAATGAAATAGAGGGAAATGCTGTCAAAACTGATATTTTTGATTCTGAGTACGCTGTAACCGAGTAAAAGCCATGCTGTAACCGATTACAGCATGGTAAAATAGACAATCTGGGCATTTTTGGGTGCCGTAACTGGGTAACAGTCCTGCTGTAACTAGTTAGGTAAAGGCGTAACCGGGTAACAACTCTGCTATAACCCGTTACACCTGACACTTTTTCAAAAAAAAATTTTAATTTTCTAAAATCTATAACTTTTGATCCGTAAGTCCGATTTAATTATCGTTTGAACCGTTGGAAAGCTAAAAATATTATCTTTAACATTATTATAATTTTGGGATTTTAAGTTAATAATTTTCTGTTGTTAATTGATATTTCGTCTGTCAGTGTTGCGTATAATACGATGACTTTGGTGATAATTGATGAGAAGGTTATTGGGATGATAATTCCATAATTTGTAGAATATATTACTATGATGTGATTGTTATTGTTGACCTGAAATGAAAGGATTATTATGTAGGCTTATGCTTTATTGTTCGGGATGAATGAATGTTGTTGTATTATGATATTGCTGTGTGATGATGATAATTGTTCGCCTTGATCGGAAATTCGGTGAAGGCTTATGCCTTGATGTTTCATAACGATGTTGTTGCTGGCCTTGATTGGCAATTGTTGAAGGCTTATACCTTGTTATTTCATGATGGCGATGATGACGGTCTGGAATGACATAATTGTTGAAGACTTATGCCTTATTATTGCATATTTATGCTGTCGCATGTAGATGTCGCATACATTGCATTATTGAAGGATTATGCCTTGTTGTTGGGCTATATTGGCAAAATGTTAAGAGCTTATGCCTTGTTATTGCCCATTATTTGGCATTTTAGAGAGGACTTATGCCCTGATGGTACCACATGCATATTAGGGAGTCGGTTGCATTGCATTATCATGGTTATGATATGATTAATAAATTATTTGTTGTTGATGATTAACGATGTGTTGTTGAATGATGAACATTGCTAACGTTGTATGGAGCGGTGAAATTATGTATGATCTATATCTCCTATATTATTTATCATGCACTCCTTTATATTATAAGATATCTCACCCCTTCTGTTTGAATGTTACCCCTATGTTGGTAACGTGCAGGTAATCAGGAATGAATGCTAGTTACCTTCAAGTAGATCGAGTCAGGATTGTCGCTCTGATATGCAACAATCAGGGGGATGAACCTTATTATTTGCTATTTGTTTCTTGTTGATATTTTAATTGCTTATTGAAGTATGTTTACAACTTGAAGCTGAATTGTTGGATTAAAATGTCAAGACGTTCCTAGGATTGAATATGTTGAATTCCGCTGCATAATTGAAAGTTATTTCACTTTGGAAATAATACCATTTGAAAAGTTCATCCGTTTATATGTGTTATGTATCTATTATGATTAAGAGAAATTATTTTTGTATTATGAAGAAAATGTGACATCCTGGTTTCAAAGAATTATTTTAAATGAAGATTTTATACTATGATTTTATTAATATTATACGGGGCAAATCAAGGTGTTACAGTTAAACTCCATGACAAATGAAGTTAGAGAAAACTTCATGTATTATGCTACTACTGCGGAGACATGGAATGTAGTAAAAGAAACCTACTCAAATATGGACAACACCTCGGCCATATTTGACATAAAAAGTATCTTACATGACATGCGACAAGTGTAACACCCGTATAATTTTAATTTTTAATTTAATTTGGAATTGAATTAATAATTAGAAATATTATGAATTTTATGAAAATAATTGGAAGAGGATGGTTATGGCATTTGGGTCGGATGGTGAGATTAGTAGTGTGGGGGTGCTAAGTGAGTAAACCCATTACTAATTATTTTATATTTTCATAAAATAAAGGAAATAAGGAATTGGGAAAGAAAGTGTCAGAACGTGAAAAAGGAGAAGTTGGAGAGAAGAGCCGAAGAACGCAAAGAGGATCAGAAGAGGGAGAGATCAAGATCAAGGAATTGGCTAAGATAAGGGGGGACTCTCCAGTTAGAATCTATTATCGCGTTCTTAGATAATAATATTGATTAGGGATGTTGTTTGAGTCAATTGAATTATATGTTAGGTTTAGGGAGGTTATAATTTGATGAAATTTGCATAGATTATTAGTTGATTGTGTGTTGTTTTGATGTGTGATGATGAATAATGATGCAATTGATGATTAACTGTCTGTATATGATGTTTAGAGTCAGTTTTGGACTTAGATTGGGTGAGATCGCAGGGTCTGACGCATACCTGAAAATTTGTGAAATCGCCAGTTCGCGTCGCGTCCATGTGTTGGTGCCGCGAACTCATTTGTGTTGTTCAGGTCGCGCCGCGAACCTTTTGCTTGCGTCGCGAAGTGCTTGGCAGAGAGTTAAGGAAAATTGATGCGCTCAGTTCGCGCCGCAAACCTTGTTGGCGCCGCGTGCTGTTAGTGATGGTTGTTTTTGGAGAAATTTAAAAGATGCATAACTTTCAAACCGTAGGTCCGTTTTTAGTGTCGTTTCGAGCACGATGAACCTTACGAGATAACCTATGTGTTTAAAAGATGAAAATGAAGTGTAAATTCAATTGTTTTAAAACATGATTTATTTCTTGATGAACGATGTATTGTACATATATGTGATGAGATGTGTTAAATACATGATATGTTGAAATATTAATCATGTGATGATTTATGAGTGGTATGATGATGATAATTGGATAAAATTTGAATGATGCTAATATATATTTAAACATACTTGATGATGATGATGGTATAAGTATGTTATATATGTTTGCACTCATTCATAATCATATGTTAAGGGCTGAATCCTGATGATGAGGGGATTCAGTGAAGGGTATAATTCCCATTGTGTGGAATTTGTGCTGGCAGGGCCGTATCTTGATGATGTTGGATCGGTCGGTGGGTTATTCCCATTGATGATGTTTGGTACCACACGCATAGTGTCAATCATTACATATACATGATTTTCATAACATTATTGAATGTGTTTCAGTGTTATGAATTGATGATGTGCTAGTTGTATGTTTTGTTGAATTGTCTGAATATAATATGATTGGGTGAATGATATAACTATGATATGTTATTATTTATGATGCAATAATATCTGTTAATTGTGATGAGACTCACCCTTACATTATATTTTTCAGATTGAAGATAGCGGCTTCGACTTGGTGAGGATTAGCTCATGAGTCAATTTGTTAGTTAGTGTCAGGTGTCATGCTCTGATAGATGTAACACTAGGGAACGCGATGTTTTGAGTTTTTAGTAAATAACTCTACTTGTTTGATTTATTTTGAGGATTAATGCATTAATGATGTGATGCTAATGTGACGGTTTATTTCCGCTGTGTAAACATGATATTTTGAATTATGAGTTATGATAAGATGTTTCTTGGTGAATGCATGACAGTGACGGAATGATATTTATTTTATTATGAACTAGTGGGAAAACCGTGCGTCCGCACGGGTTCTGGTGTGGGTTGGACCGGATTTATCAAATACATATAGTATTAAGTAAAAAATCGAAGAAAAAAATTTATATGAAATTAAAATGTAAAAGTTATATTGTTTAAACAAAACTATTAAATTGATAAAAAAAAGGTTAATAGAGTTGTAATTTTTAGACACATTTTTCCCCCAAAACAATTAGGTGTAATTTTTTGAGCAAAAGACAATTAGGGGGTAGTTGGATCAAACCATTAAGAGATATTTAGAGACCAACTGTCTATTTTGAACTTAATACACGATAGGAATCATAGTGGCCATGCCATGACGATATATCCACATAGTGGGAAAATGTTTAGTTGTAATGCATGTATTAAAACAGTTTTCAGGATTGCATTTTGAAACTTCTTTACAACTTAGCAACAGAGTTGGAAAAAAATATTATAACATAAAACCATGAGATAGAATAATATGTGGCTTACTTAGGCAAACTCATAAGTGCTGCTTCTTCGTCGGGTTCAAGTATGTTCTCAAAGAATGTGGAAGCGGATCCCTCGGCCCCAGGTTGTGACATGTTTCCTTCAGCAAGCACTGTTTGAGATGCCAACTTGGAT
Source organism: Vicia villosa (assembly GCF_029867415.1). Taxonomy (NCBI): domain Eukaryota; kingdom Viridiplantae; phylum Streptophyta; class Magnoliopsida; order Fabales; family Fabaceae; genus Vicia; species Vicia villosa. The sequence goes on from NC_081180.1 coordinate 161,449,898, forward strand.
AAGAGTCATGTCATGAATTCTGGGATGGGACTGAGGGTTGCAAAGATCTGCACATAAATTAATCAGCAATCATAGATATGGGAGGGGCTAAAGTAAAATTTAATAAATATACGACAATGCAATATCCTCAGAAACACATAATTGTCATGGAATTTTCACAACATTAATGTCCAACAACTATTGGGGATAAGCAGCATATTAGGTTCAGTTTCTACTCTTCTAGAATGATGGAAACAAAGATATCATTTTGAGAAAGAAAAAAATTGTTAGAAATTGCCATGTGCCTTTTACGTCTAGCACTCTTTTGAAAGGTCAACAATTTATTAAAAGAAACCAGAAAATTGTACTACTTAAAAACTTCAATCGAATTCAAAACTGACACACTTTTTGATGTAAACAATACCATTCATATCAAAATCAAGAAATGATTAATTAAATTAAGAGTTAAAAAAACTTAAGATGGATGTTAAGTAAAAAGTTACATGTCCCCAAATTTCATGAAGCAATGAATTTCATTTGGTTCTGCCCTTTAAATTAAGACAGCTCCACAAAATTGGTAAAATGCTTACAGAAATATGTGGCATCTCTCTTTTCACCAGTTTTACAACACGTTTGATAAGAAACTTTCCCAAGTTGATCCCCGCTAAGCCAGGCTGCAAAATTTTCAGAACTATGCAAATCAGAAATAAAACTATCTCCAGCATTATTTTTCTTCCTGGATTCAGAAGAGGAATCAACTCAATAGTAAGCAAATCTAAGGTGCATACATGAATAAACAGATCAAGCAATACAAAAGGAAAATCAAGCAAAAAGTTGCAGTAACATCATAAATAAACAATACAATTTATACAAAAAATTATTTATAACCTGCAAAAGTAAATTTCAGTCAAGCTTTGATTGTATGACCTATGTAGATACCGTATTGATGACTTCGTCAAGTAGATAGAACAATACCTTCACAACAGCAAATAAAGATTGAACCTGAAAATATGGAACAATACCGATCTCGACATACCAATTTAATTTACGCTGGAGCCTCGAGATCATATAGTGAACAGGTTCATGAAGAGGTCGCTGTAAAGGTGCACCCACGAATGATTCAAATACACTTGAGAAAACAAATATGTAAAGATAAGTGATAGGTTCTCAAGTAACTCGTAGAATACCGGTTCAAAACAAACATTACAAAATTACATCAAATCAAATGACAAATAATTTTATTCCAATAACGGTCGGATTAGATTCAAATTAACAATTCATTGTTAATTTATAAAAGTTGTGAGAAGCTCCAACATAACCATAACTATCAATAGTTGCAGTAACAATAGGCTATATAGTAAGATGAAACAAATGTTTGTGGCCATTCGGTTTTGAATTGAGAAGTGGCTGAAGAGCTTTAACAACAATTGTCATTTTTAATGAACACACAGTGCTGCAATTGTTTCCAACTGAATATCCATATAAAACACCAATTACATAACACTCTCATCGAGATTAATATAACAGAAATAAAAAAGTGAACTGTAGCGATTGCTTTCGGCGGATACTCATTGTTTAGTTTAGGATCTGTGATAAACTACTTAGTGCAAATTGTCTTCAGTTAGTGTTGTGACTATATTAACTTTGACATTCTTTAAAGAAAGAAATCAGAACTGTTAGCATAACTATGTCTAGTATCAAATGAAGAGTAAGTTAAAGTTTGAGCATACTTACTCTGGAGCATGATAGCCAAATGTTCCCGGTACTCTTGTTGAATGTAGTCGAGCTGTTGTTCCAAACAATTGATTTGTCAAGTTGTTATCAAAGACACTTCAAACCATTAAACCAAAACAGAATATCAAGGACTTCTCCCCAAAATGACTACAATTGAGTAAAGCAGTGAAATTAGAGCTGCCTTAATCTTGCAAGCTGTAACAGAATATACATATATACTTAGAATGCAAACGACCTTGCTATTCTGCCTACCTTAATCTAAGCGCATTTGTGCCTTTGTCAAAAGACTCAACCTGTCAGAAAAGAGATCTCACCTAATTAGTATTTTTATCAAGTAAACATAACCGACTGATAACCGTCGAATTCAGCTTTTCCTTCGGCCCATTAACGCATAAATCCAAGAACCATACATCAAAAACAAAAAACCAAAATTGTGTCCCAGATTGAACAACATATTTGTCATGGCCATTAAACTGACTTTTATTCGTAGTTCATTAATGTTACAAACTTGCGGACACAATTATTGAATGAGATATCTGCCTGTGAAAAGCTATTAAATTACACGCATAATGTCAAAATATACTGAAGAGTTCTTAATAATAACGATATTGGCGAGTATAGTACGGCAAGATCAAAAAATATAACTTGTTTCAATAAAAGTAATTTCAAATAAAACATTTTAACGAAATAGAGGAAGAGGGTCAGGGAAACCTTTTGGGCCGTTTTAGAGTGCTTATGAACATCACGAGCCGTCTTCTTGCGTTTCCGCTCAAAGTGATCGAGAAGGTAGTCATAGTCCCATTGGAAACGGTCCATATAATCTCCTTGAGGCTAAAATGATACAATCAAACTAACCATTAATAACAGTATAATACCAGAACAATCACAAAACTAACCTAAAGAGAAGACGGTCCACAAATCCAGAAAGAGAAGAAGCAGATCCAGAATCAAAACCATAATCTCACTTTTAGTATCAAGCACTAGTACAGCTACACAAAGTCATCATATCAACCACAATCACAAAAACCCTAACCACAAAATTATCATATCAACCACAAAACCATAACCACAACATCAAAACCCTAACTTTAAAAAGAAATAAAAAAAACATGATAACTTTATCGTTTTGGGAAGGGTATGAATTTTAATTCTCTTTAAAGAAAAAACATATACATGAAATCGTTTAAGAGAAGGATGAGTACCGATTCTCCAGAAATATCTCTATTTGAGATCTGTCCCAAGAGGAGTACATGGCTAATGTTCTCGCGGCATTTCCGACATAACCCCAAACTTCACCAAATCATCAGTATAAATTATATAGAAGAGGAAGAGAGAAGAGAGAATAAATAAGAGGAAGAGAGGGAAGAAAGAAGAAAGAAAATAGAGAGAGATAGAGAGACAAAGAAATCAGACGAGAGAGAAAGAGAAGATTGTATAATTTTTGAATTAAAGTAAAATTTACTGTTGGGACAGAGGAGAAATCTGCAACATTTGTACTGATGAAAATTTTATGGTTCAGTTACATTACAATGCAAATTGGATATTGTACATATGTGGCCCAATGGTAACACAAACAGACCAAACCATTAGTTTCAATGTAGCCAAATTCTGAATTTAGTCACAAAAAGTAATTTTTAGACACATTTTACCCCCAAAATAATTAGGTGTAATTTTTTGAGCAAAGGGCAATTGAGTATTTTCCAGGTACATCTGTTTTCTTATTTTATAGATTGTGACACCCTTGTTGCATGTTACTCTGATTTATTTATTTAATTGCCGCGGGGAATTAGAGGGGTGTTACAACAAGGACCAGTGTCTGTTACAAAGTATTATCACTCTCTCACGAGGTACTAGCGGAAACTTGATTCTTACGAGGACATATGTTGGAAGAATTCTGAAGATGTCAAACTGTACAAACAATTGATAGAGAAAGATGACATTTATCAATTTTTGTTGGGACTGAACAAGAATCTAGATGAAGTAAAAGGAAGAATACTTGCAGCTAAACCTCTTCCCAACATTCATGAAGCTTTTGGTGAAGTAGGGAGAGAAGAAAGTAGAAAAAAATTATGTTGGAAAAACAGAATCTAAGTTCTGTTCTAGCAGTAAGAGGGACTTAACAAATATGAAGACTAGAAGTTGTAAGTTCGGATTGCGCCTAAGAGGGGAGGGGGTGAATTAGGTACTTTAAAGTTTTATAGTTTTTTTGTGATGATGATATTATTTTTCTGGTTTATGGAGATGTTATGAAAGAAGTAAAATGCAGAAAAATAAATGACACAAGGATGTATCCTGGTTCCCCTCACAATCTGAGAGTACTCCAGTCCCCTTACGCAGTAAGAGATTTCATTATAGTTGGTAACTTATACAAGACAAACCAAGAACAATCCTCTTGGATTTTACACTAAGAGAACAATCCTCTCAAAGTGACTCTCTTGCCTCCAACAATCCTGGACAACAAGGTTACAATATGTATTCTGAATTTTTATAAGAGTTTGAAATAATAATGACAATGTATCAATCACTTGATTGATCTTCGCTTTCAAGCAAAATAATTCACAAAGATATATTAGTGCTTAAGATTTATGAATATATGAGAATGTTTTTCTGAAATTGATATGGAACAATGTGCAGAAAATTTCTCAATGAAAGTTTAAATATATGGAACACTTTGTTTGAAATTTTTGTGAGATAAAGGTTGTAAATTGTGTGAAAGAGGTGAAGAATTGAAATCTGATATGCCCTTTAGAAAGGTTGCAAAATGTCCAAACAATGCAATGGTCAAGGATATAAAATCTCATTTCGTTTGGATTTGAAACAGAAGAAAATGTCACACTGGTTCACTGGTAACCGGTTACTTGAAATGAAGTAACCGATTACTCTAATATGTTGCCTACTGGAATTTGAAATTTTTGCTCAGGTAACCGGTTACTTCACCTAAAAAAAAGTACCATTTTCACGCAAAATAAGCCACTTCCAAGTTGAGGTAACCGGTTATTTGGTTTCATGTAATCGGTTGCTCTGAAGCAAAAAGTGAAAAAATTCTTTGAAAATGACTTGAAACAAAATGCAAGAATATTTTATTTAGGGTAATGCATGTGTATGAAAATGTGTAATATTTTGAGCACTAAAATATCAATGTTTAAAGTTTAGCTTTTACCCAATATTTTGAAGATCAATCACAAAGCTAATCTTCATTAAAGTTGCAAATTTGATCCAAATGCCGTCATAGTTCTTTTCCTTATCTTTTTGATATTTATGTTGACTTCATCAAAACAAGTGCTTCATGCAAATACGGAGAAACTTGATATTACAGAAGTTGGTGTGATCACTACAATAGGCCAAGACATACAAAAGAGATATGTTGGGTACTACATGGAAAACCAGCTGATTGGAAGCTTCCTACAAGGATAACCGCGCTCATCCAACAATTTATATTGAAATCAAATTTGGAAATGCATCTGAGTCCAATACATTCAGTAAAGAGCAGATGGACACACTTTAGAAGTTGCTCTAATAAACTCTTAAAAATACTCGTACACACTCTTCTACTGTTACTTTTGCCCAAAAATGTAATTTTTCTACTGCTCTCCATGTCTCACCAAAAACCAAGCTTTTGGATTGTTGATTCTGGAGCCTCTGATCATATGATAGGGGACATTAGTGTATTTCACAATTACAATCCCTGTCATGATGACTCTGTCGTTTGTATAACAGATGGGACCACTTCCAATGTGGCTGTTAAAGATTCTATAATTATATCTAATGATATTACCCTTGAGTCTGTGTTATATGTCTCAAAGTTAGATTCCAACTTGCTGTCAATTAGTAAGTTGAATGAGGATTCAAAATGTGTCATTAATTTTTTTTCCGCACAAATGTGAATATCAAGATTTGGATTCGAGGAGGAAGATTGACAATGCTAAGGAATGTGCGGGACTCTACCTTATTGGAGTAGAAGATGATAAAATTGGGCCCATTAAGGGTGCTCATATGGTTTCTTCAAAAAATAATTTTATGTTAAAGCATTACTGCATAGGATATCCTAATTTCATGTACTCTGAAAGAATACTTCTATCTTTATTTAATAAAAATTCAAATTTGTTAAAAAGTGAAGTTTGTGAATTGGCCAAACACACCAAATTCCACTATCATATCCAGCCCTATAAGCCATCTTATCCTTTTTTCTTAATCCACAGTGATGTCTGGGGAACCTCCCGAGTTAACAATGTCACTGGGTCAAAATGGTTTGTAACATTTATAGATGATCACACAAGAATTATTTGGATATTCCTTATGAAAGAAAAATCAGAAGTATGAAAGATTTTTGAAAATCTTCATAAATTGATCCAAAACCAATTTCAAACCAATATTCAAGTATTTAGGATAGATAATGGGGAAAGTACTGTCATCAAATTGATCCAAAACCAATTTCAAACCAATATTCAAGTATTTAGGATAGATAATGGGGGAAAGTACTGTCATCATTCTCTTGGTACTTGCCTCCTAAATCATAGCATTGTGCATCAAACTTCGTGTGTAAACTCCCCTCAACAAAATGGAATTGCCGAAAGATGGTTAAGGTGCATTCAGATTAAATTTCAGATTTTACGTGGTTAAGGTGCGTTCAGTACAAATTTCAGATTTTATGAGTATTTTGAAAATTTCACCAAGGTGAGTGATAAAGGCAATGATGTGTAATGAACAACCCCATTTTCATATTACCAAAGCGTACTGCCACTTTGCCATCCCTAGGCACAATGCCTTCCATCACTGCCAACTGCACAACTTTTACCATTGATGTTGCCGCTATATGACATTGCCCCTGCCTAATTTTCAGCTATCATTGCCAGGCATCTGCACTAACTCCCCATCAGGCCAGGGTCACCACCTCTGCTGCGAGACCTTCCACTTGCTTGCATTAACCGTAGTATCATTTTGATGGGTTTCGACTTTTCTTACATCTCAACGTTTACCGAAATATAGATCAAACATAAGAAGCACAAACTTTTTCAAATAGACACGACAAGAACATGGATATAGAAAAGTCGTTGTTAACCAAGATTATATATATTTATAGTTACATAATTTGGTTTAGTAAACCAATATGCACAGACATTTAACAAAGATGGATACACCATAGCAGCAGAACATCTTTTACCTAGCAGAAACTAGAAACTGATAGCCCCAGTTTATGGCTATTTTTTCTACTATATTTAGCAAAACAAAATTATTGGAACCATGGTGTCAAAATCCAAAAATATATTTTTCTAGTTTCTACGCCTAATTGATCTATCAACACTTCAAAAAATTCCTACACTGGACTTTAGTTTAATAGAATACAACGGATCCTGAAGAAAGGAAGGGGGGATACACAATGAAAATTGAGCAGTAATGATCAGGAATAGGCAACAACTAAAAACTTGGCAGGAAAGAACCGGATTGTCGGTCTGATCAGCACTGCCCTGCATGTTTTATCTACCTTGTTCTTCTTCTGTATTGGATTCTTTTCTTGGAGTGACATTGTCATGCGAACTTTCGGTTGATTCCTCGGTGCTATGTTTGCCCTGTTTCATAAGATGTGAAGGGATAATCTTTACAAACAATAATAAATAATAAACTTCTAGCTGCCGAAAAATGGCAAAGGCCTGGCAAATGGACAGAGAAGGATACTACTATTCTACTAAAAATACCCACTTCAACCCATTATTTATCTCAGTCTATCTTTACAGTTAACCCACTTGCCTTGTAAATTGATCAATTATAAAAATGTTTTCGACTTTTAAAAATAGATCAGTTATAAGTATGTTTAGAATATTGTGTTGCCGGAACCCTTAATAGATGGACGTTCTATGAAATTTGGGAATCGTAGCTCCAAGCTTAGATTCCAAAACAATAAATAGACAATTTGTTCCCCTTAAAACATGAAGATGTGGGTTCAAATAACTGTGCAGTGAGTTTAATTTTAAGGCCACGGAATTACCAATTGAACTGGTACACCACAAAAATGAATTTTTCTGAATTCGATTTATCAACACAGCTGTAAGCATGTATCCTCTACTTGATTATTAGTCACAAGACATACTTTGAACATAGAGAAGATCTTACCTTGTTTCTGTCACGCCAACCAAGTCCAAAACTTAGAAGACCAATCTTCCGTGAAGGGTTTTCAACACGACCAGCCCTACAAAAATAACACCAATCGAAATGATTCAAAATAATGCAATCTCAAACAAAGTCACCTCACATCATAAGCCACAAACACACTCTTCGTATTAGCATCCCTTACCCGCAAATCCATGGAAACTAGGTAATGCCAATAAAAGGACTTAGATGGTACAAAACAAATTATTAAAGAAGTGAATAACATGCACTTTCTGAAGTTGAAGATCAAAATATCAATCTTCTTTCCAATTATTGAAGTTTTCCCATGATAAGATCAAAATAACAACTTTCTTTCCATTAGTTTGTAATTTCGAAAAGTTATTTGCAAGCACAAGAGAAGCATGAATAATGATATTGACCAAGAGACTTCAAGCCTTTCACTGAAGCTTTGGCTGCTTTCATTGCTATTCACTATTGAGCTTCATCAATGAAAATCAATCTTTTAATGCTATTTGTTAAAAAAGATCGTCTTTCTTAGTTTAATAAGTACAGCTTATGCAAAATGGTAGTTCGTAAAGGTTGCTGTTTATATATAGTTTTTTTAATTTAGTAATTATCTTCAGTTGTTTTGTTTAGTTATTTATCAACGAGAATGGCCAAAATATCCAAAAAATCATCTAATGTGCAAGTTAGAACCTGTCTGACATTAAACTTATGAAGCAGGTTTATGATGAATCAACTTTTAATTTGTACCTTGGAGAAGACTGCGCTTTGGATTGACCAGATTCATACTGAAGGGTAGCCTCCAGCATACTTTCTGCCATAACAACTCGCTTTTCCATCTCAGCAATTGATGCTGTGGCCTTCTCATACTTTTCCTGCATATTTATTATACTGGAAATAGATATAAGCGTGCCTAGTAAGATCCTTAACAATTAGCACATTGCGGCTACTTCTTTCTCTCTGATACCACAAATTATAAAGCTCTTCAGCATCAGGCAGGGATATGTTGCGGGTATTTGTATCAAAGCAAAGATATAGGGGAATTTTAATTTCATAATCTAGTTGCCTAAAAAGTAGAAGACATCCATAGCTCACAAAGAACAAAATACAGCCAAAAAGAAAATAGTATGATATTTTCCATGAAAATTATCAAGAGAAAAGTTTCCCATAAATATATTACAATAACAACACATTTTGAGTAAAAGTTATTTTATATTTTCCCCCCATGTTAGACAAAAATATCACTACTCTCTTTTCAATTTTTTAATCATTACCATTTTCCAATTTCTCTTCATTTCCCTGTACTCTTAATCTTCTTTTGTCTTCTTCTTCCTCTCATATTCTCTTCCTTTGTCTATCTCTTCATCTCATTTTTCGAATTTGAACCTTTTTTTTTTTTGAAAATTTTCTACATTATATTTTTTTTCCAATGTGGTAGATGTATACGGGAACTAAATTCATGTACCGCCATGAGAATTCAATTCACGTAAATATACGTTAATTGCAAACTCATGAGGGTACTAATTCCAAAGTCGTGTATTCATGAAATTCTAAAAATCTGTCCACGAATGTTATGCTATGAAAGAAACAATAATTTAGTGAATTGAGTTCACATACACCGACGTAAGTTGAGTTCACGTAACATCTTAAAATTTAGAATTTATAGCCGGTACATGAACTCAGTTTACGTGCACCTACGTGAATCGTACATGAATTGAGTTTGTTTACATAATTATTTTTTGACTCGAGTGAACTTAATTCATCTACATTTCTCAGACGCAGAAAAAAATGCAAACTAATTGAAACAGTAAAAAGATAGCTTACATATTCGGAGACTACTATTTTTTCTACAATGAGAGCTACCTTAATTTTCTCTCCAATGATATCATTCCTAATCTTGTCTCATGTAACCACTCATCCGTCGTAACATTCTCATCTTTGGAACACTAAATGTGCTTTCTCGTTAGTCCTTTACCGGGCAACCTTCAAATTTCTATGAACAAATTCTACTTTAAACTTGAGTAGCCTTCTTCTATCACAAATCAAAGCAGAAACATTCTTCCATTACATACAACTGCATGCTTGAAACTTGTAGTTTACGTCTCCATTTATCTCCATATCATTTTGTTTGATGAAACCAAGTTACGCAGACAAGGTGACGTTTGGTATGGTCTGATCTCCAAACCCAACAACCATTCTTAATATCTTGTAGATAGTATGTTCCCATGCTTTAGTGCTTAACACATCAAGTGCTCATGCTCTAGTGTCAGCTTACTCCATTCTTAATGTTTTTCTTTGGTATTATATCGTTATTCCAATTTTTAAATTTTTTACATAATGGAATGCCTCATAATATTCCCTTTTAACCTTAGTCTTTTGTTTCTATCACCGCACCATCAAGAATCTTTATCCTTTAGTCTAAAGTCTCTCGATTCTCAGTGTCTGTTTTTCTGCCTTCCCAATTTCTTCAGCCATCTCATTACATGACACCACCACCAGTACTTTGTCAAATCTCCTAAAATATTTCTCTCAGAGAAACCTCATTTTCACCCTTTAATTGATAACTTGACTGTTCTTGTTCACTTTTTCTCCCAGTAAGACAGAAGTTTATGGGAAGTTTTTTATCCAATTTTCTTATGAAAAAAAGTCATGTTAGAGAATGTCACCCTATTCATGTATGTGATAAGATGCTCCCCTCTTTTTATAATTTTTTAGGAACAATAACAACGGCTAAGTATTTTCCCACTAGGCAAAGTCGACCACATGAATAGTTGATGGCATAAGCTCTTGTTGCCCATAACAGACCAGTAACATCTACATCTCTTTTCACAATTTGACCTATAGTTTTTATTGTCTCTAACGCCACAAACTACTTTCAGGATTACCGACTGGCCCCACAAACCAACACGGGTCTTTTCAGCATGTTTTGTCGTCACTCACACGCTTTCCGAGAAACTTTCCAGAAGGCCACCCATCCAAATACTACTCCAAGTTAAGCACGCTTAACTATGGAGTTCTTATTAGGATGGCTACCGAAAAGAAGATGCATCTTGTTGGTACAGGTAGTACCAATCAATCCTTATAAGTCTTCCTTCAACCACGCAGTCTCATCCCTGCACAGCCTCAGGATCTCTTTTATTCCGATGTGAATTCGGCGACCACTCCTCACCCTTTTCATCCTCGGGTGTTACATGCCCACATGCTTCCGCTTGGTTCGTCCCCAAACCACATTGTACTGAGAGAGGTCTGCTCTGATACCATTTGTAACCCCAGACTACTTTCAAGATTACCGACTAACCCTACAAACCAACACGGATCTTTTCATTATGCTTTGTCCTCACACACGCTTTTCGAGAAACTTCCCACAAGATCACCCATTCAAATACTACTCCAAGTTAAGCACACTTAACTATTGAGTTCTTATTTGTTAGACTATCGAAAAGAAGATGCATCTTGTTGGTATAGATAGTATCAATCAATCTTTATAAGTATTCCTTCAACCATGCAGTCCCATCCCTACATAACCACAGGATCTCTCTTATTCCGACGTGAATTCGACGACCACTCCTCACCTTCTTCAGCCTCGGGTGTTACAGTCTCTCTGTACCTTCCAACTATTGAACTACCCTCTGTGTGGTATAATCTTCTTATCAATGCTTCTACAAGTTACACCGTACATGTTCAAACCATATAAGATGAGATTCTTCAATTTATAAACTATGCGGGCTTCCCTTAATTTCTCCCTAATGATTGCATTTTGAATCTAATCTTGTGTTATGTAACTACTCATCTTTTGTAAAATTCTCACCTTGGTAACTGATAGTACCAATTTATATATCATACTAAAAACGGGGAAGAATCCCCCTTTGACTACAACAATGACAGCACTTCAAAGGTCTGTCTACCTCCCAATGCCATAAGGCCCTATTCCTCTCAAATTACAAGATGCTTCCCTCTCTAATCCTCCTATCTATTTATAGGAAGCATGCATCATTTATTTGACCTAAACTACATCTCGACAAAACTACTAACTAGCCCCATTGGCTAATTAACTAACTAACCAACTACTTAACTAACAAGTAACAACTTCTTAGCTATCAATAGGAGACCTAACAGTAACACTAATTTTGCATCCTTATTCGTTTTTAACCGTATAGCATTCAATTCCATACAACATTGAGAATGCTATATATGAGAGATAATGTTTTCCTTTAAACCTGAGAGGTATTTTGCAATCACATATTACACTCGAAACATTCCTCCATTGCATCCACTCTACTTGGATTCAACAGTTGACATCTTCCTCAATGTTCACATCACTTTATATGATAAGAGCCCAAAACGCATAAAATGTGAGACTTGTGGCATTATACGTTCTCCATTTTTAACCTCCACATTTGAATTTGTTTGTCTAAATTTTCTCTCAATATACTCTGTTGTCTATTTAGGCGAAAACTATGCACTACCAAGACTTGTCTCCATATCTCATTTTAAGAAAAAACATTGATATGATATTCTAAGCATGTTATACACAAACAAATGACTAGAATCGCCGTGATCATTAAGGGGAGAGGTTACCTGGAGCACGTGAACTTCCAATTTATGAGCTGCAAGATCTTGTTCTGCTCTTCTGCGGGCATCTTCAGTAACTTTTTGGTCCTGCTCTAGCCGAATTAGAACCTGAGCATGTAGAAGAGTTCAAAATTGTCCATACAGCTTATATAGATATTTTACTCAATTTCTTTTTACTTATTTACTTCTGCAAATAAGCTTACAGAAATAGACACTGGAGAAAACAGGTGCACATAGAACCTGCAGCATGGCAGCTTCTTGTTCTTGCTTATCGGTAAGGGCTTGTTGTAAGACGGCTACCTCATGCTCCAATTGCTCAACCTACAAGATCACACACGTTTGTAGACCTTGAAAGACAACCATATAAGAGGTTTGTAGAGAAGAAAGAAATCATTAAATTTTTTGTACTTGAATGCTGAACTAGCTTTCCAAGTAGTTATTATATGGCGTTCAGCAAGAAGTTGCCCCTATGAATTGAATGATTAAATGATATTTAAATGAAGACTATTTATAACAATGTATATTTGGTAATAGACCCAAATTAATAACTCGCCTTGTAAATTGCATTGACAATTATTACTCTTTTAATTCATATTTATATAAATTAAACATGAGGTGAGGTACTAACTAACTCACTCAAGCACTTTTAATTTAAAATATACTTTGTCTTCCTATTTTTCACATATTACTTATAATGATATATGTGCTTCAGGAATGAGTTTAATAAAATGGTCTTTCTAAGATCTATACCTTTACCAAAAAAATAGGTAGTTAAGGTAAGTATTGTTTTCTGTAAGTTTCAAAATCTCTCCCTATTCTCTTAGTTTCTATAGAAAAATGCAAGTTTACATAATATTGAGTTCATGTCAAGACATAATGAAGTATGAAGGACATAAAATATTTCATAGTAAAAATCTGACCCAAGGGTATTAGTTCAAAAATTAGCAGCCAAAGACTTTTCCGGCCTAACTCAACTCCTACAAAACCAGCTTGTAAGGTGAATATTGCCCCACTTATAAATCCATTTTCAGGCCTTATCTTATCTAATGTCAAAATTTTAACAGAACCTAAGGGTCAAATGTAGATAAAGATGTACACGGGGATCATTTACCAGTATCAGCAACAATAGATTTATAAAAAGCACGGGATAATTTATCAAATATATCCACAACAACTAAGTTTAGTACCATGGATGGAGTTAGCTATATGGACCAAGCAATGCCATTGGGTTCTATCAGAAACCAAATTTTCAATATATTGATAGTTGTTTGTATGGTTTCTCCTCAGGTTTTCTAGCGGTATTCAACCATTGTTAGTTAGACTATCTTCCATTTAATCCACTTTTTCTTCATGAAGGATACTTATAGGAAAATAAAGGCAATGAGAAAATGACTTTCATTTTCAAAAACTTAATAAACACCATTAAGATCCCACATAAACTTACAAATATGGCCAACATGTAGTCCTCATAAGGCTCAGACAATCAAGAAATGTTGGCTTGTAAAATTGAGTTATGATGAGCTCAAGTTCTTAAATTGTATCATAACATCCTAGGTTTGTTAATAGGCCATCTCCATTAGTCCACACTCTACATGTCTAGTTCTAGACGTGAAGGAGTGTTGTTATTGGGCCACCCACATTTATTTGTATGCATACTAGATTTCCCATCTTGGATGTCGGGTGGTGGTGATGGTGTTGAGATCCTACTTTGACAAAAAAAACAGCCCTTACCTCTTAAGCCAGCTCTAAGGGTTGAGTTAGGTCTAATCCGAATCATAAGAAATAAAAATACCAACAAAGAGATAATATAAAACAACAAGACCAATTTTTTGAATGTTGTACATACCCTCGCAGTCAACTCCAGACGATTATCTTCCTTCACCATCTCCATTAGAGCTGTTTCTAGTTCTTCAGCTCTGCTCAAGATATGAAACATGCATGGAAATGGATAAGGATTAAGAAAATCCCACAACTTTTTATTGAATAGATTAAGTTTTCATATTGATAAAGGAACATGGGTAATGAAAATAGGAAAGATACATATTTAATATCAAAAGTGCTGTATGCAAAGCATTAGACAGATTAATAATATCTGAAATTACAAGCAAGAAGACTTGAATGGAATATAACGTGGATAATAAACAAATATGAAGAATATTAAAAATGGATCAACAATTAGGGGCTTAGAGAGATTTTAGACAGATCCATATATGTTTGGTTGAGAACTATTTCCAAACTCAGTTTCAGGGATTGGTTTGAACACAATCATTGGAAATATTGGAAGGAATTTCTTATGGGTAGGCTTTGAGTTACTCTAACGGCAGCAGATAGGTGAGTAACATGGTTAAGCATGAGGATAATTGCGCTGGGTTGATAAATCCTTCACAAACTTAACTTTTCCTTCAATTCTATTTGAGAAACATTAGGTTAACTTTATATGTAGAAGGATAGAGAACAAATCAAGTTGCCTTAAAATATTGAGAATTAGAGTATGGACACCAATAATAATTACCTGAGTATGGAAGATCTTTTCTCCTCCAGCAATCTGCACATCTCAACCTTCAACAAAACTACCTGCACAAAAGCCGTTAATCATTGAAACTAAGTGTTGCACAATAACGGATTACAATAAAGCAACTATTTATAGGATAAATACTTTTATATTACTGTAAACAATAATTAAACCAGGAAATTACACTTTGAAATTATGAATTTATGTGCTAGTAGTAACATGTGATTTCAAATTTTGCCCATTGAGAATATGAAATTTGACAAATGATGTGTTGGCTCAATCAAGAATATTTGTGTCATGCAGCCAACCTTCACTTAGAAAAAATAAACTAGGTTATACTAGATGAGTTTTGCAGCTACTTACGGTATTCACTCATGCCAACTATGCAATGTAATAGATACTCCTCCCGTTCATTTTTACTTGTCGTTTTCAAAGTTTAATGCAACATGTATTATTGGTTTATCAATTATACCCTTAAGTATTTATTGAAGAGAGATAAGTAGATAGAATGCAATAATTAATTGTTAAGGGTATTATAGGATTAAGACAAATAATTTTATCAATAGTAACAAAATTTATTAGTTTTCTTTGTATGTGTAAATAATCTTAAAATGAAACTGAAAAGGAACAGAGGGAGTAGCAAATAACACATTAACAATTGGAAACCCGCACGATTCTAAAAGTTAAGGTCAATGGATAGATAACTATGTATTACATATTATATTCGCACAAAATTGCATACTTCTCTAGTATGCATATGGAAATTTGAAATTTTGATTTCATTAAACATGTTTTATACTATTAAGACTCTTAACATATACATTGACATAGTGATCCTCCATTTTCTTTATTATAAAAAGTAAAAAATAAAAAATAAAAAAAATAGCACTATATTTGTAAATAGCAGGCCAAATTGCAATCATTTATGTCACTGAAGTATGTATTTATCTAACCAAATACTCTGCACAACAATCTCTATAAATTATTAATTTATACAAAACAAAGTTGTAACTAGCTATCAAAATCCCATTGTTGCTAAGTAGACAGATGATAAATCTACAAATACATACTTTGTTACATTTTAAAGTGAATAAGAGAAACACTGTAAAATGAGCTTAGAAAATAATTATCTCCATATGGAGCAAGTACTTTTATCAGTACAATTTACTGATGAATAAGATCTAATTTCATTTTAAAGGACAAAAACTCAGAAGTATTAAAAATCAACACATAAAAGCCCATTGAAGATTCATATTGCCACTTAATATCATCTTATTCTAGTTTCTTTTAAATGCACCAGAGTCAAATGGTATATCAGTATCACAGATAGGCAGAGTGGCTTACGCTTGATCTTAAGCATTGTTTACTTTCAAATTATAAACAATGCAGACACCTTTTACTACTATCAAGTTAACCTGACTCAAGATAGAACATGACAAAACACACATCTTAGAGGTATTTTAGCATATTGGTGGATTATATATGGAATTAGAGTTTAATAGTAGATAAATTTCAATCTAATTCACAAGGATAGCTTCATTTTTTACAATGGAGAAGTAAGGTGAAAGTTGAGGAGGAGAAGCAACCTGTTCCTGGAGATCTGGTAGGGAATCCATTTTGGAATCAATATTGAGACTATTAAGCAGTTCATCTAAGTTAGAGGAATGGGACTCCAAGCCCAACTGCACATCCTTATCAGCTACCATATCACCTTTGTCATTATCTTTTTTTTCTTCCACCAGTGACCCCGGGTCATTCTTGAAACTATACAATTTAGTTGCAATCCCCTTGGAATCTTTCCAAACTCGTCCTTTCCTTGACCTCTCTTCTATAACTTCTAATACAGATGGGCGGTGTTTTACTCTCAGTTCCTGCAATCTTGCTTCAGTCACAGCTAGAAAACCCATACAAGCAGTAAAGACAAGCTGGCTGCTATCGAATGTCGAGCCAACAAGTGATTGCAATAGAGTAATTGCATCACCTGCATCTTTTGTTGTAACTAACGCAGGACCTAGAATAAGAGATATGTTATTTAACAAAGTAAACAATTGCTTAGTTTAGTCTACTACTTGGTCATACTACTCAGCATACATCAGATGCAAAAATAGATAAACACAAGTCAATACCATATAATTCCATTAAAGCCAGCGCTGTTCGAAATAGCATAACACGGTTCCCTTCAAATAGCAGAACATCCCAAACTCGAATAACTAATAAGAAACACATCAAAAAGAAACATTTAAGAATATTCCAAGTTCAAAATCAATGTTGTAATATTACATTAAAAAAAAACATTCCAAAAAATATTTTACCACTTTCCCAGGGAATCATGTTTACAAAGATTGATAGAAACCACGGCCCAGATACCCATGCTACCTGCACTCCCAAGTAATCTAGATGATTAACTGCACCAAAAACATTTATAGAATAAAAAAATGATATCCAAGCTGATTCTGAGACAGTTATAAGGAAAATACTAGAGAGTAAACATGATAAATACGAACCAAGTTTCGGAAATCTTTCACGCATCAATTCCTCAAAAACAAGCTGGTCCACCTAAAAGGTTAATAGCTTCTGTGAGTTAGTGACTGGCAAAGAGAATTTGTCCTAAATACTATGATTCACACCTGGGATTCTATCATTTCTTCTGTATAGTAGCCTTCAAAATAATCATCAATAATTCCAACGAAGGTCCTGAGTTATACCAGTCCAACAAATCACATCATATAAACATAAGACAAATTCAAGTATTGATCGTATAAATAATTTATTTTTATAGTTATTTTACTATTGTTAGTACTAATAGTAACTTATATTCGGACCTTTAGTCCAATAGTCAGACCCATTAGGTTAGAATAGTCAATATAAAGAGATTAATGCTTGTACGTTTTTCATACTTGAAATATATTATTCAGTTTTCACAAATCTATAAGAGAAACTATTAAGAAAGATCTAGAGATTAATGAGTTGAATAGAGATTGATTGTTGTTGTTGTTGTTGTTGTTGTAACAAAGAAGGTTTAGGTTATGCAGGAAATAAGCAGGGCAGCAGGAAAATATAGCTTCAAGGGAAATAATAACTGTAGCAGAGCATCATAGATAACTGTTGGAGACTGTTTATTACAGGTGTTAGTTAGTTTGCATTCATGGGAGGGGAAGTAGCCACATAAATCTGTAAAATTGGAATTGCTGGCTATCTTGTATTTTGAGAAATAGTAACGAGCAAAGTTATCAGGTGTTTTAAAGACCTGGATACCTGATAACATTTCTATATTTTCACCATCTCTGACCTTTGTTTGTGCATTAGAAAACTAGGGGTTAAGTATTTAATTCATTAAAAAAATATATTTTGTTAATTCTTTTGATACAGTTCTAATATGTTTTATGTTAAAACATACCAATAGGCAGTCATAAATAGATGCATATTTAGAAGATTAGTTTCCCTTATAATCAGTAAGCAAAAGAAAATATGGATGGAAGTTTATTCATTGGAACAACTATTATGTTATAAAGGGGACTGACAAGGGGAAATAAAAGATAAGTTTCGTAAACCTACCAAAAGGCATTTTCTTCTGGCATAAGAAGCAGCAACAAACCAGCAAAGAAGTTCATTGCCTGCATGTATTTCAGCAATAAAATTTAAGGACAAACATAATATGATGTTTATGATGATGAAGATGACAACAATAACAACAACAACAACAACAACAACAACAACAACAACAACAACAACAACAACAATAATGAAGAATAGCACCTGGGAAGAGACTGACACGCATGGAGTAACAGCAATGGAAATGCAAATATAGTCAATAATAGAGAGTATATCACCTTTCATGTCGCACAGGGCATAAAATCTTCCAATTAGCTTATGCTTCAGGCTTTAAACAGTCTATAGTTATTTAGCAAACACGTGTTCTAGTTTTAAGGAGGTACTAACAAGTAGGAATGCTAAAAACCTTTAAGAAGATATTACTATATATGGAAATATACTAATATATTAAAGAATAAGCAAAATAAAAGGAAGCCGCTCTTAAAACAACAAATGGCCGTCAGAATTTAGTGGGAAAGCTTAAAATCTTTAAGATATATACACAAGGAAATGCATTAATATATTGAAGAATAAGTAAAATAAAAGGATGTGCTCTTAAAACAACAAATCGTCATCAGAATTTAGTAGGAAAAGTTTGGCAGACCACTGCAGCAATGCTAATGAGTCAGTCTTCAGCAATTAGTTGAAGAGACCTTTCTAGTTTGCAAAACTTAAGTTGATTTCTAAGTATTACCTCTGTTTTGGCCTTATTGTTTGTTTATAAGAAAAACTTGAGTTGATTTTCAGTTGCATAATCACTACTTTTTATTGAGTATTAGGAACACTCACTCTAACACTCGTTCTCTTATTGGGTGAAACCCACGTGGGTACGACACTTTGGAAAATGGGTCCCATATAAAGTGGTGGGATCCATATTGGAGTGTTTCTAGCAATAAGAGAGTGTTTCTAGCACTCCTCTTTTTCACAGATGGGGAAAATCACCATAACAGTTTCTGGACATAATAGCTAAATTTCCCAATGGCACAATATGTTTCAATTTATCTTAACCCTTGCAAGGAAAATACTTATTTGGAGGGATGTAAATTTTATGAGCAAGATTCAAAAGCTTAAACATTAGAAAATTATAGCTGAATCAGTATTTACCAAGAAAGAGTTTTTTACACTATTTACCTGACAGTATCCAACAGAGGGGTTATGTCGAGCATATGCTAGCAGTAAACGCCTCAAGGAATTTCTGCCATTTTCGTCCAAAGCAGGGTGGCCTGGGAAAGTTCGCGGTATATCCTGAGAATGGAAAGTGCTATTTAGTCTAAGGAGAGAGCTAACTTGCAATATAAAGCAAAAGATGCAGCACCTACAAATCAAAATAAATTCCAGGGCGCATGCAGCTAATGACCTTCTCAATCTGCTTTCTCCATTTCCCTGATGCAACAGATTGAACATCTTGCTCCTTGCCTTCACAACTGTTAGTTTCTTGAGCTAAAAGATCATCATAATAACGCTCCACCCGCCGTGTGTTCACACCTACAAAGGCTTGCCAGACCTGTAACAGCAATATTGTAGTATAGGGAAGGCTACTATACTTTTCCCCCAACAAAAGTTGGAACTTGAGTGAAAAAGAAAACATAAATTTTACCTCTCCTCTAAGATCCTTGGGGACTCCACCCTGAACAAGGGACTCCAGTTCCTTCCATGGGGAGAAAAGTTCTGGCAGGTTTCGATCCATTAAATCATTTTCCGCCCTTGAACCATTACCACCATCTAGAGTCTCATTAGTGGAGACCTTTCCCTGACTATCTTCCTCAGAATCCCCTTCTACAGGTTCTGATTTTTCTATAGATGGAAGGTGGCCATCACTACCATTTATCTCCCCACCTTTCATATTCTTTCCTTTCTTGACACGACAGCTCAATATTTCTTCAATGGTACTAAGAGATGGCCTAATTTCAGCCCAGCGTTGAACCTTACGGGTCTTGCTTTCTTTTAAATGGTGCAGTTCCTTTGGAGAATTATTTCTTGTTGAACAATCCGAAAAAGACTCCCTCCTACTTGAATCACCCCCTTCACTAGTCTTCCCCAAACCAGTAACTTCTTTTGTCTCAGTTTCTCCTGAAGACGTCCTGCTACTTGAGTCACCTTCTTTTATCTCAGTTTCTCCTTCACTAATTCTGCCTGCACTTGTCTCTTCTACCTCCGCACATTCAGAAAAATTCCTGCTACTCGATTCATCCCCAGTACTTACCCTATGAGGATTTTTCTCTTCTTTGACCTCACTACTTTCAACTTTCAATGTTTCTTTATGTTTGTCCTCAGAAGAACTTGCTTGAGATGATTTATCTATCTGTTCAATGAAACTTCCCCATTTATCTGACCTTTCAGCTTCTTCTTCCTAATATGATAAATGTATCAATTTAGGTTAATTAGTTCAATTTTTTGTTGTATCAAAAGGCTAAAATATCATGCTTCAATTGTTTTTTTTTTTATTATTCAAGGAAATATATTCAACCAATATCGGATTGAGATATCAAACTAGACCAGAAGTAGCATACATCCAAATCGAAGTACAATGAATAGTTACCTTGTAGATTAAGGAATACTCTCTATATCTTTGTGCGTATTGAGGCCTTAATGCAAACCCATAAGAATCTCTGTAAACATAGACTTAAGATTATTTCCCCGATGGACAAAAAGAACAAAATTAACAGTCATTTCCGAAACCAATAGTATAAATTAAACATAAAACACAACACAAACTACAATAAATGATGAAGAAATTCAAACACAGAACCGCAACAAAAATTCAAAACGAATGACCTAAAGCGAATACCCGCATATGCAGAGCTTCACGGTATACATTACCTGGAATCAACCTCCAATGTACGTTTACTCAGCAAGGACAACAACATAGTTTAAAAACAGTTACAATTCTACCGCCCATAGCTTTCACTCTGAAAACTAATCTCACAAATCAAACGCTACCACCACCGCATTTCATATATCAAAGAGCCTCATTCAAATTACACATGAATAAATCCAAAACACCACTCAACTAATCAAAATTCAGTAATCGGATCGTGATTTTACGATTGCCGATCGATGAATAGTTTTTTCTTAGAACAGTGACTGAAACGAAGAATCATTCAAAACTAGATCGAAGAACTAGCGAAATGTTAGGGTTCATAGACACGTGGAAATGGAAGGAAGAGAAACGAATTATGAATGTGTGAAAGTATATATACCTGCTTGATTTGAAATTGTGGAGGAGATTGAAAGCGGTTTCCGCCATGATCGGTAGTGTTGGCGCGAAGATGAATCTGAAGAGAGAGATTAGGGATTAGGGAGTTAGTTTCGGAGGATCGTAAATGCTAACTGAATACGAGTCTTCCAATCCTTCTTATTTCTCCGTGTATAAAATCGAAGCAGAAATTCCACGTCGCATGCTGTTCGAATTTATGAACCTCCTTTTTGTAGTATCACAAAGTTGATTTATGGAATATCGACACGTGTAACTCTTATGATCATCATATATCAAACAATAAATAAAATTTTATTTTTATAATAGAACTAGTAACAAACCCACACATTAATTTCAGATTAAACCAATGTGTCAAAGTTTAATTTGACATCAAATCTCAACCGTTAAAATAATTATCAAACGGTGATAGTAAATGTAATAAAAAATATTTAGCATATTTTTCTCCTAAAAAATAGACTATATAGTACCCCGTTTGATCAATTATTTTAACGATTGAGATTTGGTGTCAAATTAAACTTCTACACCTTGGGATCATTTGATCTTATCCTATATATATATATATATATATATATATATATATATATATATATATATATATATATATATATATATATATATATATATATAAAAAATTGTCATTCATTTGTGTATTTATATAGAATTGTTAATAAAAATAATATAGGTATTGTGTTGATAGTGCCCCGTGATAAAAATAGAAAAATTGACATTTGAAAATAAGAATTTTGTGTCTCAAATAAAGACAATTGTTAATTAAAATAAAATAGATATTTTGCTGATAATGCCCCGTGAGAAAAATAAAAATTTTGACATTTGAAAATAAGAATTTTGTGTCTCAAATAAATTGTTAGCTAAAATGAAAAATGTATTTTGTTGATAGTGACCCGTCAGTAAAGTAGAAATTTGAAAATATTTTTTTTTAATAATTATCAACAATTTTTTAATAATCATAAAATAATTATGTTTTTTGTTGAGTGAATTTTTACGTGATCTTTTTCGTTCCATTAAGAAAGATTCGATTATTAATTTATTTATGTTTAGAAAAATAAAAAAGGAAAAAGAAAATTGAGGGAGGAAATTAAAATAAATGTGAAAATATTGGAGAGAAAACATGTGAAGAAAAGAAAATCAATGGTCAATACACATGTCACTTGGACATTTGTTTGAATGTTGGAATATTGGTCTGATTAGGAAAAGACAAAACAACCCTTTTTGCTTTGTAAATTTTAAAAGATGGAAGGACATTTTTGGTAGAATGGTGGCATCTTTCATTAATGACTAGATAGTAGAGTAGACTTCATGTCCCCGTGTATCTTAAAAAATATTTTAATCAGTAACTTCATGTCCCGTTAATAATCAATATTTTGATCAATAATCTCTTGTTCTGTTAATAATCAATATTTTGATCAATAATCTCTTGTTCTGTTAATAATCAATATTTTGATCAATAACTTCATGTTCCCATGTACAAAAGGTTTAGTAAAACATAATTTTATTTTATAAAAAAATTTACATTGTCAGTGCATCACCCATTTTTCTTATAAATATTTTAACTAAATTTAGTTGATAATTACATAGATGCAGATTTAAATTTGTGATAATTCACGTATTAACTTTTAAGAAAGTGAAATTCTGATCAATCCCATATTAAAAATAAACAATGAGAAAAAATTGAATAAAATTTATTACATGATTTGATGTTTTTTATATATATAGTTTATCAAATTGTTGGACTTTGACATATACTTTCTGATCAATCCTTAATATTTATTTGAAATCAACGTAGAAAGAGAAATCAATCCAATTCTTTAAAATTAACAAATCAAAATTTAGTAGTCGTGATTCACTGTTCTCATTTCTTATTATAACCAAGTGTTCTCACTTGAGTCGTCCCATATATATATATATATAAAACAGATATTTCAAACAGTTTTTTAATAAATACAGTTTCATAAGTATTGAATTCATTTAAAAATCATATGGAGCTTCAGCCGGAGAAATTATATCTATTCTAGACACACAATCATTCCAAATATTTTTACTCCTATCCCAAATCCTAATTCTATCTGCCTTGATGAGATGTAGAAATGGCAAAACATATCTAATGATATCTTCATGACATTTCTGTCCCAAATCTCTCTCAAGGTTAACACATCATGTATCACTAACTGTCTGATTAGTAAATGGTGGAGTACCAAGTATCTCCTCAATACAATTTGAATGTAGTTTTTCAGCACAGTTTGTTATATATTTTGCATACGATGATGATGGCCTTTGTGTAGGGGATCCAATGGGTGGATCGGTAACATCATTTGAAAGTCCTGTTTGGATTAACAAAATAAAATTAGTTATGAATATTAACTTTAGACAAATAGTGTTGAATGAACCCATTTTAGTTTTGTTAAGGATTTATTTGAATGTTATGTTCTAAGTGAAAAAAAGGTAAGTTATATTTATAGCTTTAAATAAAAGTAACCAACATTTGATTTGATTCGTTTCTAAAACTCTATTGAAACTCAAATTATTGTTTTAATGTTTGTAAGTTTCTAAATTCAGTTTACATATAAATGGCCAAATAATATCGTTGATTTAGAAATTTTGCCTATTCAATATAAGTATAGTCCATAGAGGCCTAAGAAATTTCATCGAATAGAACGAGATAGTGCGGAATTTCAAATACAATATATATGTGAAAAATTTATTTAGAGTATGGATATAATAATAAGGCTTGTAAAAAACCTGACCTAAACAAAAATGTTTACAATTAAGGAATTTCCAATGGAAATTCTTATTGTACTATTTAATTGTGTGAATGGTGAACTACCAACACAAGCACGTCAGATACCATATGTACCAAATGCATAAAAAAGGATAAGTTTTCACTTATTGATATTGGTTATTTTAAGTTATTTGAAGAATTTGTTGTGTGCTAATTTACTACTCATGCACCATGGGAGACCTAAAGGGTTTGCTAAGACCAATTTAGATGGGACTTGTAATAATTCTAATTATCTAGTTAAAAATTCAAAGAGAAGATTACACCCGTGTAGTTCATCAGATAAAATGAAAACTATCCAACTAACCTCACAAGCTTTAATTCATCAAGTTCATATTGAAATCTCATCACAAGCAACATTTGAAAACTTATCTATTGTAAATATTATCAAGTTTTGTGTTATGGAGTGAGAATAGTCTGGGCCATGCTAAGTTTTGCTAAATTTGAGTCTGACCTGCTAAAAAATTCAAAACCTAACTCTGGCCTGTGGCCTATCATAGGCTTATTTTTTCGGCCTGATAACCTACTATCTACTTAAAAAGTCTATATCATTTGAACATGTGTAAATAAACAATTCAACTAATGTTTTAATATACTAGACAATCAAAATTACAATAAAGCTAAATGTTTGTTTACATTGACTTATTTGATATTACATAGTAGCGTAAGTTTTGTGAGTTTATTTGTTAGGAGAACTTATGAAAATAACTTATGACATTATTCATAAGGGTTTTTCGACTTATTTTCACAAGTTCTTTCAGATAACTAAATTTACTTTTGTATTTTAATATAGAGTACAAAATACAATATAAAAATTAATAAATTTATTCGTATTTATTAAAATAGGTCGGCCTGATAAGTTTAAAGGGTTTTTTTATGGTCTACGGTCCAATCTATTTAACTAAATAGGCTTATAAAAAAGCCTAGGTCCAATCTATTTATTACATGATTTGATGATATATATATATATATATATATATATATATATATATATATATATATTATGTATATATGCATAACAGATATTTCAAACAGTTTATAGATAAATATACAATTTCATAAGTATTGAATTCATTTAAAAATCAGATGGAGCTTCAGCTGGAGAAATTATATCTAATAATCTAGACACACAATCATTCCAAATATATTTACTTCTTTCCCAAAACCTAATTCTATCTGCTTTGATGAGACGCATAAATGACAAAGAATATCTCACGGTATCTTCATGACATTTGTGTCCCATATCCCTCTCAAGATTAACACAACATGTATCACTAACTGTGGCATTAGTAAATAATGCTTTAGCAAGTATCTCCTCGAAACAATTTGAATGTAGTTTGTTAGCACAATTTATTAGATATTTTTCATATGATGAATATTGCCTTTGTGTAGGGGATCCAATGGGTGGATTGGTAACATCATTTGAAAGTCCTGTTTGGATTAACAAAATAAAATTTGTTATGCATACTAACTTTAGACAAATAGTATTGAATGAACCCATATTTTAGTTTTGTTAAGGATTTATTAGAATGCTCTGTTCTAAGTGAAAAAAGATAAGTTATATTTATAGTTTTAAATAAAAGTAACAAACATTTGATTTGATTGGTTTCTTAAAACTCTATTGAAACTCAAATAATTGTTTTAATGTTTGTAAGTTTCTAAATTCAGTTTACATTTAAAATCTCGATTCATTTAAAAGAAGTTTTTACAAATGCATTAGGTTTGGTACCTACCATACCATATCATCTATGGAGAACATGTTTGGCTTGGTGGAGACAATTTCTCAATCAATCTAAAGTTTTTGTGAATTACACAACTGAAATAAAGGAGGTCGGATTATGAGCAAGTTTATGCTTGAAAAAAAGAATGAAAAGAATCATCAATTTGAATCTAAATGTTCCTCTTTAATTTTATACTAGTGTGTATATTCGTGCGAGGCACGAGACAAATTGTTATTAGTAGCTTATAAACAAAATAATAATATTATAATTTGTTTTTGTTAATAGTAGTAGGATATTCGTGTGTTCGCATGGATACCTCTGCGTAACACACACATTTGAAATGAACAATAAATTTTAAATAAAACATGATGTTGATCAGTAGTTATTATATTATATAGAAGTAAATTAAGTTAAAATGTCATAATTAAAAAAATGGAACAATTAATAGAGTAAAAAATTAGAAATTAATAAGAAATAATAACAAATTTAAATGTTAAATAAAACATAATCATGTTGAATAATAGTTATATAAAAGTACAAATAAAGTAAAAAAAATTATGCTAAAAAATTATTTTATAATTATTTAAGATTTACAAATGAAGTTATGATAACATAAAAATAAATATATAAGTTATTTGTAGTACGTATGAAATAAATGATTTAACTACTTAATAAGCAATGATTATATAATCTCTATTGTATAGAAAATTTTAATTGTATTATTTAAAATAATTGAATCATTATAAATAATTGTATCAAAAAAGAATTTAAATACTTGATTATTTTGAGTTGGCCTAACGGTGTAATAACAATAACTAAACCTCTAACTATATATTATAGTGTAGAAAATTATACTAATTTCTTTTAATCTTAATCTTAGCATAAAAAATATGAATTTAATATATAAATATATGTCTCAACATCTTCTATTTAATAAACTAAAAATTGTATCTTTCAATTATTTTCAAAAAGATTGTTTTTTTTAATAATTATAATAATTGAGATTTAAATAGAATAAAATATTTTAACTAAATGTTAATTATTTACATGGATATAGTATGAATACTTTTTAAAAAAAGTATATTTAATTTATTTTGAATTTCATTTTTTTATTTTAAATTAATAACTGACAAAAATAAGTTAATGATTCATTTATCAATTTAACATGTTGAATTAACTTATCAAATTAGTACAATTTAAAATTATTTTCTATTAGCATTAGTTTTAAAATGAAATATTGCCTATCACACACAAAAGCAATAAATAAATCATAAAAAATGTGCTCTTACACAAAGAATGTCCATCTATATATCATCTCCCAATGAAATAAGAATTTAGAATGGACATTTCAGCAAAAAATAATAACACAAATCATTAATTACTTTACACAATAATACATAAGGTTCAAATTTAATTGAGATCCAAAAGCCATGAGAAAATGATCAACTCACTTCATATCAATATTAAACAAATTGAACACAATGACTATGATGAAAGGCCAACTTATACTCGATTCTTGTATGAGTTCCTATTTAAAATACGCCATGGACTCTACCGTTGAAAACAAAAGAAA
Organism: Vicia villosa; assembly: GCF_029867415.1. Classification (NCBI taxonomy): domain Eukaryota; kingdom Viridiplantae; phylum Streptophyta; class Magnoliopsida; order Fabales; family Fabaceae; genus Vicia; species Vicia villosa. The sequence continues at coordinate 161,477,699 of NC_081180.1, forward strand.
GTAGAGTCCACCATGAGTTTACACTTCCACTCTTTCAAATTTCTTCGAATGGTACCTAAAAAAAATCAATTGATGATTTTAGGAGAGAGTGTATAGTTAGTGTATTCAAGTTTCATCATTGATAATGATTGTTGAGTTCCCATACAATGCATAGAGAATACCGAAAGAGTTGTATCTTATTTATTTGGCTCCACTTGAAATATCAAAAGTTGGTAGCAATAATATTATTTAGCCTAGGTAATCGATGTCAGCATTAATGACATTACTTGTGTTTAGGAAAAAAATTAACTAATTCTAAGGATTTGAATAAAAATAAACTATGAAAACAAAAAGTCAATTGATTATTTAGTTTAGTTTGTGTTTAGTCTCATACATTACTTTTTAAAAAATATGGAATATAACTTTTCAATCATTTTTTTCAATATTTTCCCACTATATAAACCAAATCTTCAACGTCAATTATTACAAAGAGATATATCATTGCCATGTTCTTAACTTGATTTTCGGAGAATGATTCATCAACATTGCGTTCAAGCTTGCCTTTGTCAGGATCACTACACGAAAACACCAATAGAACAATAAGAGTTACAGAAACAAAAAGTAACTCAGATTCATACTGATGGATTCGATTTTGATTTGGATTGAATCCTAAACCTAATACAATAATCTACTAAATTCTAAAATAAGAAACATCGATCAAGGATTTAGGGTTTTAATTTAGGCATAAAGGGATCCATAAGTTAGAGACATCAACCTCTTCAGCAACCTTTGCTACGTATCCTTGCCTTTGTCGGGATCACTACACGAAAACACCAATAGAATAATAAGAGTTACAAAAACAAAAAGTAACTCAGATTCATATTGATGGATTCGATTTGATTTGGATTGCATCCTAAACCTAATACAATAATCTAGTAAATTCTAAAATAAGAAACATCAATAAAGGATTTAGGGTTTTAATTTAGGCATAAAGGGATCCACAAGATAGAGACATCAACCTCTTCAGCAACCTTTGCTACGTATCCTTCTGTAACTTTATTCAGATATATCATTGGTGTAATTCCAATCATCTACATCAATTAGTTTCTAATAATTTTGAAAATTTTCAAATGTAAATCAATTATAAGTTAAAAGTGTTTTTGAAATAAGGAATTATTGAAATTAAGTGAAATAAATGTAAAGATAATTTAATGGAAGAAAATCTCAACAGAGAAACCCTAAGGTTAGAGTCACTACCAAAATTTCGAAGATGAAGAAGAATAAGAGTTTTGAGTGAAACGGCGAAATTTAGGGTTTTGACCATTGCAGATGAAGAAGAATGGTTTTGAGTTGAACAATGAAATGAAGTGTTTTTCACGGTTTCTATTAATTCACTTATGTATTGAGAAACCAAATTGAATGTGAAAGGATTGGTTGCTTTTATGTTTTCAAGGCCCAAGCTAATTAATTATTTATTAGTATTAATTGGATAATGAATAATAAAATAAAAAAAATTAAAAAAAAATATTTAAGATAATTATAGTAACATTACTATTAATAGAAGTTTTAAAAATAGTAAGCATGCTAATAAAATGACAAGTGACAAACTTACCAAAGAATTCATTTTTTTCTTTATTATATTCTATGATCAAAAGTTGTTTTTTTTTTTACTGGCGACAAAGTATAAATATAATTTTCAATATGTCTTAAAATAAACTACTAAATCGATTCTTTAAAAAAAAATGTAAACCACTAAATTAATATTTCATCTGTTTCACAATAGGTGTCTTTTTTGAAATTTTAATACTTTTTAAGAAAATGATTAATTATGTTGATTTCAATGATAAAATGAGTCTCATTTACTAAAATAACCTTATTAATAATAGGTAGTGAAATACTTAAATGAATTAAAATACAATAAATAAGGATAAGTTAATGGAAAGAAATAATAAATCTCACATTGGTATTTTAAATGGACAAATAATTTGAGACAAATAAAAATAGAAAAGATGACACCTATTGTGAGATGGAGGAAGTATCTAGTTTTGTTTAAATTAATATGTATTTTTCTTAGATGTTCTCCAATAAGTTTATGAAAAAGTATTTTAATTTTTTTTATCTCTATTATTTGTTTTGTCATGACGATATTTAAATTTAATTATTTATTAAGTTATTATATGTTAATAAATTATTATCAAATAAATCTATTTATAAACGGTGGTGTCATGGTAAATCTATTATCTTCTCTTTTTAAACTCAGCAACTTACTTTTAAATTACTTGACTCAGAAATTGTTTGATGATAAAATTTACCATAATAATTAAGATGTCAAATTATAGTTTTATCTTTCTATTTTATCTTATTTATGAAATTAATCTCTCTATTTTAAGTTAAAATAATTTTAGTTTTTTTATTTTGAATTCAAACAGTTTTAATTTTCTATTTTAATTCAATCAATTTTAGTCTTCTCTCACGGTTTTTTATAAAAATTAATAAGATTTTTATTTTTTAACTTATATTTTTATCTACAAAGTTCAATAATAGATTTATATACAATGATTTATTATGTTTTACATTCAATTTGTCATTTAAAAAAAAATGAAAACATCGTTAATTTTAAGTGCAAAAGTATGAGAGGGAGCCAAAACTATTAAAATTTAAAATAGAAGAATTATAACTATTTAAATTTAAAATAGAGAGACTAAAACTGTAACTAAGCCTAATTAAAATTATTTATGATTTTGTAGAGCTATTTAAAACATACCATACCATATCATCCATGGAGAACATGTTCGACCTAATGGAGATACTCTGGCGCGTTTTGTGTCTCAATCTGTCTAAAAAGTTGTGAATTATGCAGACTGAAATAAATTAGGTCCGATTAAGAGCAAGTTTATGCTGATTTGAAAAACAAATGGAAAAAATCTTCCATTTAATTTTTTTATCATAAATGTTCCTCTTTAACTTTAGGCTTAAATTCAGTTTTGGCACCCTAAATTTTTCAATTGTTTGACTTTGGTCTTCCAAATTTAATTTGTTTGATTTGGATCTCCCAATTTTTTTAATTGCTTGATTTTGACCCTCAAATTTGTCCCCTTTTACATTTGATAGTCATCTAATGACATGTAGACTAAACTTCTCTTTTATTTTTGTTGTTTTTTAAATTTCTTCTCTACAATTATATTTTTCTTCTCATTTTTATAGTTGAGAATGTAATATCTTGAAAATTTAAAATATTTCATTTAACATATGCCTAATTGCAAATTGTTTTTGACAACAAAAAGGATAGACCACTAGCTAGTTAAAATAACAAATTTTTTGACCAATAACTCATATTTAAGCATAAAGTCCAGAAGTCTAACAATCATGTTGGTCATATATAATTTTAATATTTTTATAAGGAATATTGTAGGTTTGTGCATATATTTGTTAGAATAATAATGCAAGTGTGAGTAAGTGGGGAAATAGTCCCACATTGGATATGAATGTGGTGACGTGAACATTTATAGGTGGGAGAATCCACTCACCTATCACCTTAAGAATTTTGATGAATAAGTGGTGTGCCTCTCACAAAGATGTATAGTACTACTGTTAGCTGAAGATTTCGTTTGAGAAGAATGTCTTTTGAAGATTTGGAATTCAAAGAAAGATGGTTACTGATGATCATCTTTGAAGATAAAAATGGCGGCTGATGGCCATGCTTCGAGAATGATGTTTAAGTTGGAACAAAGATAGTGAGCGCCGAAGCTAAATTCGAAAAGAATGGTCTTTGGGACTTAGATGTTTTTTTGCGAAATATGCAAAGTACTGAAGCTTAGCGTATTTTCGTGGTATTCCTGTTTCTAATTATGTTGCCACGCGTCGAAGGGAGATTCAGGCAGGATGATTTGAATTTCGAAGTAGTTTATGTAACTGCACGAAGACAGATGGCATCCCTGGATTTTCTGTGGGTAACGTGGCATTAGATTAGTATAGGACCGTTAGGGTCGAAACTAGTATAAATAAGGGTCTTAATGTTAGGATTCCGTGTGTTCATTTTGTACAAATCACTCACATATTACTCAAGTATAAAGTGTTAAGAGAAAGAGTTCGCTGAGAAATGTACGTATGACACCAACACCATTTTAAATACATGTGTATTTCTCTTTATTCAAGTATCTTTCGATATTTACTGCATTCCATTTACTTTATGTCATTTATATTCCTGCACTCTTTACTTTCATGTCATCTAATTTTCGAAGCATTTAACTTTTCTTGCACTTTAAGATTCTTGCACTTTTACAGTTTTGTCTTATGTTTTTATCTTTGATTTACCTTTCGCTGATGTTATATTTACGTGTATAACAAGGTGATTGCTAATCTTTATTTCCTTGATTAAGTATTTCTTATTTCAAGACACACCAACCATAGACATAATTCGAACTATCATGAATAACAACCTTTTTGACTATGTCCTAGGATCAATCTAGTCGATCCTGCGAGTAACCAAATCATATTTATTATAGTTTGGAAGACTAGCGGTTGTTTATCGGAAATCACCGTAAACAAATTGGCACGCCCAGTGGGACAGTGTCAAGCAGATTGTTATTAATCGATTGTTTTGTTTTGTCTAAAAAATATCAAGACCTTGTATGAACCTTAGGAACGGTAAATTAACAAACAGTGCACAACCGATTCCCAAACGAAGGTACAACAAGAAAATGGTCGTTACGACCAGTGCAGGGGGAGATCAAGATCCCCCACAAGGGTCAGGAACAGGAGCGGCTAATTCTACGCATGTTTCGACTTCTACTCAAGGAGCGCAGGATATACCGGGTCCGACTGGATCGAGACCTATGGATAGTTCCCAGGCTATGCTTGAAAATAATGCAGCAATGACAGGGACTATTCCAGTTTCAGTGTCGACTACCGCGCCTCCATCCTCAAGTGCGAGCGAAATGCAACTTGCCTCGAAAAATGCTGCAAATCAGTTATCCTCCCCAGGATCATCCGCATTCGAATGGAGACCAAACAGTCAATATGGAATGCCATATCCATATATGACAGGCACACGAGGAGCAGGACCTACATACACTGCAACTAACCTAGCAACGTTTTCGCCAAATGCTGGTTCAGTGGGTCGAAGCGCACAAAACACTGGCTTCTCTGCCCAAATACCCAATTTTACCACAAGCAATCAAGCAGCATTCCGACAAGAGATGGACGCAAGTAACCACGATATGTTAGGAATCCTGGCCAAAGAATTAACGTCAATCTTAAATCCATTAGCAACCAATATTGCTAATACTAATCGGGAGAATGTGGATACTTTTCAAAAAATATCTTCCCAAATGAATCGAATGGCAGAATTCATGGGAGCTCAACAACCCAAGCGCAGAAATAACCAATCCTCTTATCGGGAAGGCGATCCCATTCTAGAGCGTATCCAAAATGCGGTTCCTCCGCCTAGTGCAACCACTGCTGGCGTGATTCCTCCACAAAGAACGACAATGGTCGAAAGGAATCAGGTAATAGATTTAGAGGCTTCGAATCAAAGAACTGTTCCCGTCCAGCAAGAGTTTGAGGAAGAAAGACCCAGATTAAGGGTAGTAGGTAGGAACGAACACCCAGACGAAGTAGTTCAGAGAGTCAAGAGAGAAAACCTGGCTACAGAGAATAACCTAACTGCCATGATAGAGAGAGTTATGGCCAACAATGGCCTCAGTACTGGACTTCGACGTCCAAATTATACATCCTCCATAGCGGATTATATTATGCAAACAGAATTACCTAGAGGGACCAAAGTACCCAAATTCACAAAGTTTTCAGGGGACACTAGTGAATCAACGGTGGAACATATTGCCAAGTATCTGACAGAAGCAGGAGATTTAGCAGGGAATGAGGATTTAAGGATTAAATACTTCCCTAGTTTGCTGACAAAAAATGCTTTTGTTTAGTTCACTACCCTACCCCCAAATTCGATAGACGCTTGGGCAAACTTGGAAAGATTATTCCATGAACAATTCTACATGGGTCAGACCAAGATAAGTCTGAAAGAATTGGCTAGCATCAAGAGGAAGTTCACAGAACCTATAGATGAGTATCTAAACAGGTTCCGTTTGTTAAAGTCAAGATGTTTTACGACTGTCCCAGAGCATGAACTAGTCGAAATGGCTGCTGGTGGTTTAGATTATTCAATTAGAAAGAAACTGGATACTCAATATCTAAGGGATATGGCCCAGTTGGCAGATAGGGTTCGACAGGTCGAACGTCTAAAAGCAGAAAAGGCTAGGGCAAACAAGGGCTACAAGAAAGAAAGGGTAGCGTACGTCGAAGCAGAAGATGTTGATAGCGAATCTTTCGAAGACTCATACAGTGTAGAAGAGGTCGAAGTAGATCTAGCCGAACTAAAAGAAGCACCACCATATGCTTGCAAATTACTTACCCCTGCCAATGGAAAATATCCAGTAGAGAATGATAAGAGCGATAGATTTCCTAAGAAAACTTATACATTTGATGTCACTAAGTGTGACGAAATATTTGATTTACTAGTGAAAGATGGCCAAATGATAGTGCCTCCTAATTTTAAAATTCCTCCGTTAGAACAACGGAAGAAGAGAGGTTTTTGTAAGTATCATGGTTTTTTAGGCCATAAAACCTCACAATGTTTTCTTTTCAGGGATCTAATTCAGAATGCTATCAGAGATGGACGTTTGAACTTTGCTGATAAGGCCAAGAGCCACATGAAGGTCGACACAAATGAAGGATAGAAAAACACTTAGAAAGGGGGGGGGGGGGTTGAATAAGTGTAGCTTTAAAAACTTGACAGATAAAAATAAATTGCACAGTTATTTTTATCCTGGTTCGTTGTTAACTAAACTACTCCAGTCCACCCCCGCAGAGATGATTTACCTCAACTGAGGATTTAATCCACTAATCGCACGGATTACAATGGTTTTCCACTTAGTCAGCAACTAAGTCTTCCAGAGTCTACTGATCACACACTGATCACTCCAGGAACAACTGCTTAGATACCCTCTAAGACTTTTCTAGAGTCTACTGATCCACACGATCACTCTAGTTACAATCTGCTTAGTTCACTCCTAAGACTTCCTAGAGTATTCTGATCCACACGATCACTCTAGTTCCTTACAACTTAATGTAATCAATTCTAAGAGTATTACAAATGCTTCTTGAAAGCTATAATCACAAACTGTGATATTTCTCTTAATCGTTTAAGCTTAATCTCACTAAAATATTACAACAGCAATGTAGTGAGCTTTGATGAAGATGAAGATTCTGAGTTTAGATTTGAACAGCGTTTCAGCAAGTTTGATATGAGTTGTTTTGGTGCAGAATCGTTAAAATCGTTAACCTTGCTTCTCATCAGAACTTCATATTTATAGGCGTTGGAGAAGATGACCGTTGAATGCATTTAATGCTTTGCGTGTTCCGTACAGCATCGCATTTAATGTTATACGCTTTTGTCAACTACCTCGAGCCTTGTTCACGCTGTGTCTACTGACGTAGCCTTTAGCAGCTTTTAACGTTCCTTTTGTCAGTCAGCGTAGCCTGCCACTTGTACTTCCTTCTGATCTGATGTTTGTGAATACAACGTTTGAATATCATCAGAGTCAAACAGCTTGGTGCATAGCATCTTCTGATCTTCTGACCTTGAAGTGCTTCTGAGCGTGATACCATCAGAACTTCAGTGCTTCTGTTCTCTTGTTCTTCTGATGCTTCCATAGACCCATGTTCTGATTCTGCTTCGACCATCTTCTGATGTCTTGCCAGACCATGTTCTGATGTTGCATGCTGAACCCTTTGAGACAAAGCTTCTGAGCGCTGAATTATGCGTACTCTTTATATATTTCCTGAAAGGGAAATTGCATTGGATTAGAGTACCATATTATCTTAAGCAAAATTCATATTATTGTTATCATCAAAACTAAGATAATTGATCAGAACAAATCTTGTTCTAACAATCTCCCCCTTTTTGATGATGACAAAAACATATATAAATGATATGAATTTGCGATCAGAAAGAATAGACGGCAAAAGACAAATTACACAGCTATAGCATAAGCATATGAATATGTCTCCCCCTGAGATTAACAATCTCCCCCTGAGATAAATAATCTCCCCCTGAAATAAATACTCGAAGAACTTTAATAAAAGACTTCCCTGATTATTTCGGTAGAGACGATCATATAAGCTTTTGTCTTTAGAGAATTCATAGCTTCTGACTTCTGCTTCCATAGGACAGCTTCAGAACTAGAATTTCTTTAGATCCCTAGAACACTCACAGCTTCTGATTCCTGCTTCCATCTAGGACAGCTTCAGAACTTGAATTTCTTTGATCTTCTGAACATTCACAGCTTCTGATTTCTGCTTCCATCTAGGACAGCTTCAGAACTTGAATTTCTTTGATCTTCTGAACATTCACAGCTTCTGATTTCTGCTTCCATTTAGGACAGCTTCAGAACTTGAGTTTTCTGGATCTTTAGAACATTCGCAGCTTTGAATTTCTGCTTCCCTCGGATAGCTTCAGAGCTTGAATTTCTACCAACATCACTTCATGCTAGATTTGTATCAGAACATTGTTGAATGTACCAGAGCATCATCAGAGCATCTCTACATCCTGAAATGTTACAGAACAAAAACTAAACGACAAAAGACAGCATGAACGAGTTAGAACATAAAATGTATATTTGAACACATTATATGTATCAGAGCCATAACATTATATGTATCAGAGCCATATAGGCTAAAATAATGTATCAGAGCAAATAGAATTTTGTCAGAACAAATAGACAAATATGGATCAAATTCTATTATCAGTGCTTCTGATTCATTCTTCTTTCTTGCTTCTGATCTCTGAAGCTTGACAGCACTCAGCTTGCTTCAGTTTCCATGGTTTTGCTTCTTGTGTTTGCTTTGAAGATTTTCTTCACTTCTTTATACCTGCAAAACACTTAAACCATATAGAACTTGCAGTTCTTGTTAGTGAATGTGTGGGAGTGTTTTACCCAGCAACTGATAGATTAATCAAATCATTTATCATTTATCTTCTCCCCCTTTTTGTCATAACATCAAAAAGAATAGTTCAAAAGATTCAGATGCATAAAACGACAAATAGAATCACTGGAATGTAAAAACAAAGAACACATTTCATTGATAATCAAAAGATATTACAAAAGGTTCCTATGTTTAACAAGATGAGAAACATTCCTAGCAAATACATAAAAAGTCATCCCAAGAGGAAATGACTACAAAAATTAAAAACAGCACCCTAGCAGGACACGCTCGGTGTCAACCCATCAAGAATCCCTGTGGACTCTTTTCTTCCAGACTAGAACCTCCACTGTAGGAGAGATCCAAGTGACCAAAGAGGAAGAGAGGGACAGTTCACAGACAGAGAGCTAATGTTGCAAACGGGGCTTTCCCTTAACATAGAAGTTAAGAATATCATTCTTAACCTCCTCCCATAACTCAAGAAAGTCTTCTGTCTTTGGGTGAAAGTTGATAACAACATCAAAGAAGAGGTCTGACTTGAGAGGTATTAGGAGAGCCATCCCGAGATATGCAGAGATCTGTCGCCTTTGAGTCATAGATCTTCAACAGGCTAAGGGTGAACGCTAGGTTTGATCTAGGATTTTAAAAAAAAATTGTTTGAGCAAGAGACGAAAACGGAAGAGAGAGATAGAAAAACTTGATGAGTAATGCAAAGAGATAGAGAAAGATGAGAGGGAAAGAGAAGTGTTTGAAGAGTATTTAAAAGAAAATAAAATGAAACGAATGATGAAAAGCATTTAATGTTACGTGACGTGAGGAGAGATAATAAAGACAAATGAGGTGACTGGCACAGTTACCTATGGTCGGCGTCCCTTCAACTGCACGCGCGTTTATCCATGAATAGTAACGACAGGTTTACCATCCCGAGATAAAAACGTAACAGCTGTTTTGCTTTAAAAGAGGTTCTGAATCAACTTAGATAATGAAACGTTAGTAATAACCGAATCATAATTTCTAAAAGATTTCAATCAGAACTTCTGATATATAAAAAATAATCCATTTTCATTTCAGAAGTTACTCATACATAAGAACTTCTCATCTTCTCATTCTGGGCATAAATCCATACTGATGTTCTTCAGAATGAACTTAAACCTATCTTCAGCCAGGGGTTTTGTAAAGATATCAGCCCATTGATGGTCTGTATCAACAAAGTTTAAAGATATAACACCCTTCTGAACATAGTCCCTTATGAAATGATGTTTAATCTCAATATGTTTAGCTTTTGAATGAAGAATAGGATTCTTAGATAAACATATAGCAGAAGTATTATCACAGAATATAGGAATGTTACTCTCAAATATCTGATAATCTTCTAACTGACTCTTCATCCAGAGCATCTGTGTACTACAACCAGCAGCAGCGACATATTCTGCTTCTGTTGTTGATAGAGCAATAGTTGCTTGCTTCTTGCTATACCAAGAGATCAAATGACTTCCAAGAAATTGGCAACTTCCTGAAGTACTTTTTCTTTCAATTCTGTCTCCAGCATAGTCAGCATCGCAGAATCCTACTAAGTTGTATTCTTTAGATCTTCTGTAAACTAAACCAACATTAGTAGTACCTTTCAGATACCTTAGAATTCTCTTAACAGCAGTTAAATGAGATTCTCTAGGATCTGATTGGAATCTAGCACACAAACAAACACTGAACAGAATGTCAGGTCTAGAAGCAGTCAAATATAGAAGAAATCCAATCATACCTCTGTATAACTTCTGATCTACCTTCTTACTTACCTCATCCTTACCTAGAATGCATGTTGGATGCATAGGAGTTTTGGCTTCTTTGCAGTCTAGAAGATTAAACTTCTTCAGAAGTTCCTTCACATACTTGGTTTGGTGAACATACGTTCCTTCTGATGTTTGATTTATTTGTATTCCAAGGAAATACTTGAGTTCTCCCATCATGCTCATTTCAAACTCAGCCTGCATAGACTCAGCAAACTCCTTTCCAAGTGTAGCATTAGATGTTCCAAAAATAATATCATCTACATATATTTGACAAATTAAAATATCCCTTTTAAAGGTTTTACAAAAGAGAGTAGTGTCCACTTTTCCTCTAGTGAAACCATTATCCAGAAGGAAAGAACTTAATCGTTCATACCAAGCTCTGGGAGCCTGTTTCAATCCATACAATGATTTCTTAAGTTTAAAAACATGATTAGGAGACATAGAGTCTTCAAAACCAGGAGGTTGATGGACATAAACTTCTTCATCTATATAACCATTTAAGAAGGCACTCTTAACATCCATCTGATAAAGAGTGATGTTATGTTGAGTGGCAAATGAAATTAATAGACGAATAGATTCTAACCTGGCCACTGGTGCAAAGGTTTCTGTATAATCAATCCCTTCTTGCTGACTATAACCCTGAGCCACCAGTCTGGCTTTGTTCCTTACCACTTCACCTTTCTCACTGAGCTTGTTTCTGAAGACCCATTTTGTACCAATTATATTGAATCCATCTGGTCTAGGAACAAGATCCCAAACATCATTCCTTGTAAACTGATTCAGTTCTTCTTGCATAGCAATTATCCAGTCTGGATCTTCTAGAGCATGATCAACAGAAGTTGGCTCGATCAAAGATACAAGACCTAATTGACAGTCTGCATTGTTCTTAAGGAATGCTCTTGTTCTGATTGGATCATCCTTCTTTCCAAGAATGACATCTTCTGAATGACCAGAAATGAGTCTGGATGATCTTCTGACAGATGGTTCTTCAGAAATGCTTAGATCCTCCAGAGAAGCTGATACTTGATCTTCATATTCTTTGCTTCTGAGAAGCTCTGCTTCTGATGCGTTGCTTCTTGGCTCAACAACTTCTGATATATCAATATCACAATCTGCAAAATTATCAAACTGCTTTGGTTTTTCAGAACCAAGCTTATCATCAAACCTGATATTGATTGATTCTTCTACAATCAATGTTTCAGTATTGTATACTCTGTAGCCTTTTGAGCGTTCAGAATATCCAAGAAGGAAACATTTTTGTGCTTTGGAATCAAACTTACCAAGATGATCTTTAGTGTTCAGAATAAAGCATACACATCCAAAAGGATGGAAATATGAAATGTTGGGCTTTCTATTCTTCCACAATTCATAAGGAGTCTTATTTAGAATAGGTCTGATAGAGATTCTATTCTGAATATAGCATGCAGTGTTTATTGCTTCTGCCTAGAAATGCTTAGCCATATTGGTTTCATTGATCATGGTTCTGGCCATTTCTTGCAGAGTCCTATTCTTTCGTTCTACAACCCCATTTTGCTGTGGAGTTCTAGGACAAGAGAAATCATGGGCAATACCATTTTCTTTGAAGAATTCTTCAAAGGATCTGTTCTCAAATTCACCACCATGATCACTTCTGACCTTTATGATTTTACACTCTTTTTCAGATTGAATCTGAATGCAGAAATCAAAGAACACTGAATGAGTCTCATACTTGTGTTTCAAGAATTTTACCCAGGTCCAGCGGCTATAATCATCTACGATGACTAATCCATATTTCTTCCCTCTGACAGATGCTGTTTTGACTGGGCCAAACAGATCAATGTGCAAGAGTTCTAATGGCCTTGAGGTAGAAACAACATTCTTGGACTTGAATGCAGGTTTGGAGAACTTGCCCTTCTGACATGCTTCACAAAGAGCATCTGATTTGAATTTCAGATTAGGGAGTCCTCTGACCAGATTCAGTTTGTTAATATGAGAAATCTTTCTCAAACTAGCATGACCTAATCTTCTGTGCCAGACCCACTGCTCTTCAGAAACAGACATAAGACAAGTCACCTTCTGACTCATAAGATCTTGCAGATCTGTCTTATAAATGTTGTTCTTCCTCTTGCCTGTAAATAGGATTGAGCCATCCTTCTGATTTACAGCCTTGCAAGACTCTTGATTAAAGATTATATCATAACCATTGTCACTCAATTGACTGATAGATAAGAGGTTATGTGTTAATCCTTCTACAAGAAGTACATTAGAAATGGAAGGAGAGTTACCAGACTTTATAGTTCCAGAGCCAATTATCTTGCCCTTCTGATCTCCTCCAAACTTGACTTCTCCTCCAGACTTAAGCACCAGGTCTTGGAACATAGACCTTCTTCCTGTCATGTGTCGTGAGCATCCAGAGTCCAGGTACCATGACATGTTGTGCTTTGTCCTTTTTGCAGTCAAGGATATCTGCAATAGGAATAATCTTATCCTTAGGTACCCACATTTTCTTGGGTCCTTTCTTGTTAGATTTTCTCAAGTTCTGATTGAACTTGGGTTTAACATTGTAAGCAATAGGAGGAACAGCATGATAATTCTTAATGTGAGTTTCATGATATTTCCTAGGTTGTGTCACATGCTTTTTGGTGTGTGTTATGTGAAAACTTTGAGCATGTGAAGTGTGCCTAATATCATGGGAGTGGCCATACTTGAACTGATCATACAATGGCTTGTATGTGAATTTCATTTCATCAACAGGTTCAAGTTTGTATGGGGTTTCACCCTCAAAACCAATGCCAACTCTTTTGTTTCCAGACACAGCATATATCATAGAAGCTAGCTGACTTCTGCCAATACTTCTAGATAAGAACTTCCTGAAGCTTAAATCATATTCTTTCAGAATATGGTTTAGACTAGGAGTGGATTTTTCTGAATCAGAAGGAGATCCAACATTATTGGATAATTTTAAAAGTTTTTCTTTTAATTCAGAATTTTCCAACTCAAGCTTCTTTGTTTCAAATTCAAATAGCTTTTTCAGCTTTTTGTATTTGAGACTAATCTGAGACTTGAGTTCCAGAAGTTCAGTTAGACCGGAAACTAACTCATCTCTAGTAAGTTCAGAAAATACCTCTTCAGAATCTGATTCTGATGTAGATTCTGATCCGTCATCTTCTGTCGCCATCAGCGCACAGTTGGCCTGCTCGTCTTCAGAGTCTGAATCATCTTCTGACTCATCCCAGGTTGCCATAAGACCTTTCTTCTTATGAAACTTCTTCTTGGGATTTTCCTTCTGAAGATTTGGACATTCATTCTTGAAGTGTCCAGGCTCATTGCATTCATAGCACATGACCTTCTTCTTGTCAAATCTTCTGTCATCAGAAGATTCTCCACGTTCAAATTTCTTTGAACTTCTGAAGCCTCTGAACTTCCTTTGCTTGGTCTTCCAGAGTTGATTTAGCCTTCTGGAGATCAAAGACAGTTCATCTTCTTCTTCAGATTCTGATTCTTCAGGATCTTCTTCTCTAGCCTGAAAAGCGTTAGTGCATTTCTTGATATTGGATTTTAATGCAATAGACTTACCTTTCTTTTGAGGCTCATTTGCGTCCAGCTCTATTTCATGACTCCTCAAGGCACTGATAAGCTCTTCCAGAGAAACTTCATTCAGATTCTTTGCAATCTTGAATGCAGTCACCATAGGACCCCATCTTCTGGGTAAGCTTCTGATGATCTTCTTTACGTGATCAGCCTTGGTGTATCCCTTGTCAAGAACTCTCAATCCAGCAGTAAGAGTTTGAAATCTTGAAAACATCTTTTCAATGTCTTCATCATCCTCCATCTTGAAGGCTTCATACTTCTGGATTAAAGCTAGAGCTTTAGTCTCCTTGACTTGAGCATTTCCTTCATGAGTCATTTTCAAGGACTCATATATGTCATAGGCCGTTTCCCTGTTAGATATCTTCTCATACTCAGCATGAGAGATAGCATTCAGCAAAACAGTTCTGCATTTATGATGATTCCTGAAAAGCTTTTTCTGATCATCATTCATTTCTTGCCTTGTCAGCTTTACGCCTCTGGCATTTACTGGATGTTTGTAACCATCCATCAGAAGATCCCATAGATCACCATCTAGACCTAGAAAGTAACTTTCCAGTTTATCTTTCCAGTATTCAAAGTTTTCACCATCAAATACCGGCGGTCTAGTATAACCATTGTTACCGTTGTATTGCTCAGCAGAGCCAGATGTAGATGCAGGTGTAGACTTTTCACTTTCATCAACCATCTTTTACTGAAGCGTTTTTCTCTTCCTGAATCTTTTCTAAACACGGTTAAGTGCTTGCACCTTAGAACCGGCGCTCTGATGCCAATTGAAGGATAGAAAAACACTTAGAAAGGGGGGGTTTGAATAAGTGTAGCTTTAAAAACTTGACAGATAAAAATAAATTGCACAGTTATTTTTATCCTGGTTCGTTGTTAACTAAACTACTCCAGTCCACCCCCGCAGAGATGATTTACCTCAACTGAGGATTTAATCCACTAATCGCACGGATTACAATGGTTTTCCACTTAGTCAGCAACTAAGTCTTCCAGAGTCTACTGATCACACACTGATCACTCCAGGAACAACTGCTTAGATACCCTCTAAGACTTTTCTAGAGTCTACTGATCCACACGATCACTCTAGTTACAATCTGCTTAGTTCACTCCTAAGACTTCCTAGAGTATTCTGATCCACACGATCACTCTAGTTCCTTACAACTTAATGTAATCAATTCTAAGAGTATTACAAATGCTTCTTGAAAGCTATAATCACAAACTGTGATATTTCTCTTAATCGTTTAAGCTTAATCTCACTAAAATATTACAACAGCAATGTAGTGAGCTTTGATGAAGATGAAGATTCTGAGTTTAGATTTGAACAGCGTTTCAGCAAGTTTGATATGAGTTGTTTTGGTGCAGAATCGTTAAAATCGTTAACCTTGCTTCTCATCTGAACTTCATATTTATAGGCGTTGGAGAAGATGACCGTTGAATGCATTTAATGCTTTGCGTGTTCCGTACAGCATCGCATTTAATGTTATACGCTTTTGTCAACTACCTCGAGCCTTGTTCACGCTGTGTCTACTGACGTAGCCTTTAGTAGCTTTTAACGTTCCTTTTGTCAGTCAGCGTAGCCTGCCACTTGTACTTCCTTCTGATCTGATGTTTGTGAATACAACGTTTGAATATCATCAGAGTCAAACAGCTTGGTGCATAGCATCTTCTGATCTTCTGACCTTGAAGTGCTTCTGAGCGTGATACCATCAGAACTTCAGTGCTTCTGTTCTCTTGTTCTTCTGATGCTTCCATAGACCCATGTTCTGATTCTGCTTCGACCATCTTCTGATGTCTTTCCAGACCATGTTCTGATGTTGCATGCTGAACCCTTTGAGACAAAGCTTCTGAGCGCTGAATTATGCGTACTCTTTATATATTTCCTGAAAGGGAAATTGCATTGGATTAGAGTACCATATTATCTTAAGCAAAATTCATATTATTGTTATCATCAAAACTAAGATAATTGATCAGAACAAATCTTGTTCTAACAACAAACCCCTTGAACATTGCTGACACTAACCTGTGTGAACCACTTGATGTCAACATGGTATAGGTGTCTGAAGTCGAAGTTGCTGAACCAGGAATGATGTCAACTGGAAAGCAGGCTACTGAAGGCCTAAATAACAATACAGTCTTCAATACTGATGTTGAAGAATCCTACAATGCAGAGTCGACTGAAGTTTTGAAAGAAGAAACCAGTGAGGCCACTGAAGACCTCAGGGCGAAACTTCAACAAATTCAGATTTCTGAAGCCCCTCCAGCAGTTGTTAACATGGTCAATGTTAGACGACCTTTGTCTGAAATTGACGAACTGGAAAAATGGCTGACAAGGCAAAAAGGAAATATTGAAATTCCGCCAAGAGGAGAAAGCCTGAAAGATTATCTCTGGAATTGCCATGAAAAGACTGGCGGAAAACAATGGATGTGTCCAAGGTGTTCGATCATGCTGAATAGAAGGGTCCAGGCTAACTTCGAAAAGGCCCTGAGAGAAAGATTGGAACAACCATGGAGAGGAGGAAATCCTTTGCTAAAGGTATACCCAAAGATGGAAGAAAGCTTGGTAGGCTTCCTGGTCAAATGCCACAGGGAAAACACTGAAATTGCACTATGTCCCAGATGTGGAGCAATCTATGACAAAATACAGGCACGGTCATTCAAAAGGGTGTATTGCTATATGGGTAGAGAAACTCAGGGACTTCGTCCTAACCTGTATGGTTTCGATATATGGACTCCATCGAAGAGACCTGACAGCCCACATCCTAGAGCTCGAAGAGTCACATTCAAAGTTCCTGCAGACATACCCAGGGATAGATGGATGCAAGCTGGTACCAGAACCAACAAATGGCGAAGTTGGGACCAAGGAGGAAGAACTGCAATGGCGTACAGGAAGCAATTCCAAACCTCAAATCGAGAGATGTACAGGTTGGAGAACTATAAAGGCAAAAATCCTATGTCCAGATCCCAATGGAGAAGACACCAGAGGATGAAGAAGGCTCAAAGAGAATACAAACCGAGGGAAATCGGAGAATCTAGCAATAACCAAGTCCCAACCCAGGGGGCAAGGTCAAGCAAACCTCCAGTGGAACGCAAATTGTTCGATTCTGAAAATGAGAAAGAAGAGGAAAGGATGCATTCCAGCCCTTGGAAAGAAGATGATAGAATGACAAATGATTTTGACTCTGATGGGGTATCATCTATAAATCTCAACTGCAATGTTGTGTCTGTACTCCCTCATGAGTTTAATCAAGAAACTGAAGTTGAAGATTGTGAAGAGGCTGACTTCGAAGAGATGGCGAAACACAGACCTGTGTGTTACTATGTGCTGAACAATGGTGCAGTTGAAGAGCAGAATGCTTTCTCTGAGAGGCCTGATGAAGGTATGCGAAACCATTTGAAACCACTCTACATAAGGGCTAAGATTGAAAATGTTGGCATTAATAAAGTCTTGGTAGATGGAGGGGCAGCGGTGAACCTAATGCCCCAATACATGCTGAAAAGAATTGGTATGTTTGATACCGATATAAGGCCACACAACATGGTTTTGTCTAACTACGAAGGCAAAATAGGGCAAACCTTGGGAGTTATCCAAGTAAATCTAACGGTGGGTTCAGTCACGAGGCCAACTATGTTTATGGTCATACCAGCAAAAGCAAATTATAACCTTTTGCTCGGAAGGGAATGGATCCATGGAGTTGCTGCTGTGCCTTCGACAATGCATCAAAGGTTAACCATTTGGAGAGAAGATGGCATAGTAGAGAATATTGAGGGGGATCAGAGTTATTACATGGCTGAAGTTAATCAAGTTAATAAGACTAACTTCGATAGGAACTTGGCAAACATAGGACCTTGCCATGCTGCGGAAGATATATACACCCCAAACAAGAATGCATTGTATTACTTGTCTTTTCACCCAAATGGGTTCCAATGGAATAGGGAAATAATGGACGGCCCAGAAGATACCGCACCAATAGAGCATTATCCAACAATACGGCCAACAGGCTGGGGTGACGACGTTGATGATGTCTGAGTCATCATTCTTCGAAAAGATTTCGGCTTATATAGCCGAGAATAAAAGAAAGACGGCTCTCGAAGCCGAATTATCAAACATGTTGGTTAATACAGGTCTAAGAAAGGAAGAAACGACAGATTCGGGGATACATATGATCCCCCAACCACCTGAAGATCCAGTTCGAGTCGAAGAAATCTCAGGAGAAGATTCGAGTCAAAGGTTAGACGCAATCTACGACGAAGAACCCTTGGGATTCGAGAAGGACCCAATAGCATCAAACATAAAAATGTCAGCCCAAGATCCACTCGAAGAAGTAAATCTTGGAGACGAGGATCAAAAGAGGATAACTTACGTCAGTGCAAAATTAGACCCAGCGTTGAAATCAAGAGTTATCAAGTTGTTAAAAGAAAACAAAGACTGTTTCGCTTGGGATTATGACAAGATGCCTGGTTTAGGAAGAGACCTGGTTGAACTAAAGTTTCCAATAAAGGAAGGGAAGAAGCCCATAAAGCAGACTCCTAGAAGATTCACGCCAGAGATCCATTCAAAGATTAAAGCAGAGGTCGAAAGGCTTCTACGTTACAAGTTCATCCAAACTACAAGGTACGTCGAATGGATTGCCAATATTGTACCTGTTATAAAAAAGAATGGTTCATTAAGAGTATGCATAGATTTTCGCGATCTGAATGCAGCAACTCCTAAGGATGAATATCCCATGCCCGTAGCAGAAATGCTAGTGGATTCAGCCGCAGGCTTCGAATACCTAAGTATGTTGGATGGATACTCTGGGTATAATCAGATCTTCATTGCAGAAGAAGATGTGTCTAAAACAGCTTTTCGTTGCCTAGGGGCAATCGGCACCTATGAGTGGGTTGTAATGCCTTTCGGTTTAAAGAATGCTGGGGAAACCTATCAAAGAGCAATGAACTCTATATTCCATGATTTAATAGAAACATTCATGCAAGTATACATAGATGACATCGTTGTGAAATCTGTTTCAGATTACGATCATCTTGATCATCTAAGCCAATCATTCGAAAGAATGAGAAAACATGGCTTAAAGATGAATCCCCTTAAATGTGCTTTCTTTGTGCAGGCTGGAGATTTCCTGGGCTTCGTAGTCCATAAGAAGAGAATAGAAATTAACCAGAATAAAACGAAGGCTATCATGGAAACTAAGCCTCCATCTACAAAGAAAGAACTGCAGTCCTTATTGGGGAAGATAAACTTCTTGAGAAGGTTTATCTCTAATTTGAGTGGACGCACGCAAGCTTTCTCCCCTCTACTTCGACTCAAGCAAGGAAAGTTCGAATGGCGTGCTGAACATCAAGAAGCTTTTGATAGAATCAAGCAATACTTGATCCATCCACCAATTTTGTCTCCCCAAATGGGAAGAAGCACATGCGCCTGTATATTTCGGCTTCAGATAACACAATAGGCAGTATGTTAGCGCAAGAAGATGAAAATGGCATCGAAAGAGCCATTTATTATTTAAGTAGAGTACTCAATGATGCAGAGACTAGGTATAGTGCAATAGAAAAACTCTGCCTTTGTTTATATTTCTCTTGTATCAAGCTGAAGTATTATATAAAGCCAGTTGATGTTTATGTTTCGTCTCATTGTGATGTTATCAAACATATGCTATCAAAGCCAATATTGCATAGTCGAATTTGCAAATGGGCTTTAGCCCTTACTGAATACTCACTGATATTTCAACCTCTTAAGGCAATGAAAGGTCAGATTGTATCAGATTTCATTGTTGACCATGCAGTGGTTGAGAACCCTCAACATTATGTAGATTTGAAGCCTTGGAAGCTATACTTCGATGGTTCGACTCATAGAGAGGGAACTGGTGTTGGAATGTTGATAATTTCTCCCGATGGAATTCCAACAAAGCTCAAGTACAAGATTGAAGGTCCTTTATGCTCCAACAACGAAGCTGAATATGAAGCACTGATTGCTGGACTTGAAGCTTTGTTAGAATTGGGGGCAACCAGAGTCGAAATTAAAGGAGACTCCGAACTAGTGATTAAGCAACTAACAAAGGAGTACAAATGCATCAAAGAAAACTTGATCATGTACTTTGTCATAGCAAATAGGTTGCTTAAAAAATTTGAATATGTGGAGTTAAATCACGTCTCGAGGACCAAGAATCAAGAAGCAAACGATCTGGCACAGTTAGCCTCAGGATACAGGGTATCAAAAGAAAAATTAGAGGAACTGATCGAAGTAAGAGGAAAAGCAATGGCTACCAAGCTTTCCCCAAGTGATATGGAGAATTCACAATTAGGTTTTGCCAGCAAAGAAGAGTTTGAAGTATTAAATATAGACTCTTTAGCAGACACAGATTGGAGAAGTCCAATTGTGAACTATCTAAAAGATCCTTCGACAGACACGGATAGAAAGGTGAAGTATAGAGCTTTATCATATTTCCTGATGGGGAACGAATTATTCAAGAAAACTCCTGAAGGAGTCTTGTTGAAATGTCTGGGTGAAGCAGAAGCGTATTTGGCTCTCTCAAATGTACACAGTGGAGCATGTGGTGCACATCAAGAGGGGCACAAAATGAAATGGCTTCTGTTTCGATATGGAATGTATTGGCCTTCTATGTTAAAAGACTGCATAGAATTCGCAAAAGGGTGTCAAGAATGCCAAGAGCATGCAAGTATTCAACACGCTCCAGCAAATGAGTTAAGTTCAATAATAAAACCATGGCCTTTCAGAGGTTGGGCACTAGATCTGATTGGAGAAATTCACCCTAAATCCTCTAAAGGTCAAAGATACATACTAGTAGGAATAGACTATTTCACAAAATGGGTCGAAGCGATACCGCTGGCGAATGTTGACCAAGAGGCTGTGATTGAGTTTATTCAGAAACACATCATATACAGATTTGGAATCCCAGAAAGTATAACCACAGATCAAGGATCAGTGTTCACCGGGCGAAAGATGCAAGACTTCACCAAAGAAATGGGTTTCAAGTTGCTTACTTCTACACCTTACTATGCTCAGGCAAATGGACAAGTCGAAGCAGCGAATAAGATAATAATCGGTCTCATAAAGAAACATGTAGGAAAAAAGCCTAAGAATTGGCACAAAACCTTGGACCAAGCGCTTTGGGCTTGTCGAACATCTCCAAAAGAAGCTACAAACACTACGCCTTTCCAACTAACATTTGGACATGACGCAGTACTCCCAGTTGAGATATATTTGCAGTCAGTTCGGATACAAAGACAGGCAGAAATTCCTCCTAACATGTATTGGGAGTTGATGATGAACGAATTAGTAGACTTGGACGAAGACAGACTTCGAGCATTGGAGATGATAAAAAGACAAAAAGAAAGAGTGTCCAGAGCATACAACAAAAAGGTGAAAGGTAAAACGTTTATCAATAATGACTTAGTTTGGAAGGTTATTTTACCTATAGATCGAAAGAATCAAACACTTGGTAAATGGTCCCCACACTGGGAGGGACCCTTTCAAATCTTGAAAGTATTCTCGAATAACGCTTATGAGATAGAAAAGTTAGCAGAAGATCGCAGGATCCTAAGAGTAAACGGGAAGTATCTGAAGAGATACAAACCAAGCATGCACAAAGTAAAGATTGCAAAAACGTAGATATTGAGGTATACTACGTAAGCCAAAATGGTTGAACCAACACCAAAATGGCTTTGTGTTCAAACAAACATGTATGGCAAATAAAGTAAGAAGACAAAAGAAACTTCAAAATATTTTCCATTAATATCAAAGGAGTACATTCATTACAGAAAAGGTGGTTCCCAAAACATTGAAGATTACAAAATCCAAAACGTAAAAACCTAAAACTAACCACCTCCTAGTTGATCCTTTGATCTAAACCCTCTAGGGGCAACATGGGCAAGCTTTCCGCCTCGAACATGTCCATGGATCCAGAGTTACGCATCCTCCTTACTGTTCCAAATCCTCCACCATGATGCTGTTTTGATCATGGTTTCGTGGATGAAAGTTGCCCACGAGAAGTTGATGCTAAACCCTAATGACCTTGGCGCTGAAAGGATCGTTATCCATAAGAGTCCTCAACAGAAGATGAGTAGTCATGTTGAAGCTATTGTCATCAAAAGTCTCACCAGAGTTATTACATCTCATCAGGTTAGAGATGGTGGAGGGAGTGATTCTAATGTGGGCATGTCGAACCTCAGAGACTATAGTGGTTCTGCCTTCCGGATCTATGCGTAGAGACGCAAACATCCAAAAGTCTGCTAACATGTTGGGATAAACAGGTCCCTCTAGGATTTCATAGTAGAAATCAAGTTCTTGGTTAGCAAAAAGGGAACTGATGCTTATGAAATTTTCCTCAAGTTCTTCTTCAGAGAGTTTGAACTCCTTTTTTATGCAAGCCCTAATGTTATTGTGAGTGAGGGGTAGTGCCATGGGGAGAAGAGAAGTTTGAAAAGGGTTTTTTCTGACTCTGTGTTTGAGAGAATGCAAGAAGAGAAACGAAGTTTTGGACAAGAGTTCTGAAGCAAGCGTGAAGAAAGAAGTATAATGCTAATCCTTTATATAGACCTGGGGCAATAAAGGAACGATTCAATTTTAATGATTGATTAGACTGCGTTTGGTATTCCAAAGAGAAGTTATGGCTTCCGCCGTTTCCCGCCCTTGGAAGTTGAGATGTAATCATGAATAACTGGTGCACGCACGTCCCAAAGAGACGTTTTGAAGAAAGTGACGTCATCACTTAATGATGGTTACGGCTAAGGGAGTAGAAACGTCAAGTCTAGGCTAAAAGGGTTGCGAAGGATAGTCAGGTCACGTGCTTACATTTATTAAAATTACTGTGACAATACAAAAAATATATTTTTTGCAAGTTTGGAGAAGTGCTAGGGCATTACTTACGACAATTGCAAAATAAAATATGTGGGGAGATTGAAAGACAAAAGTTGCACACACACGCACACACACACACATATATATATATATATATATATATATATATATCTATATATATATATTCCTGGAGGAATTCGATTACAAAACAAAATAAGGACGCATTACAAAAGGAAGTACAAGGTTCGAAACTACTAATTGAAATCCCTAGGAAGATTGTCCTTTATCTTCGAATACTGAACCTCCCATGAAGACATGCGAAGTTCAATCAAAGCCCGTTGTTTCTTCGATTTCGGGCACTAGTTTCTGCGCAGCTTCGAAATGCTGGATTCCTAAATTTGCAACTTCAGTCAATTCCTGCTCATTGATTTGTTGAATTGTTGCCTGACGAGATTCAGCTTCTTTTATCTTCTCTTCGAGTTTAGTAATTTCCTGCTTCCAGGATTTGATATTCTGCTCACATTCGTCATACTCTTTTTGTTTCTCTGAGCGTTTAAGCTTGAGAGCGTCGCCCTTCTTCGTCGCATCAGTATCAGCTTTCCAAGAAGAACTATGAGAAGCCACCTTTGTAGTAAGTTGTTCATCAACATTTTGCTTTCGAAGAATGTTTGACTGAAGCTGTTCGATCAGAGAACCCAGCAAAACAATCACCTCTGAGACTTCTTTGGAAACCAGAAATAGATCCACCTTCTTCAAAAGTTGGTTTAAGCTATGACATTTGGTAGGTTCCTTACTTAGAACCTCAACAAGGTTGGTTTCAAAGAACTTTTCCTTTATCTGATGAAGAAGACTAGGAATATCATCTTTGCCACCAGACTCCGCTTGAACAGTTGAAGAAGCTTCGAGCCCAAGAGGCGAAATGCTATCAATATTCATCATGGCCTTGAGGAAGTTGAGAGGATCAATTTGCTTAAGTTTCTCCAATTCTGAAGGAGTAGGCTTTGCTGGGGCAGGCGTCGAAGTAGTTTCAGGAGAAACTATGATCCCAAAGGTTGAAGTTTCGTGAGGACCAGCTGTGGCTAGTTTGGAAGTTTCCTCCATAGCATCTTGTTCAGATACAGTATCCTCACTGCCAGTTGGGTGTCCAGCTGCATTGTTACTACCTGAACATTGACGATCTGCTCCCATATTTTCGCTTTTGTGGGTAGGAGGAGAATCATCAGTTGAATGGCTTTCTTCAACTGGCATATTAGGAATAATGGTCGCAAGAGGCTGAGCGTCTTCGACAAATGGCGAAAGCACGTGAGATTTGTCTGCATTGAGTAATTAGAACACATTATAATGGAAAGGTTGCAAGAAATCTGTTTGTCATAAGAAAGAACATGCATTTGTTAGAACAAGATTTGTTCTGATCAATTATCTTAGTTTTGATGATAACAATAATATGAATTTTGCTTAAGATAATATGGTACTCTAATCCAATGCAATTTCCTTTTCAGGAAATATATAAAGAGTATGCATAATTCAGCGCTCAGAAGCTTTGTCTCAAAGGGTTCAGCATGCAACATCAGAACATGGTCTGGCAAGACATCAGAAGATGGTCGAAGCAGAATCAGAACATGGGTCTATGGAAGCATCAGAAGAACATGAGATCAGAAGCACTGAAGTTCTGATGGTATCACGCTCAGAAGCACTTCAAGGTCAGAAGATCAGAAGATGCTTTGCACCAAGCTGTTTGACTCTGATGATATTCAAACGTTGTATTCACAAACATCAGATCAGAAGGAAGTACAAGTGGCAAGCTACGCTGACTGACAAAAGGAACGTTAAAAGCTATTATAGGCAACGTCAGTAGACACAGCGTGAACAAGGCTCGAGGTAGTTGACAAAAGCGTATAACATTAAATGCGATGCTGTACGGAACACGCAAAGCATTAAATGCACTCAACGGTCATCTTCTCCAACGCCTATAAATATGAAGTTCTGATGAGAAGCAAGGTTAACGATTCTGCACAAAACAACTCATATTAACTTGCTGAAACTCTGTTCTATTCAAAGCTCAGAATCTTCATCTTCATCAAAGCTCACTACATTGCTGTTGTAATATATTAGTGAGATTAAGCTTAAACGTTAAGAGAAATATCACAGTTTGTGATTATAGCTTTTAAGAAGCAATTGTAATACTCTTAGAATTGATTACATTAAGTTGTAAGGAACTAGAGTGATCGTGTGGATCAGAATACTCTAGGAAGTCTTAGAGGTTATCTAAGCAGGTTGTAACTAAAGTGATCGTGTGGATCAGAATACTCTAGAAAAGTCTTAGAGGGTATCTAAGCAGTTGTTCCTGGAGTGATCAGTGTGTGATCAGAAGACTCTGGAAGACTTAGTTGCTGACTAAGTGGAGAACCATTGTAATCCGTGCGATTAGTGGATTAAATCCTCAGTTGAGGTAAATCATCTCTGCGGGGGTGGACTGGAGTAGTTTAGTTAACAACGAACCAGGATAAAAATAACTGTGCAATTTATTTTTATCTGTCAAGTTTTTAAAGCTACACTTATTCAAACCCCCCCTTTCTAAGTGTTTTTCTATCCTTCAATTGGCATCAGAGCGTCGGTTCTAAGGTGCAAGCACTTAACCGTGTTTAGAAAAGATTCAGGAAGAGAAAAACGCTTCAGTAAAAGATGGCTGATGAAACTGCAAAGTCTACACCTGCATCTACATCTGGCTCTGCTGAGCAACACAACGGTAACAATGGTTATACTAGACCGCCGGTATTTGATGGTGAAAACTTTGAATACTGGAAAGATAAACTGGAAAGTTACTTTCTTGGTCTAGATGGTGATCTATGGGATCTTCTGATGGATGGTTACAAACATCCAGTAAATGCCAGTGGCGTAAAGCTGACAAGGCAAGAAATGAATGATGATCAGAAGAAGCTTTTCAGGAATCATCATAAATGCAGAACTGTTTTGCTGAATGCTATCTCTCATGCTGAGTATGAGAAGATATCTAACAGGGAAACGGCCTATGACATATATGAGTCCTTGAAAATGACTCATGAAGGAAATGCTCAAGTCAAGGAGACTAAAGCTCTCGCTTTAATCCAGAAGTATGAAGCCTTCAAGATGGAGGATGATGAAGACATTGAAAAGATGTTTTCAAGATTTCAAACTCTTACTGCTGGATTGAGAGTTCTTGACAAGGGATACACCAAGGCTGATCATGTAAAGAAGATCATCAGAAGCTTACCCAGAAGATGGGGTCCTATGGTGACTGCATTCAAGATTGCAAAGAATCTGAATGAAGTTTCTCTGGAAGATCTTATCAGTGCCTTGAGAAGCCATGAAATAGAGCTGGACGCAAATGAGCCTCAAAAGAAAGGTAAGTCTATTGCATTAAAATCCAATATCAAGAAATGCACTAACGCTTTTCAGGCTAGAGAAGAAGATCCTGAAGAATCAGAATCTGAAGAAGAAGATGAACTGTCCTTGATCTCCAGAAGGCTAAATCAACTCTGGAAGAACAAGCAAAGGAAGTTCAGAGGCGTCAGAAGTTCAAAGAAATTTGAACATAGAGAATCTTCTGATGACAGAAGATTTGACAAGAAGAAGGTCATGTGCTATGAATGCAATGAGCCTGGACACTTCAAGAATGAATGTCCAAAACTTCAGAAGGAAAATCCCAAGAAGAAATATCATAAGAAGAAAGGTCTTATGGCAACCTGGGATGAGTCAGCAGATGATTCAAACTCTGAAGATGAGCAGGCTAACTGTGCGCTGATGGCGACAGAAGATGACGGATCAGAATCTACATCAGAATCAGATTCTGAAGAGGTATTTTCTGAACTTACTAGAGATGAGTTAGTTTCCGGTCTAACTGAACTTCTGGAATTCAAGTCTCAGATTAGTCTCAAATACAAAGAGCTGAAAAAGCTATTTGAATTTGAAACAAAGAAGCTTGAGTTGGAGAATTCTGAATTAAAAGAAAAACTTTTAAAATCATCCAATAATGTTGGATCTCCTTCTGATTCAGAAAAATCCACTCCTAGTCTAAACCATATTCTGAAAGAATATGATTTAAGTTTCAGGAAGTTCTTATCTAGAAGTATTGGCAGAAGTCTGCTAGCTTCTATGATATATGCTGTGTCTGGAAACAAAAGAGTCGGCATTGGTTTTGAGGGTGAAACCCCATACAAACTTGAACCTGTTGATGAAATGAAATTCACATACAAGCCATTGTATGATCAGTTCAAGTATGGCCACTCCCATGATATTAGGCACACTTCACATGCTCAAAGTTTTCACATAACACACACCAAAAAGCATGTGACACAGCCTAGGAAATATCATGAAACTCACATTAAAAATTATCATGCTGTTCCTCCTATTGCTTACAATGTTAAACCCAAGTTCAATCAGAACTTGAGAAAATCTAACAAGAAAGGACCCAAGAAAATGTGGGTACCTAAGGATAAGATTATTCCTATTGCAGATATCCTTGGCTGCAAAAAGGACAAAGCACAACATGTCGTGGTACCTGGACTCTGGATGCTCACGACACATGACAGGAAGAAGGTCTATGTTCCAAGACCTGGTGCTTAAGTCTGGAGGAGAAGTCAAGTTTGGAGGAGATCAGAAGGGCAAGATAATTGGCTCTGGAACTATAAAGTCTGGTAACTCTCCTTCCATTTCTAATGTACTTCTTGTAGAAGGATTAACACATAACCTCTTATCTATCAGTCAATTGAGTGACAATGGTTATGATATAATCTTTAATCAAGAGTCTTGCAAGGCTGTAAATCAGAAGGATGGCTCAATCCTATTTACAGGCAAGAGGAAGAACAACATTTATAAGACAGATCTGCAAGATCTTATGAGTCAGAAGGTGACTTGTCTTATGTCTGTTTCTGAAGAGCAGTGGGTCTGGCACAGAAGATTAGGTCATGCTAGTTTGAGAAAGATTTCTCAGATTAACAAACTGAATCTGGTCAGAGGACTCCCTAATCTGAAATTCAAATCAGATGCTCTTTGTGAAGCATGTCAGAAGGGCAAGTTCTCCAAACCTGCATTCAAGTCCAAGAATGTTGTTTCTACCTCAAGGCCATTAGAACTCTTGCACATTGATCTGTTTGGCCCAGTCAAAACAGCATCTGTCAGAGGGAAGAAATATGGATTAGTCATCGTAGATGATTATAGCCGCTGGACCTGGGTAAAATTCTTGAAACACAAGTATGAGACTCATTCAGTGTTCTTTGATTTCTGCATTCAGATTCAATCTGAAAAAGAGTGTAAAATCATAAAGGTCAGAAGTGATCATGGTGGTGAATTTGAGAACAGATCCTTTGAAGAATTCTTCAAAGAAAATGGTATTGCCCATGATTTCTCTTGTCCTAGAACTCCACAGCAAAATGGAGTTGTAGAACGAAAGAATAGGACTCTGCAAGAAATGGCCAGAACCATGATCAATGAAACCAATATGGCTAAGCATTTCTGGGCAGAAGCAGTAAACACTGCATGCTATATTCAGAATAGAATCTCTATCAGACCTATTCTAAATAAGACTCCTTATGAATTGTGGAAGAATAAAAAGCCCAACATTTCATATTTCCATCCTTTTGGATGTGTATGCTTTATTCTGAACACTAAAGATCATCTTGGTAAGTTTGATTCCAAAGCACAAAAATGTTTCCTTCTTGGATATTCTGAACGCTCAAAAGGCTACAGAGTATACAATACTGAAACATTGATTGTAGAAGAATCAATCAATATCAGGTTTGATGATAAGCTTGGTTCTGAAAAACCAAAGCAGTTTGATAATTTTGCAGATTGGGATATTGATATATCAGAAGTTGTTGAGCCAAGAAGCAACGCATCAGAAGCAGAGCTTCTCAGAAGCAAAGAATCTGAAGATCAAGTATCAGCTTCTCTGGAGGATCTAAGCATTTCTGAAGAACCATCTGTCAGAAGATCATCCAGACTTATCTCTGGTCATTCAGAAGATGTCATTCTTGGAAAGAAGGACGATCCAATCAGAACAAGAGCATTCCTTAAGAACAATGCAGACTGTCAATTAGGTCTTGTATCTTTGATCGAGCCAACTTCTGTTGATCATGCTCTAGAAGATCCAGACTGGATAATTGCTATGCAAGAAGATCTGAATCAGTTTACAAGAAATGATGTTTGGGATCTTGTTCCTAGACCAGATGGATTCAATATAATCGGTACAAAATGGGTCTTCAGAAACAAGCCCAGAATGAGAAGATGAGAAGTTCTTATTTGATTCAGAATCTCTTCAAGAGCAAAACAGCTGTAACTGGCTATCCAGATGGTTAACACGTGTTCACTATTCCTGGACAAGCGTGCGTGCAGTTGAGGGGACGTCTACTTAGGTAACTGTGCAAATCACGTCTTTTGTCATTATTATCTCTCCTCACGTCACGTAACATTAAATGCTTTTCATCATTTACTCTCTTTCAGTTTTCTTTTTATATTCTTCAAACGTTTCTTTTCCCTCTTATATTTCTCTCACTTTGCATTTAGTTTCTGTTTCGTTCTCTCTCTTTGCATTCATATCATAAACCCTAGCAGTTTCCAATATCTGCAACTTCATCATGAATCCATCGTCAAGCTCTGGGAATCAAGATAATGATCGGAAACAAAAGAGAAAGGCAACTGCTGAACCAGAAACCAAACCAAAAAGAGTAAGGATCATCTATGACCCTCTCAAAGTGAACCCGTCTGAAGCTATGATGTCTGGAAATTACTCTAGACGTGTGTATCAACCCCTTGACGGTACCCCTCAATCACCTCCCTCTTCAAAGACCTTCACCACCTCTTCCTCCTCATTCATCCTCTCGGAACCACCTTTCTCACCATCTGATATCTCCTCTCCTTCAACCCATCCTTCAGATATTTCTTCATCTCTCTCACACCCTTTTCCCACCAGAACACCTAATCCCTATAGTGTTGTTCTTCCCGACTCCAGGTTCACTGTCAACCCTCCAACCCCTACCACTCAATCATTTCTGGAGCTTTTACATTCTGATGTAAATGGCTGGTTGGAGATTCTGGGTGCTGCTCACCTTAACCATCTGGATGAGTATGCTACAAGCAACCTTTGGGATACCTTTCGTCAGAATTTTCTGGTTAGGGCTACAGACACTCAGAGAAGGATCATGTCTGAAGCTCCTGGTATTCGTGGTCTTCGGTTGGAAGCTGGTGAAAGCAGCTATCACCATCTCATCAGGAACAGAAGTGTTCTTGAGAAGAAGATACCTGCAGATGAGTTGGAAGAAGAAAATCTCTGCAGAGACATCGTGGTGTGGAAACCATGGTTTCCTGTGCTGACTGGAGATTTTCAGTGGCTGTTTAACTGGTTCAGAATGAACCCTTCTGAAAAAGCACCTCACATGGTCTTTCCAGTAGTGGTTTATCCTGCTGAAGTTGCTGGTCCTACTCCTCCAACAAACCTAGCAGTTATTCTTCAAGCGTTGGAAGCTGGAACTTCTGAGCTGCCTGAACCAGAATATGCTAAGGCGACTTCTGAGTCAGACTCAGATGAGGAAATGGAAGATGCACAAGCTGAAGATCTTCCAGAAGATCACCCTGCTGAGATTGCTGTCCCTCTTGGCAGAAATACTGGTGCCTCCTCTTCTGGTGAAACCTCAGCTCTGATGGAGACCTTGGAAGCTCTTCATCAGAATCAAGCTATGCTGGCTTCTCGTTTGGACGCGCAAGAAGTAGCCAATGCTGAGTTTCGCTCCTTCATGGCAAGGCAAGCTACAAGCACTGACGGGGTTCATGATGTTCTGGCGCGGATTTTGCGTAGGCTAGGATCTTAGTCCTTTGGTCTTTGTAGTTTTCTTTCCTTGTTGCATCTGTTTTCCTGCATTCCTCTCGTGTAATCTTTCTTTTTGATTATCAATGAAAAGTTTCTTTGTTTTTACATTCCAATGATTTTATTTGTCGTTTTATTCATCTGAATCTTTTGTAATATTCTTTTTGATGTTATGACAAAAAGGGGGAGAAGATAAATGATAAATGATTTGATTAATCTATCAGTTGTTGGGTAAAGCTCCCACACATTTACTAACAAGAACTGCAAGTTCTATATGGTTTAAGTGTTTTGCAGGTATAAAGAAGTGAAGAGAATCTTCAAAGCAAACACAAGAAGCAAAACAAACACAAGAAGCAAAACCATAAGAAGTGTTATTCTGTAAAAAGAATAAGCTCATGGAAACTGAAGCAAGCTGAGTGCTGTCAAGCTTCAGAAATCAGAAGCAAGAAAGAAGAATGAATCAGAAGCACTGATAATAGAATTTGATCCATATTTGTCTATTTGCTCTGACAAAATTCTATTTGCTCTGATACATTATTTTAGCCTATATGGCTCTGATACATATCATGTGTTCTAATATACATTTTATGTTCTGACTCGTTCATGCTGATTTTTGTCGTTTAGTTTTTGTTCTGTAACATTTCAGGATGTAGAGATGCTCTGATGATGCTCTGGTACATTCAACAATGTTCTGATACAAATCTAGCATGAAGTGATGATGGTTGAAATTCAAAGCTCTGAAGCTATCCGAGGGAAGCAGAAATCAGAAGCTGTGAATGTTCTAAAGATCCAGAAAACTCAAGTTCTGAAGCTGTCCTAAATGGAAGCAGAAATCAGAAGCTGTGAATGTTCTGAAGATCAAAGAAATTCAAGTTCTGAAGCTGTCCTAAATGGAAGCAGAAATCAGAAGCTGTGAATGTTCTGAAGATCGAAGAAATTCAAGTTCTGAAGCTGTCCTAGATGGAAGCAGGAATCAGAAGCTGTGAGTGTTCTAGGGATCTAAAGAAATTCTAGTTCTGAAGCTGTCCAATGGAAGCAGAAGTCAGAAGCTATGAATTCTCTAAAGACAGAAGCTTATGTGATCGTCTCTACCGAAATAATCAGGGAAGTCTTTTTTTAAAGTTCTTCGAGTATTTATTTCAGGGGGAGATTATTTATCTTAGGGGGAGATTGTTAATCTCAGGGGGAGACATATTCATATGCTTATGCTATAGCTGTGTAATTTGTCTTTTGCCGTCTGCTCTTTCTGATCGCAAATTCATATCATTTATATATGTTTTTGTCATCATCAAAAAGGGGGAGATTGTTAGAACAAGATTTGTTCTGATCAATTATCTTAGTTTTGATGATAACAATAATATGAATTTTGCTTAAGATAATATGGTACTCTAATCCAATGCAATTTCCTTTTCAGGAAATATATAAAGAGTATGCATAATTCAGCGCTCAGAAGCTTTGTCTCAAAGGGTTCAGCATGCAACATCAGAACATGGTCTGGCAAGACATCAGAAGATGGTCGAAGCAGAATCAGAACATGGGTCTATGGAAGCATCAGAAGAACATGAGATCAGAAGCACTGAAGTTCTGATGGTATCACGCTCAGAAGCACTTCAAGGTCAGAAGATCAGAAGATGCTTTGCACCAAGCTGTTTGACTCTGATGATATTCAAACGTTGTATTCACAAACATCAGATCAGAAGGAAGTACAAGTGGCAAGCTACGCTGACTGACAAAAGGAACGTTAAAAGCTATTATAGGCAACGTCAGTAGACACAGCGTGAACAAGGCTCGAGGTAGTTGACAAAAGCGTATAACATTAAATGCGATGCTGTACGGAACACGCAAAGCATTAAATGCACTAAACGGTCATCTTCTCCAACGCCTATAAATATGAAGTTCTGATGAGAAGCAAGGTTAACGATTCTGCACAAAACAACTCATATTAACTTGCTGAAACTCTGTTCTATTCAAAGCTCAGAATCTTCATCTTCATCAAAGCTCACTACATTGCTGTTGTAATATATTAGTGAGATTAAGCTTAAACGTTAAGAGAAATATCACAGTTTGTGATTATAGCTTTTAAGAAGCAATTGTAATACTCTTAGAATTGATTACATTAAGTTGTAAGGAACTAGAGTGATCGTGTGGATCAGAATACTCTAGGAAGTCTTAGAGGTTATCTAAGCAGGTTGTAACTAGAGTGATCGTGTGGATCAGAATACTCTAGAAAAGTCTTAGAGGGTATCTAAGCAGTTGTTCCTGGAGTGATCAGTGTGTGATCAGAAGACTCTGGAAGACTTAGTTGCTGACTAAGTGGAGAACCATTGTAATCCGTGCGATTAGTGGATTAAATCCTCAGTTGAGGTAAATCATCTCTGCGGGGGTGAACTGGAGTAGTTTAGTTAACAACGAACCAGGATAAAAATAATTGTGCAATTTATTTTTATCTGTCAAGTTTTTAAAGCTACACTTATTCAAACCCCCCCTTTCTAAGTGTTTTTCTATCCTTCAGCATTTACCTTGGAGATTATCAAGGTCGATGGTGAGGTTGAAGGCTTTGAGATCAGAAGTGGCTGTGCCAACATCGTCCTACAATCATAAGGTAAAATGTTAACTTAATTGTTTAAGTTAAAATTTATAGAGATGATTATGTTGTGAAATCCAAATACCTTGGTTGGAATGTTATCTTGACTCGAATTGTGGCTTTCCACAACGAGGACATTACTAGCGGCTTTCAGGGGTGACTCTTCAGAAGACATTTTATCACTTGGCGAAGTAATCTTCGTAGAACCAGACCCCTTTTCTTTGCCTGAAAGAGTGGAAGTCTTCTGTCTTTTCTTGTGCCCTTGCCTGGTGCGAGGAGGAGATTTGTCTTCATCGTCTGAAACAACTGTTTGAGAAGCTTTTTGCTTCGAATGTACCGGAGGTTTCGAAGTCTGAAGAATATAAATTGAGTAAAGTAAGTACTATCCACAGAAATATACAAGTTGGAATATAAAATGCGTACGTACCGTGGGTTTCTTTCCGGTCGTGGTAGAATCACTCCTACTTGTCCTATTGCTCTTCGAAACTCCAGAATCCTTTTGTACAACGGCTTCCTTGATCTTTCTCTTTCGAGTAACGGCTGTAGTTGAAACTGGAATCAGTATTTCAGCGAAAAAAGAAAAGTTAGTCGAAAGTTGTCTAAACCCAAACCTTCAGGTATTGGAGTCAAGACACGAACATGTTCAAGATCTATATGAAGATGTCCTTTGAAAGTATCCAGGGTATGCTTAGTCGGGACCACTCGTTCAGCGTGTTTTTTAGTGCTTTCCTGAAGAATTTTAAAAGCGTTCCCACACACAAACCAGTCTAGGAAAGGAGGGCTTAAAGCCACACCAAAATCAGCACTTGGCAGTGGAGGGAATTTTGGAGGATTAAGTTTGAAAGCCACTTCATAACGCAGTTCTGGTCGAACAGACGGGGGCAGTTTCAACTTATCCAGTTTAGTAGAAAACTTTTCGCGTAAAATGACTGCAGCTTCACGAACGGTCCGACTAAGATCATCAGGCCTGTAAATAGTCTCAAAGAATTTTTGAAAGGCTTGGATTTCTTTAATATGAGTCGAAGTACCTTTGTGAAAGTTTTCCTGCACATCAGCAAA
This sequence comes from Vicia villosa, assembly GCF_029867415.1. Classification (NCBI taxonomy): domain Eukaryota; kingdom Viridiplantae; phylum Streptophyta; class Magnoliopsida; order Fabales; family Fabaceae; genus Vicia; species Vicia villosa. Next base: position 161,512,324 of record NC_081180.1, read on the forward strand.
AGCTTCAGTTAGTTCTCGAGTAAGGCTCTCAGCATCAAAGATTTGCATGGTGTAGTAATCTGTCCACCATTGTTGGAAATCTGGAGTAGAATAAAAGGAAGGTTCGAAAGGAACAGGAGAGAGGTTGGTAACACCAGTGTATCTGGCGATTTTTGATTCACACTCATCTTCAGCTAGATACAAAGTATGTAGACACATATGGTTCCTTTTCTCATACAGGCATTTGGGTTTTATTTGAACCAATCCAAATTGTCTCGATACCAGATTTGGTTGGTAGCAGAGAAGAACACATTGGCCTTTGGAGGGTCGAAGACGATGATAAAATAGCCTTGGGGTAAGAAAAGCTTCCTAAATAATCATGGATTCAGTTTGTTGATCTGGGGACATTGCTGGAAACCTTCGAGTGAACCATTCAGGACCCACTGTCCTTTGTGCGAATGGAGCCATTGAAGGGCTGAATTGATAACACTGAGCAAACATCATGACATATGCTAAAAAATGTTCGCGAAGCTTCCCAGTTTCTTCTTTAGGAGTTAGCAAAGCCAACCTGGTTCCTTCTACAGCTCGATTTTTGATGCTTGGATCTTCTTTGTTCACAACACCTCGAAATAGGAGTTGAGCCTCGAAAGTAGCATTGAGCCACAGTTGCAGCAGCCAGAAGGGACCGGCAAAAAGCAGGGATCCTGTGGTATAATTCTTAACAAGGTCTGTTGCTTCACCTAGATTCTCATATAGAAACCCTAGAATTAATTGGCTCAGGTTTAGTTGTGTCCCAGCGTGTAGTTGATTGGCCATACAAAGATACCTCTTTGCCACCTGTATGGACCTAGAGCAGAAAATGCACCTCGAGAGCCATAATGCTAAGAAAGAAATATGCTCTTCGTCCGAGACTACCTCATTATTCTCGTCATGATATTGTTGAATGAACGCAGTATAAGTAACTGTTGCTTCGCTAAAGTTAATGGTATCGGTATCCATGACATTGGGGTCAAAGGTTTCTCCGGTTGGTCGAAGCCCCGTGATAGCATCTATGTCGAAGAGCGTGGGGTTGTCCATTCCGCATGGGAGATGGAAAGTGTTATGGGAAGCATCCCAGAAATGAACTGATGCTACTAACATGGTTTGGTTGTATTCTAAACCTGTTTTGGATAATTGGATTAAGTCGTAAATTTCCAGTTGTTTCCAGAAAGAAGCCTTTTGTTTTTCTACTCTTGCTAGCCAGGTGTAGTACAATTCAGGGTCTTTTGCTAAAGGAATTGACCTATAAACTTTCACAAAATTGGTTACATAGTTTAACCTAATTTTCTCTAAGGCTGAAGGGGTTACAGTCGAAGTATCTTCTGCACCATTAGGATCTGCTAAGATTGGACGGCCATCTTCATCTATCTTATTCTTACTAACTAAGGGCCTAGTTTTATAATAAGCAGGAAAGAATTTATTCAAAGCAGAATTACTTTCTCCTGGTAAAGGTCCCATGAAGGCATGAGTTTTTCCAGAAAGTTCAAAGGGAATGATTACCTGAGAAGCATAAATGGCGCGCACTTCTGCAGTATTTGGGTTTGGTATGTACTCCTGATCCCCCATCTGTGTAGATTTCTGAAGTTTCAAAGCGGGTTGAAGAACGTTTGAGGAAGACGCCATGAGTAAGTTTGATTTGGGAAATGGGTTTGAATGTAATCAGAGACGTTCTTTTCTGTGGAAAGAATGAAGAAATAGAGGTGAAAGTTATGTGAGGGTAGGAGTTCAGGTATTTAAAGGTTTAACGGAAACCCTTTCAAATCTTTTGGGTAAAAGCCAAGAGACACGCGGCAGGCGTTGATTTAATCCAACGACGGTCGAATAGTTATTAGCTTTACTCCTAGTATATAGGAGTAATGATCATGAAGTAAGACCAGAACATGGGAATGTAAGTTATGAGTAGACATCTTTGAAAATGACAAGACGTTTTGGAAACAGAGTCATAAATTATTGTGACGTCAGTCAATGGTCTCGGAAATCTAAAACGAAATCTTATTATAACAAGAAACGCCTATTTCTCTTGTTTTTCGAAACAGGCATTTATTGGGGGCAATTTGTTAGCTGAAGATTTCGTTTGAGAAGAATGTCTTTCAAAGATTTGGAATTCAAAGAAAGATGGTTACTGATGATCATCTTTGAAGATAAAAATGGCGGCTGATGGCCATGCTTCGAGAATGATGTTTAAGTTGGAACAAAGATAGTGAGCGCCGAAGCTAAATTCGAAAAGAATGGTCTTTGGGACTTAGACTTTTTTTGCGAAATATGCAAAGTACTGAAGCTTAGCGTATTTTCGTGGTATTCCTGTTTCTAATTATGTTGCCACGCGTCGAAGGGAGATTCAGGCGGGATGATTTGAATTTCGAAGTAGTTTATGTAACCGCACGAAGACAGATGGCATCCCTGGATTTTCTGTGGGTAACGTGGCATTAGATTATTATAGGACCGTTAGGGTCGAAACTAGTATAAATAAGGGTCTTAATGTTAGGATTCCGTGTGTTCATTTTGTACAAATCACTCACATATTACTCAAGTATAAAGTGTTAAGAGAAAGAGTTCGCTGAGAAATGTACGTATGACACCAACACCATTTTAAATACATGTGTATTTCTCTTTATTCAAGTATCTTTCGATATTTACTGCATTCCATTTACTTTATGTCATTTATATTCCTGCACTCTTTACTTTCATGTCATCTAATTTTCGAAGCATTTAATTTTTCTTGCACTTTAAGATTCTTGCACTTTTACAGTTTTGTCTTATGTTTTATCTTTGATTTACCTTTCGCTGATGTTATATTTACGTGTATAACAAGGTGATTGCTAATCTTTATTTCCTTGATTAACTATTTCTTATTTCAAGACACACCAACCATAGACATAATTCGAACTATCATGAATAACAACCTTTTTGACTATGTCCTAGGATCAATCTAGTCGATCCTGCGAGTAACCAAATCATATTTATTATAGTTTGGAAGAATAGCGGTTGTTTACCGGAAATCACCGTAAACAACTACACTATGTATAAATGCTCCAAAGTGAACTCCCTCCAACAAATGGTATCACAAGCATTTAGTCCGAGAAAGGGACAAGCTAACTTGTATCGAAGAGCCCATGAATAGGTGTCTCGTTGTTCAAGAAGAGGTAACGGTGTTACATGTGTGATGATAGGCCTCCTGTGATTAGGTTTAATGAATAGGATGCAATTACCAAATATTTCAAGTTCAAGATAGAGATGGAGTTTTCCTCTTTGAAGCAATTTAAGAAAGTTGTTATGCAACACAATGTTTTGAATGGTAGGGAGGTTTCATTTGCAAAGAATGATTTGAATAGGTGTAGGGTTGTGTGGAAGGAGAAGAATTTATGTGACTATATTGTCCTATGTAGTAGAGTTCTAAGGAGTACAACATTCAAGGTCAAAATATTATTTCCTAAACACAAATGTGGTATACAATTCTTCAATAAGAATACCAACGCTAAATGGGTTGCAAAGACGATAGTTGACAGACTTAGGCATAATTCTAAGATGAGGTTAACTGAAGTTGTGGCAGATGTTAGAACTAAGTCTTCTACTGAGATCACTAAGAGCAAAGCTTTTAAAGCTAGACAGTTGGCAAGACAAGTTGTTGAAGCAGATGCAAGTAAGAAATATAGTATGCTATGGTCCTATGGGGCTGAGTTAAGGAAAGCCTATGTAGGAAATACCTTCAAACTTAACACTCAGACAGCTGGATCAGATATGCAACCAAGATTTGCAAAATGTTATATATGCTTGGATGGCACCATAAAGGCATTGACTAAGTCATGTAGGCCCTTCATAGGATTAGATGGTTGTCACCTAAAGAATAAATATGGTGGAATTTTACTAATTGCAGTTGGGAGGGATCCCAATGATCAGTACCCGTCCCTTGCATTTGGTATTGTAGAGACTAAGTCTAAGGAAACATGCAACTGGTTCATGAAGTTACTTATTGAGGATATTGGTGACAAGAGATGGTGTTTCATGTCAGATCAATAGAAGGTATACTAAGTAACTTCTCCAATTTTTCAAGTTGTTTAATATATGTTATCAATTGTGTTTATTGTATTTTATCAGGGACTTGTTCAAGTATTTGAAGAGGAATATCCAACGTATGAACATAGGTTCTGTTTGAGGCATTTGTATGCCCTTTAAAAAGAATTTTGGTGGTGGGACATTATTCAGGGAGGGATGCCGAGGATCCACTTGTGATACCAGAAGTTCTGTTTGAGGCATTTGTATGCCAATTTTAAAAAGAAGTTTGGTGGTGGAACATTATTCAGGGAGGGATGCCGAGGATCCACTTGTGATACTAGAAGATGACATATAATTTGACAGAGAAAAAATTTTAACAACACTATGTTTATTATGTCATTTTGTAATCTTCTTTTTGAACTTGTGCTTGATGCACACTTTTTGATTTCTCTGTACTCCTGATTTGAACATGTGCATTATGCACTCTTTTGTAGCATTTGTACTCCTGTTGTCATATGTACTCTTGTCTTGAACACGTGCATGATGCACTCTTTTGTATTAACATGATGAAATATGGCTTGTAAAAAAATATTTCAATTTACATATAATCAATACTCATAAGGTTTGCAACATAAGTTGAGATATTGTTTGCAAAAAATAATGTTAAACCACAATAACATTACTCGTACATATTTAAGGTATCACTACTCATTGATTTAAGGGTAAACAGTTACTCATTGATCCAGAACGGACACCTCTAAAATAACCTCTCTTTCTTAGCTCCATTCTTGCATTGGTATGATACCATCCGACCATTGTAACCACATAAACGACCAACTCGATTCTTCATAGAAAAAGATGCATACGAACCGCTTATTGCTGAGCTTGAATTTGAAATCACCAATGAATACCAGAAAAATGATGAAGGGGGAAAATATGACGTCTCGAAGAAGACAATATGGCGTTAGAAAATGAACTAGGTCAATGAAATTATTTTGGGAAAAAACGTTTTATTTAGTAACTCATGAGCCACGAATGAATTCATTAAGTGACCAAGACGCCATAAAATATAATGTTAAATAACAAAACATTACACGTGTAGTGCCACGTAGGCTGCCGTTAGCTCCATTTGACGGCAGAGACTAATGTTATGGATGAAAAAGTTTAGAGGGTTGATTCATTAAAGAAAATTTTTAGAGGACTAAACTTGAAAACCGCAATATTTATAGGGACTACAAACATACTTAACCCTAAAAATAATTATACTTGAATATAATATAAATAATAAATAGTTTAGAATAGATATAAATTACAAATTTATATTTTTTAAGATGAAGAGGGCGTTTATTTTATTTGAAATGGCTGTTTGTGCTTCACCATCTGATAAGTGATCACAAGCTGGTACATAAACATCATTACAAGAAACACCAAACAAGCAAACTAGAACTAAAACATAACTATGACATAAATCCTAAGACTAAACAAACCAATATTAATTGCCTAAAGATGCATCCCATGATACAACAATACTTTATTTAAATATCTCAAAGGAAGGCTGCTTCAATTCATCTATCACTTCTGAGGCTGCAAGTAAAAATGCACAAGTTTCAACCAAGTAGCAAAGATAGAAGTCAGAATCCAATTACAAATTTTCAAAATCAGTAGTGAGAGATTCATAATAAACTTATTACCATAAAACGCTTCTTGACAAGATCGACGATTTCCTGAGGATCCTCTCTTGTCTGTGTATAAGCATCAATCTTGTTCAACTCCTACAAAAGAAACATAAGAGTACTAAAACGATGAATACATATAGATGAAAGCAGATTAGTATAATTCTCATTGGTGTGTTTGGTTCCGCGTTAGAAAACCACGGCAACCCATCAATGTGTGTCCCAATGTGATTTCCACGTGATTTTAAGAAGCTAGAATTCTTAACTTATAGCCATTTGTGCGTGACCAGCTTTCCACCGCGAAACCAAACATGTAAATAATCAGAGTAAGAAATTCAACACAAATGGTTCTTTATTCTAGTCTACCTCAATCCATTTTGCAAGTTTAGGTTTTCCTTCTGTGGCGTCGTGCTTGAACACCTCAACAAGAACAACATGGAATCTTTCAACAAAAGGAATGTAGGCAATATCCACCTGATCAAGATCAACAAACACATCATAAATTATATGAATGGAAAGTTAAAGTCACTGATGTAATAGCAATCTTGCTTAAAAGACAGTAAATTCAAAAGGAAACGAAAAATTTGAGATTAGTGATTTGATTTAAACTCACCAAACTGAATTGACCCAGCAGGAATGGTCCATCATCAAATTTACCAAGAGCATTCTCCAAGAATCCAAAAGCAGGATCTGATTCATGATAACCAATTTAAAAGTCTATTTTATATTTGGAAGAAAAACAAATACTTTTCGCCATTTATAAACATCTTACGGGACTGTTGCACAGTATCTCCTCTTAATGCATTGAAAAAGTCTTTGACAAAGGTATCAACCTGGGATAACAACTGTTCACCGAACTCTTTCTTGGCAGGATCCTACAAAAATTTACACTAAAAATTAGTTTTATTACAAAAGAGGGTTTTCTTTAAGCATGAGCTGAGCACAACATGAGGGTAAGGTTTCAAATGTTTCTACTGCTGCAATGCGGTCACAATTGATTATGGTCTCATCATCCTTAATTGACCTCACAATATAAATTGGATTTAACATTTTTTGTTAGTTCATTCTAAGTTCTAACTATAAAGGTCATACTTGGATCAACAAATTAATTAAGCACTTATAACATAAGTATATAATCGTTTATGCATAAGCAATTTCGTAACAACCGGTGAAATCGAGTCAAACTACTAATAATTGTTTTCATAAGCTATCATGATATAGTATATCATAGACTTTACAAACAGTCTCACTAGTGCTAGTAAGCAAAGATAATAAACTCAGATAAGTTATCTAAACATATTCTAAAAAGAGATGAGAAACCATGATGACTTACAGTGGGAAAGAGAGGCGTTCCTTCAAAGTTAGCATCAAGATATTTGATCAAACCAAGACTTTCTCCCAATATCTTGCCATTGTGCTCCAAAGATGGCACCTATTAATATCAAATCAAGGGTGACCACCATTGCAACTTGTTTCAGAGTAGCCAAAATAATCTCACATTACTTGATAATCGAGATTAAGAATAGTTTATATACAACACTCATATACTTCAACTCAACGAGACTCCTATTGTAAAGGACAAAGTCGTGAGGATTCTCACACACAAAACAGACAATATCTCATAGCCGCAATAGAGTGGAATTGAGGTCGACCAAAATATGACGCGGTCTGTGGGATCTCAAAATTCACACCATATCTCTTAGCCTCACGCTACAGCTATGTATTCTCACATTCAAAGCGGACAAAATCTAACCTAGCATCCAATATAATAATTAAGTTATGATAACAAAAATAACAAACCTTATTTTCAGGGTATACTTTTTCCTTATACCATGCAGGTCTATTTTGAAGATCAAAAGGAACCAATTGGATCTTGTCTTGAAGTCCCTATAGTTCAATTTCAACAAACACAATAAACAAATCAAACAAAATAGACATATTATAATAAAATTGAAATGGATTAGGCATGGAATATTAAAAGAACCTTATAATTCCTAGCGATCCATACACGTTGCGCAAAGGGACAAATATAACTGGTGTACAACCTAAATAATAATAAATAAAAAGATCAACTCGCATGCATGTGAATTTCAAATAAAAACATGGAATATGTGAAATTAAGAGAAGGAAAAAAGAACCTGGTGGTTCCGTCAAAAAGAGGCGGTTGTTCGGAAGTTGGAGATAACGGAGGAGGACGAATTGGTTGAGCGCCTCTGATTGATGAAACAAAGATAGAAGAAGAAAAGCATTAGAGATAAGGAAATGTAATCTTCAGTAATTGATCAAAAAGTAAGAGAAAATAATAATGAAATGAAGAGTTTTTCGTACACAGTGGTGGCCATTGATTCGAAGATGTTGTTCAACGGGTTTATGGGGTGATGGTTAGAAATGTAGTGATATGAATGGGAGTGCAGAGTCTAGATTCATACAAAAGGGAATTTAGCTCGTATTTATACACGTTGTGATTTGAGCACCGTCCATCGTGTTGTCAGCGATGACGATCTTTTTCTTTTGGATGAATGTAGTCATGTAAACGACTAAATGTTTTCTCTAGGAGGACAGGGAATTCTTGCGACTTTTTCAACCTTTTCTTTTTCATCCTTCTTTAAATATTAGTAACAAATTTCCCTTTAAAAAAAGTATATTAACAATTTCTTTATAAAAATATCTATTTTATTTTTTTAAAATAAAAATTACTATGTTTTATCTATATTATTAGAAATAGCTTATTTTAGAATTTATTAGATAATTTATGAATTTAGTTTATATTAAGTCTACCTACCTGAATCATTCAACGAATGTAAAAATTAAATTTATTTATTATAATAAAGAATACAGAGAATATATTTTTAAACTGTTGTAGATCGTCTTAACCACTTCGACCATATAGACACCGTTCTTAAGAGAATATGAATTATCATGATCCAATAGTATTAAACAATCTCGACTCATTTGTTTATGAACACCCGAGAGATATAAGAGAAACTTAAATAACGGTCAACGAGGATGAACACAATCTTATACATGAAGACATCACCAAGACCGGCTCAACACATCTCGAGGCTTTAGGCAAAATTTTAAATTAAATATTTTTTAATATAATAAAAATATTTTAGATGTTTTAGAATGTGAAGCTATTACATTATATACTGATCGGAGTATCAGAATCAGAAAGGGTCACGGACGTCTTGCACAATGTGGATGACAAAGAGAAGGAGGGTGTACCTACAAGGTACTTCGACGATCAAATAAGTAGGAGCACAAATACGATTTAGTGTTTAGGGTTTTGAAATTGTATTACCCGCCCCTCTCGAGTGAGAGAGTTTATATATTACCCTCAGCGCGTGGCTAACGGTCTGTGTTTTGGGCTGGATCGTGGATTTATGCCTAAAACGCGTGACTGCCAGGATTTTATGAGTAAACATAGGAATCTTGGGAGACTACTCGAAACCAGTTGTCAAACGAGCAGAGGAGTGTTCTTGGTCGACAGGGGTGAGATCCGGGAAGCATGATATTCGACCAGTGATGCTGGAGCTGATCTGGTCAACCAGATCATGGCCAGCTCGATGACGGGCAGAAGAGATGACGCTCTTTCTGCTCATAAGTGATTCGGCTTAGGTCGTTGGGCCGCCCCATAGTGGATATGGATCATGGGCCGTCCCTCATTGCCGGCAAGTCCAGAACGCATTATTATAATTAATTTCATTTAATATTATATTTTAATTGATTCTAAAATTAATTAATCTAAATACTCTTTTCATTATTTAAAAAAAATCATAATTTAAAAACAATGTCAAAATTATAAAAAAAAATTAGATATTAAATCTCCTATTATATTGAAGAACTCAAAAATTTATTATTTATACTTATGATTTTTAAATTAGCAAATTATATAACACACATTATAAATAATAATAATAATTATTATTATGTATTCTAAATAGGTGTTAGTATTATTTAATTGGTATATAAAATAATTTAAAAAGTTATTTTTTTTAAAAAAATCTATTATAAAATCATATAAATATAAAATAAATAAGTGAGGCCCTAGACAATAACTTTGGTGATCTATCTTTCAGGAGATTTTATGGTTTCATATAAGGTATCTTACAATTTGAACCATTACTTAGTAAGTTAAGTGTTCACTCATCCCCGTATAGATTGGTAGATAAGCTTTGAACCAATTATTCGTTAAAACAAGTGTGTATAACTCACACATGAAATATCAGGATCATTGACCGAATTATCAATATGACACGTTAAATACGACCTTGTGTCTCATATCCTTTTCATGTGAATTTAAGATTCAAGCCCTTGAACTCTATGAAATGACACCACTTCATTTTCATATAAATAGACTATATCAGAAATACACCCATAATTATGCATTCCAGCAAACATATGCTATGTCTATTAAGAAGAAAACTTCACCCTACCAAATTTATTCTTATGGTCCAAATACTTTTATCCTTGGGATGTATTTATTGTCAAGTACTTCAATCACTCTAATAGTGTACTTTCATCATTGAACTCACGACTTAACATTAATCAAGTGTGAGTTGAGTTTCCACCATTGGTGATTAATTAGATATTGGCTTGTTCCACATCCCTTAACGATGTCTTCCTTGTATTCAGTTATATCCAAAGACATCACAACCTTGTCAATCCTTTCGTCAGAGAATCGCAAGATTTTACAAACTTTAATAAACTTTGAATATTCATTCTTTCAACTAGTCATGCATATGATTAATTTATGTATTCTTGATAATTTTTACTAACTATCATCAAACCATGACACTTTTGTCATATTATTACATTTATCATATGAAAAATATACTATATATTCTTGATAGTTTCGACAAACTATCATCATGACACTTTTGTCATTTTATTACATTTTGTCATATACTCAAATTTAATGTCATTTTTCATTTGCTAACTTTTTTTTTTTAAGTTTTACTTCCACTTAAATATATTCAAAATATATTTAATACATTAAACATTTATAGCAATCAACAACCATGATCATACAAATTTGTCATGGCTAACCTTTATTTTAGAAGCAAGTTCAAAAATGTAACTCGTAAACTCCATATAAATATAACACCATAGAATCCAAATCATGTTAGTCCCGTATAATCCAAATCAAAATTCAATTACATAATTTAAAAACACGAACTTTAATAAATTTGATCATTTTAACAATCAGCAAACTTTAATATGATATTTCAAAGTAAAATTCGAAATCCAATTTCTTTGAATACCAACAAATAATAAATATAACAAATTCTATATTGTACATACACATATGGGTTATAATTTGTGATGATATTTTCTTGAAAATAAAATTGTTACTGTGAGAAAGATTTAAGAATCCGCACCGAACCAATATAATAGTTTTGTTTCGTGTGTGGGTATATATATATATATATATATATATATATATATATATATATATATATATATATATATATATATATATATATATATATATATATATATATATATATATATATATATGGGACGTATCAAATAAGAACTTTGGCTACAATGGGAACTGAGAACTTTTAATAATAACCACTGGATTTGAATTAATGGCTCAGATTTATTTCATATTTTAAAATATTTAATTAATGTTTAAGTGAACAAAACATTTATGTAATATATATTTAAAATATGAGGTAAATCAAAGCCATTAATTCAGATCCAGTGGTTATTATTAAAAGTTCTCAGTTCTCATTATAGCCAAAGTTCTCATTTGATATGTCCCTATATATATATATATATATATATATATATATATATATATATATATATATATATATATATATATATATATATATATATATATATATATATATATATATATCACGTTATGGTTCTTTTGTACAACATTGGTTAGAATGAACTGCGTCGCTAGAATCAAAACTTGCAAGTGATTGTCCAGATCATTTAACAACAACAACAACTTGAACTTGTTGTTCCAAGAGGGTATATAGGTTGAAGAGCCCCAATATTCATCTTCCAAGATATGGGAAGCACTTATACCAAATATTTTCAAGCAGCCTCATCTAGTGAAATTTGATGGGAACTGAAACCCTTAGGAGCATGTCACAACATCTTCATTACACAGGTGTCGATCATAGGTGCATCAAATTCACTCAAATACAAGCTCTTATTAAAAATCCTAAAGTAGGTGATCTTACATTGGTATATGAATCTTCTTAGAAACTAATTAACCAGGTACCAATATCCATCCCGAAAAAAAATCTATCAATTTTTAGGCCACCAAACACGACAAGATGTCCGTACTACAAGCCTTTTCAATGTACGTCAAGGACACTTAGATTCCTTATGAGATTCCTCCCCAAGTTATGCATCACCCTTAAAGCCTTAGTCCTCTTCTGCTTATGAGGTGTCTTTCTTGCACAAAGACATCACTACAATCCAACTATACGAGAATGACCCTATGGTCATCAGTGTGTGGATCTTCAACTAGGAAGTAAAGAGAGATATCATATTCCCCTACAGTTCCTTCAACGTCCTTTATTTGAACAACTTTGAATGATTACATCTATATCTTAAGCATTTGAAACTTTTTAAAGGTTGAGTTCAAGTTCGAGGTTACATCTTCATCATAACCACTTTTGGAGCGGGTGTAACACGGTGAACTGACTTTTTACCGATCGAAATGTCGCGGTTAAGCATGAGTCGCCACCGACTTTTATTTTATCCAAACAAATTCAGAAAGGCTAAAAGAAACAGAAAAAACCTTTTAAAGAAATCTAAGTTCGGGGGGTAATTTATGCAAAGGGAAGGTGTAAGGCACCCTTTGCATCCATGGTTTTCCATGGGCTCTTAATTGCTTTGCTTGCTCGTTTTCAGAAAATGTAGATGAAAGAGGAAAAAATGGACTTTAGCTCGTAAAATGAGCGTAGCCAGTTTTTGAAGAATTTTGAGAAAGAATATAGAAAATAGAGCATGGCAAGGCAATCAGGGGCAATTACCTTAAACTCAGATGATAGGTCTCTTTTAGCCTTTCAGAATGAAAGGGTCTATCCTTGCCATAAGAGGGCAGGAAGCCTTTCGTTTGGAGGTTGAAGGGTCATCGTAGCATCCTTTGCCATAAGACTGTCCCATGCCATAGAAGGGCAGGTAGTCTAAGGTAAGGATCAGAATAAGCCATTTTCGTTAGGCAACCAGAAGATACCTCAGCCTTTTTTTTTCGTAGGCAACTTCCGAGGGTTGAGGTCATTTGTGTTCGAAGGCAGCATCATTTAGGGTCGTATGACCTTTTAATTATCGAGGCAACAGGCTGAGGTATCCCCGTATTCGAGGGACATGGCTTATTCTGCAAGAAACACAAGGCAACAGGCAACAAGGCAACAGGCAACAAGGCAACAGGCAACAAGGCAACAGGGAGGTTACCCCAAAAGTGTGCGTGGGTGCAACAATCACGTGGTTAATTATCTTATAATTAGTTATTCTAATTCAATTAACAGGCTTGCACTCCCTAGAATTACTAACCACACAATAATATAACAATAATAATGGGGAAGGGAAATTGTAACCAGCGGAGGAGAGGGGAATTGAAACCAGCGGGATATAATTAAAAATTAAAACAGAAAATATTAGAGTTAAGGTTTAGGGTTACCAAACTCGTAGCTTTGGCAGTCGACGAACCCTGAAAACTTCGATTGATGAAGGTTGATGGGCAAAGGTTTGCCTTGTGCATGAAGCATTAACCCTGACCATTTAGAGAATTGGAAAAAGAAATAATATGAAACAGTGAGTGTATGGCTAATTCAATGACAATTAGGGTTAACCCTAATTTAATGCAAAAGATGGCAAAGAGAAATTAAACAAATATGAAAAGAGACTTAGCTTTGAATTTGATATGGTTCGTGGTCAGAGGAAAATCCTATTGCTAACCCTGAATAATGGCAAAGGCAAAGGCAGAAATAGATGTGAGTGTAGGAAGAGTCCATTGACTTTTGAGGATGCAACCCTAATAATATTTTATAAGGTAATCACATATTTAAATAAAATGATAGAGTCGGGACTTAGCTTTGTGAAGGGCGTGGCGCGTAATTGTAGGGAACCCTGTTGCTAACCCTGAAAATTTGGCACAAAGAAAAGAAAATCGTCAGTGTATTAAAGATCGTCAACCCTAATTTACCGGGATAAATCAGGGTTAGAAACCATAAGATTAAATAATTTAAAAATCAATAATCTAAATAATATCAAAGGTTCAAGAAAAATTCGGGAATTCGAATCAATATATCATTTAAATAATTATTGGATGGGATCCTAATTATTTAACTGATAAAAATTTACTTGGAACTAATATTGAATTTTGAATGAAAATAATGAAATAAAATTGTGAAAACTCGAACTTTCGATGAAATAAACAAATTATAATTTGTTATGAAAATAATTTATAAAGTAAAAAAAATAATTATAACTAATAATAAATTATAATGGAAAAAAAAAGAATAAAATAAAAAAAGAATGATAGTATTAAAAATAAAAGGAATTAGAAAAAGGACTCAGCTGTAATCCAGTGTGTATGTAGCTTGGGAGTACATGGTGGTTCCTCGGCCTTTGTATGCGTTGGATTGGAAGGGAACACATCTGAACGGTTGATTTCATGAGGGGGCATGATGATCCTCCACCTTTGTACTGCATGGAATCTGGAACAAGAAAATTGTGAAAAATAATTGATGGAGCTAGGGATCGAACCGGTGCCTCCCCGCTCCTAATATGGACGCGTTTTTGCCATTTGTGCTGCGTGCATCATTTGTATATTGGATGAAATTATAGCATGATAAATAAAAAAACGGAGATGCCTGAACGAAAAGCGCGCGCGTCAGCAGCAATTCGAATTGAGCCAACGGGACGTCGCCACGTCTCCGTCTTCTCCACTTCTAAACCTGTGTTTCTCTTGCTGCGAATCAGCCATTATTTAGCTACGATTTTTTTCGTAGCCCCAAACCTGCGATTATAAAAAACTAATATACACGCAACATAAATTCAAAATCTGTGCCCAGATCCATCAAACCTTGCCTCCTGAACACTGTAACATCATCAATTTGGACCGATTTCATCTCCAATTGAGAATCCCTAATTCGAAGCTTACAAACCCTATCAATGGTGTTTTACGGTTTATATACTCAAACATCAAATCAATTATCCAGAAACGTTCAAGGCATCATGATAAACAAGTATATATGATTAAAACATGATGAGAAGGTATGGATCATTGTAAACGAAATCATGAAAATTTGGATGCAAACCGTGACTTTTGGGGCCGGTTCTGGACGTCTTGGCCGCTTGTACGGGTTGGGAAAGATTCAGTAGATACCAAGGAACGTGATAGAAGTCTTTATTTGGTTTGAATCGGTGTAAAAATCCGGCTGCAAGTTGCTTGAATCCCACTGATTTTTTTGAGTTTGGCCAGTATTCTTGCACTTCCAATTTCGTCCAAAAACCCCCCCAACATTGTCTGAAGTTCTGAGTATATATAGTAGGCCAGATTAGGGTAACAAAAACATATCAAATCCCTTTGAATCCAAAATTGAATCTTGATTAAAATTTGATTGAACTTTTAATTCAAACTTTCTAAACTTGCCCCAATTTCAATATTTTTTCTTCAGTAATGCCTTGCACGAAATTATATTAGTAATAGCACTTAAATGATGATTTAGTTTGATTAAAACCAAAATAAAATCAATCTTTTCTATTTTCTTTCAAAATATTTGATTAATATTGACTTTTTAATGAATAAAAATTCACATAAAATCAATTAACCATCAATAATTCGTGGCATAGAGAATGGGTCTTCTAGATGACTTGTATAGCAATATTGGGTCATAAAATATTGGGCCCCTTTGCAAAGAAATTCATTTTGAAGCCTCCTTACTTCACATTTTTTCTCTTAAAATCGACCAACTTTGACAAGGTGTATCTCTCTCAATTTTTTGAGGTATGGAAATACTCTAGGACTTTTTAGAAACCTTAGAGAGTCCTATAACCATTGTCTTTGGTCTCATATCAAAATTCTTTTCCATTCTCATTTTATGTCCTTTTAAAAAAAGTGTCTTTTTGTTGACTTTTGCAAAGGACCTATAATGTATGAAGCCATATCTCTTAGATTATTGACCTATGAGCTTTGATTCTTGGACCATTGGATAGAGGAGTGAATTCCCTTCAAAATGAGCTTTGGTGGGAATTTTTCTGATGAAGTATGAATATTTGGTGAATTTTCAAAGTTTGGTTGACTTTTTCAGTTCATGCCCAAAATAGTAACTTTTGACTTTTGACTTTTCTGATCTTTCTTTGCATCATCATGATCAACCCTTGATCAAATGATGATTTTAGGGTTATGAGGATGTTGTTGACCAAATATCTTGAGTTTTGACTATATATTGACTTGAAATGACTGTTTTGCCCTTACGAGTCGACTGTTGACCTAACCAGGATTTGAGGGACTAAATTTGCTCTGTTTGACTTGAAACTTTATATGGAGATACTTGGGATGTTGGTGACCCTATGGAACCACCTTGAGCCATTGATTCGATGATTTTCCATTGAATTAGTCAAACTCTAATTCAGGGCTTTTGTACAGGAGAGTGTGTTTTGGAGCTTTGTGTTTTGATTTGATTTTGTGTGTGAAAAATAACATGGGCAAATTTTGGGGTATGACAGCTGCCCCTGTTCAATTATCTTAAACCTGAAGATGTAGAGTGGTCTGTATGGCAGTCGGTATCTGAAGGTTGGAGATGATTGAACACAAGAATACCAAGAAATTTGCCCTATTTGAAGTAGGGACTTTTGTCGGAGATGGGCTTGAAGATGCCATCCAGGTGTTTGGAGAAGATCTATGATGGAGATGGGCTTGAAGATGCCATCCGACTTGATATACTTGAGAGTCAGAATGTGTCGTACGTTAGACTGTTTCTGAGGAAAAGACTTAGGTTGAGTCGTACGTTAGACTGGGTCTAGCTTGCATCAGCAGATGTCTGGAAAAACCGTACGTTAGGCTGAAGGATATATCGTATGTCAGATCAGATCCAATTTGCATCCTCAGATGTCTGGAAAACCGTGCGTTAGGTCGAAGAATAAATCGTGCGTTAGACTATTCTCAATTGCATCCTCAGATGTCTGGAAAACCGTGCGTTAGGTTGAAGAATTAATCGTGCGTTAGACTATTCTCAATTGCATCCTCAGATGTCTGGAAAACCGTGCGTTAGGTTGATGAATAAGTCGTGCGTTAGACTAATCCGATTTGCACCCGTAGATGTCTGGAGGGCCGTGCGTTAGGCTGAATCTGAGCTTAGTATGTTGAGAAGTGTTTGTTGGAGATTGATCGTGTCAGCACCGTTCGTAGTAACTGAATTAGACTTGGGAAGGATGATCGTGTCTACACCGTTCGTGATGACAGAATTAGATCTTCGAATGTTGATCGTGTCATTACTGTTCGTAGTAGATGAATTAGATCTTTGAGAGTTGGTCGTGTCAGCACCGTTCGTAGTGACTGAATTAGACTTTGGGAAGATGATCGTGTCTACACCGTTCGTGATGATAGAATTAGACCCTTAAAGGTTGATCGTGTCAGTACCGTTCGTAGCACCTGAATTAGATCTTGGAAAGATGATCGTGTCTACACCGTTCGTGATAATAGAATTAGATCTCTTGTCGTGTCAGTACCGTTCGTAGTAACTGAATTAGACCTTTGAAAATGGTTGATCGTGTCCACATCGTTCGTGATGATGGAATTAGATCTCTTGTCGTGTCAGCACCGTTCGTAGTAACTGAATTAGACTTTAGAAACAGTTGATCGTGTCCACACCGTTCGTGATGATGGAATTAGATCCCTGAGAGTTGATCGTGTCAGTACCGTTCGTAGTAACCGAATTAGATCTTGGAGAGATAATCGTGTCTACATCGTTCGTGATTATAGAATTAGATTCTCTTGTCGTGTCAGCACTGTTCGTAGTAACTGAATTAGACTGGGAAGGTCAGTGATCGTGTCTACACCGTTCGTGATGATAGAATTAGATCTCTGAGAGTTGACTGTGTCAGCACCGTTCGTAGTAACTGAATTAGATCTTTGAAAATGACCGTGTCATTACCGTTCGTGGTAAATGAATTAGATCTTCGAGCGTTGACCGTGTCAGTACCATTCGTAGTGGCTGAATTAGATCTTTGAAAATGATCGTGTCATTACCGTTTGTGGTAAATGAATTAGATCTTCGAGTGTTGACCGTGTCAGTACCATTCGTAGTAGCTGAATTAGATCTTGGAAATTTGGAGATTTCGTTCATTTGTCGGTACCTGTATCCTGCAATAGGTATAGTTATGCAATGTCATGATGCATGTATTATGTAATGAGTCCCTCAAAATAAATGAGAAACTTTGTATGTTATGGATGAAGTCATTACGAGGTAATGTATGCAATGTATGAATACGTTTATGATTTATGACGTATGACTATGATTTATGCTATTTGACACATCTTGATTGAGAAGACGGATCCTTCTGTTGTTGATCTTATTTTGGAGATGCTTAGCTGGGGATTTATGATTTCTGCTTGGGGATTTATGATTTCTGCTTGGGGATGATCAGTAACTTGATGTTCCCTGATTGGGGATTAGAGATATTAATAAACCATATTGGAGATAGGTGTCGGGGAACCGGCAATGTTGAAGGGGTAAACTCTGTTGAGGAGCTATGTCTTTTGTCGAGAGTATTTGAAGATATATTCTTAATGATTACTCTGTGGGGATATGATCTTGTGAAAATGGAATTGCGGGAAAGTGTGGGTGCCTTGAACATTGCCCCCAGGATTATAGTAACTACCATTCCTGGATTTGATTAGGACACACCACTGAGTATTGATCAAGATGTCAAACTGGACTTTCATAGATTTGCCCCTGTTAGTAGGAACTTGAAGAGATTCTCCTCGCGAGGACTTTATGAGATGTACACTATGGGCGATATGCCCCCAGTAATCATAGGCTCAAGACAGTGTCCCATGTTGATTGGGGACTAGCTTTAGATATACTTGGATGTATGCCCCTGATTGTTCGAGCATCTCGGAATCTTGACTTGATTGCCCCAGATTGATTGGGCAAAACATGGCATGACTTCTTGGAGTAATCTTGTCTGTCGGGATAACTTTTGATCGTTAGTTGTACCCTGTGCAAGTTCCTTCTGTTGCTAACGTTTGAAATTATGTAGCAGAATATGTTTAATAATGAATTTATGAGATGCAATGCATACATTTGTCTTGAGTTTTGAAAAACATTAAAACAAGAGATGTAAAAGCGTGATATTTGTAAAACATGCTATTTTTTGTAGAAGCGAAATATCCACTCAGCATTTTAGTAAACCTTAAGGAGTCGGGATACCTTTTTGGTGACAATATGCTTTCGAACTAACCATGCTTCAGTTAGGACTTTCAAGGGTTGTAACGCGGCTTGGTTCATGGTTTTAAGAAACAAAAGATAAAGGCTCAAAGTTTATTTACACCCATCCCCTTCTTCGTGATGTTCTTCATTCCTAAGTTCAGTTGGTTCGACTTATGCATTCAGGTTCCAAGAGACTTTTGGATTTGCGCCTTTGATAATGTTGATGGTTCGCAAACAAAGAGAAATTTTTGAGATGGCAGTCACTTCTTCCTTTTGGTAGTCACAACTTTGAGTTGCTCAAGAATTTATTGACTTCTCTCTTTTTTTTTTTTTTTTTTTTTTTTTGATATTCCTAACTTTTGCCTGAACTGTCTATTTTGAGCTTACAGTCAGCGGGATGCCTTGATTTTTGCCTAAGTCACCTTTTTGATTTTTGACTTAGCAGGCTTTTCTTTGTTTTTTCATTTTTTTCCTTTTGAAAGATATTGACTGCGTTGCTTAATGATTGATGAACCATCATTGTCTTTTGATTGACATCTCCAACACTTCTTTGATGTGTATGGTTGAACGTTTATGATTGAAACCTTTGTTGAAAGGTGTACTGAATAGAATGCACAGCCAAATTAACTGAGAACTACCCTGCCCCAGGTTATGATCAAGGGTTTTAATTAGTACAAGAAAGAAAACTTCCACTTCTTAGGCTCAAAGGGGTTGACGAGGGATTAACATCCTTATATCTCCACTGTTTAGGAATTGAAACAATGCCTGTACATCGTCAGCATAGTCCGCTCAAAAACATACTGTATGAGGTTGCGGTATCGTTTTCGTCATCCTCCTTTAAAAGGCTTACAGCTTAGCAGGAGTTGAGTATCACAAAACATATGCAGAGTAAAGACATAATTTAAGAAGAGTGATAGCGAAATAATTTATTCAAGACAAACATATGCAATGCACTGATGATGATTATTAAAATATATAATGTCTATCATAAGTCAAATGTTTAAACAAACAGAATAGAAATTGCAGATGAAAGTAAAGCTAATGATTAAAAGTTCATCCACTTTAGACATTAATCAGTCTTGTCGTGGTTATGCCTGGGAGTAGTGATCACTACAGGAGTCTTGGGATGATTGAACTCAACTTCACCAGCATCGATCATGTCTTGGATCTTATTCTTCAGTGTCCAACAGTCATTAGTGTCATGTCCAGGACTATTAGAGTGATATGCACACCTTGCATTGGGATTATAACGAGAAGAGGAAGTACTAGGATTCCTCGGAGGGTCTTTCAAAGTAATCAATTCTGACTTTAACAAGTGTCGTAATGCATGATCCAATGACATATTGATCTGGGTGAATTGATGCTTAGGTGCATCTGACTTGCGTCTTTGTTGTGGAACTAGTGTAGAAATTCAGAATTGTCCCCACAGATTGGCTGTGTCCATTGGGACCTTTCAGATTGTGCACAACATTATTCGTGATGAGAGAAACGGGTCATACATTTAGACCATATGCGATAGAGGACGTCAGAGCAAATAGACCATATATATTGAGGGATATCCGAACTAATCGTACATTTAGACCTTGTCTGTTGAAGGATGTCAGAACGAGTCATTCATTTAGACCATATATTAGACCATATCTGTCGGAGGGTGTCAGAACGAGTCTAGACCATATCCGAGGAAGGATATCAGAACGAGTTATTCATTAAACCATATCTGAAGGAGAATACCAGAACGAGTCATACATTAGACCATATCTGATGGATAATGCCAGAACGAGTCATACATTAGACCATATCTGATTGAGAATACCGGAACGGGTCATACATTAGACCATATCTGATAGAGAATGCTAGCTCATTAGAGTCGAAGAGTTATTTGACGAATTTTGGAATGTAAAAGGCTTGTCAGAATGAATCTCCAGCTCGATCATATCTGAGAGGAATGATTGTCGAGGCGGAACCTGAAAACAAAGTTAGAAATATGCAATGTCATGAATGCAAATGAAATGTTTTCAAGGATCTTTAAGGAATTTAGTTAGCAATATTGGAAAGTGATCTGGTCGCATATTTGTCTTGAAGAAATCTGAATTTTGTCTTTGAACGTCCTTCTTTGAGAATCAAGCTCACCATATCGAGTGGGTCATCGCCTCTGATTCGAGATATCTCTGAATTTGAAGGTACATTGCTAGGGGAAAATAAATCCTCTTGCCCCTTGATAGGTATTGTGTCTTTGGATCGGAAGGTATGCGGCCAGAGGAAAATAAATCCTCTTGCCCCTTGACAGGGATTCCGTCTTTGATAAGGGCATCTGAAATTGTGCGTCCTAAATTCCTAAGATCCTTGAAGGGTTAGTTAATCATGTTATGCTTATGATGTCATGATGGCATGATGTTATGCGAATGAAGTTCATTTGTCATAGTGTGAGATAGTAAGGACAAACAAGTCCTTTTAACAAAACCTGCAAGGAAGCGGAGGTTAGTAGCAAACATAAATAAGTCACGCAAGTCACGCGAGTCACACAAGTCACACAATTTTTGGCTTAAGTCTTGCATGGAGTCTGATCAGGTGTCCTTCCCAAGGGTATTTCTATGGATGAGGAGATTTCAGCAACGGGTTCTACAAGTTATCCAGAATTGTCAGCCCTTCTAAAGCACCCTCGGACATGATGCATTCGCACCATGCAATGATACTTTGAGAAAGAACCTATCTGAATTGTAGCATCGGGTAGCGACTAGTTCTTAACATTTGTCAAGAGTAGTCCCCCCACTACGTTCCTAAAGGCCAGGATGGGTTAAGGGTAACTAAAGGTCCTTGAGCTCCGGCGCACCCACAGACACATACATAGACCTCCCTCATTTGAGAAAGGTGTGCATATGCTATGGAGTCCTAACTCAAGCGTGAACTTCATATTGACTCATCTCCCACATATGTGAAAGAGGCCTCCATGACTATGCCACTCCTAATCTTAGGTGTTCTTGAATCCGGGAATAGGATTCGTCCTTCAATTTTCCCAAAACGGCCCTGAAAAATAAAACAAGCAAAGCAAACAATAGAAAACATTTAAGTGAATCCTAAACTTTTAAGGTAACCCCTCTTTTAAATCGAAAAATCCCCAGCAGAGTCGCCAGTTCTGTAACACGGTGAACTGACTTTTTACCGATCGAAATGTCGCGGTTAAGCATGAGTCGCCACCGACTTTTATTTTATCCAAACAAATTCAGAAAGGCTAAAAGAAACAGAAAAAACCTTTTAAAGAAATCTAAGTTCGGGGGGTAATTTATGCAAAGGGAAGGTGTAAGGCACCCTTTGCATCCATGGTTTTCCATGGGCTCTTAATTGCTTTGCTTGCTCGTTTTCAGAAAATGTAGATGAAAGAGGAAAAAATGGACTTTAGCTCGTAAAATGAGCGTAGCCAGTTTTTGAAGAATTTTGAGAAAGAATATAGAAAATAGAGCATGGCAAGGCAATCAGGGGCAATTACCTTAAACTCAGATGATAGGTCTCTTTTAGCCTTTCAGAATGAAAGGGTCTATCCTTGCCATAAGAGGGCAGGAAGCCTTTCGTTTGGAGGTTGAAGGGTCATCGTAGCATCCTTTGCCATAAGACTGTCCCATGCCATAGAAGGGTAGGTAGTCTAAGGTAAGGATCAGAATAAGCCATTTTCGTTAGGCAACCAGAGATACCTCAGCCTTTTTTTTTTCGTAGGCAACTTCCGAGGGTTGAGGTCATTTGTGTATCGAAGGCAGCATCATTTAGGGTCGTATGACCTTTTAATTATCGAGGCAACAGGCTGAGGTATCCCCGTATTCGAGGGACATGGCTTATTCTGCAAGAAACACAAGGCAACAGGCAACAAGGCAACAGGCAACAAGGCAACAGGGAGGTTACCCCAAAAGTGTGCGTGGGTGCAACAATCACGTGGTTAATTATCTTATAATTAGTTATTCTAATTCAATTAACAGGCTTGCACTCCCTAGAATTACTAACCACACAATAATATAACAATAATAATGGGGAAGGGAAATTGTAACCAGCGGAGGAGAGGGGAATTGAAACCAGCGGGATATAATTAAAAATTAAAACAGAAAATATTAGAGTTAAGGTTTAGGGTTACCAAACTCGTAGCTTTGGCTGTCGACGAACCCTGAAAACTTCGATTGATGAAGGTTGATGGGCAAAGGTTTGCCTTATGCATGAAGCATTAACCCTGACCATTTAGAGAATTGGAAAAAGAAATAATATGAAACAGTGAGTGTATGGCTAATTCAATGACAATTAGGGTTAACCCTAATTTAATGCAAAAGATGGCAAAGAGAAATTAAACAAATATGAAAAGAGACTTAGCTTTGAATTTGATATGGTTCGTGGTCAGAGGAAAATCCTATTGCTAACCCTGAATAATGGCAAAGGCAAAGGCAGAAATAGATGTGAGTGTAGGAAGAGTCCATTGACTTTTGAGGATGCAACCCTAATAATATTTTATAAGGTAATCACATATTTAAATAAAATGATAGAGTCGGGACTTAGCTTTGTGAAGGGCGTGGCGCGTAATTGTAGGGAACCCTGTTGCTAACCCTGAAAATTTGGCACAAAGAAAAGAAAATCGTCAGTGTATTAAAGATCGTCAACCCTAATTTACCGGGATAAGTCAGGGTTAGAAACCATAAGATTAAATAATTTAAAAATCAATAATCTAAATAATATCAAAGGTTCAAGAAAAATTCGGGAATTCGAATCAATATATCATTTAAATAATTATTGGATGGGATCCTAATTATTTAACTGATAAAAATTTACTTGGAACTAATATTGAATTTTGAATGAAAATAATGAAATAAAATTGTGAAAACTCGAACTTTCGATGAAATAAACAAATTATAATTTGTTATGAAAATAATTTATAAAGTAAAAAAAATAATTATAACTAATAATAAATTATAATGGAAAAAAAAAGAATAAAATAAAAAAAGAATGATAGTATTAAAAATAAAAGGAATTAGAAAAAGGACTCAGCTGTAATCCAGTGTGTATGTAGCTTGGGAGTACATGGTGGTTCCTCGGCCTTTGTATGCGTTGGATTGGAAGGGAACACATCTGAACGGTTGATTTCATGAGGGGGTATGATGATCCTCCACCTTTGTACTGCATGGAATCTGGAACAAGAAAATTGTGAAAAATAATTGATGGAGCTAGGGATCGAACCGGTGCCTCCCCGCTCCTAATATGGACGCGTTTTTGCCATTTGTGCTGCGTGCATCATTTGTATATTGGATGAAATTATAGCATGATAAATAAAAAAACGGAGATGCCTGAACGAAAAGCGCGCGCGTCAGCAACAATTCGAATTGAGCCAACGGGACGTCGCCACGTCTCCGTCTTCTCCACTTCTAAACCTGTGTTTCTCTTGCTGCGAATCAGCCATTATTTAGCTACGATTTTTTTCGTAGCCCCAAACCTGTGATTATAAAAAACTAATATACACGCAACATAAATTCAAAATCTGTGCCCAGATCCATCAAACCTTGCCTCCTGAACACTGTAACATCATCAATTTGGACCGATTTCATCTCCAATTGAGAATCCCTAATTCGAAGCTTACAAACCCTATCAATGGTGTTTTACGGTTTATATACTCAAACATCAAATCAATTATCCAGAAACGTTCAAGGCATCATGATAAACAAGTATATATGATTAAAACATGATGAGAAGGTATGAATCATTGTAAACGAAATCATGAAAATTTGGATGCAAACCGTGACTTTTGGGGCCGGTTCTGGACGTCTTGGCCGCTTGTACGGGTTGGGAAAGATTCAGTAGATACCAAGGAACGTGATAGAAGTCTTTATTTGGTTTGAATCGGTGTAAAAATCCGGCTGCAAGTTGCTTGAATCCCACTGATTTTTTTGAGTTTGGCCAGTATTCTTGCACTTCCAATTTCGTCCAAAAACCCCCCCAACATTGTCTGAAGTTCTGAGTATATATAGTAGGCCAGATTAGGGTAACAAAAACATATCAAATCCCTTTGAATCCAAAATTGAATCTTGATTAAAATTTGATTGAACTTTTAATTCAAACTTTCTAAACTTGCCCCAATTTCAATATTTTTTCTTCAGTAATGCCTTGCACGAAATTATATTAGTAATAGCACTTAAATGATGATTTAGTTTGATTAAAACCAAAATAAAATCAATCTTTTCTATTTTCTTTCAAAATATTTGATTAATATTGACTTTTTAATGAATAAAAATTCACATAAAATCAATTAACCATCAATAATTCGTGGCATAGAGAATGGGTCTTCTAGATGACTTGTATAGCAATATTGGGTCATAAAATATTGGGCCCCTTTGCAAAGAAATTCATTTTGAAGCCTCCTTACTTCACATTTTTTCTCTTAAAATCGACCAACTTTGACAAGGTGTATCTCTCTCAATTTTTTGAGGTATGGAAATACTCTAGGACTTTTTAGAAACCTTAGAGAGTCCTATAACCATTGTCTTTGGTCTCATATCAAAATTCTTTTCCATTCTCATTTTATGTCCTTTTAAAAAAAGTGTCTTTTTGTTGACTTTTGCAAAGGACCTATAATGTATGAAGCCATATCTCTTAGATTATTGACCTATGAGCTTTGATTCTTGGACCATTGGATAGAGGAGTGAATTCCCTTCAAAATGAGCTTTGGTGGGAATTTTTCTGATGAAGTATGAATATTTGGTGAATTTTCAAAGTTTGGTTGACTTTTTCAGTTCATGCCCAAAATAGTAACTTTTGACTTTTGACTTTTCTGATCTTTCTTTGCATCATCATGATCAACCCTTGATCAAATGATGATTTTAGGGTTATGAGGATGTTGTTGACCAAATATCTTGAGTTTTGACTATATATTGACTTGAAATGACTGTTTTGCCCTTACGAGTCGACTGTTGACCTAACCAGGATTTGAGGGACTAAATTTGCTCTGTTTGACTTGAAACTTTATATGGAGATACTTGGGATGTTGGTGACCCTATGGAACCACCTTGAGCCATTGATTCGATGATTTTCCATTGAATTAGTCAAACCCTAATTCAGGGCTTTTGTACAGGAGAGTGTGTTTTGGAGCTTTGTGTTTTGATTTGATTTTGTGTGTGAAAAATAACATGGGCAAATTTTGGGGTATGACAGCGGGCAAGAATGCGAAGACCGTCAAAGTAATATATCTTGTACAAAGTTATCCTTCCTCACAGAACATAACCATTAGACGCCCTACATTCAATTTCTTGGAAACGGTCTTGTCCATGCTCTACCTAACCATGAAACATCCCTTAAACTACGAGTGGGTAAGAGTCGTGAAGGGAGATCAAGAGGTAGGAAGAAAGTGCTATCAAGATATCCTTATAATAAAAAGGGAAGAAATGGTTGACAACCCCTCGAGGATTACCCCATGGTCTTTAGTGTGAATATGTTTAATTAGGATGTATAGCGAGTCCTTGTAGACCTCGATAATTCCATAGAAATGATCTACTAGAACACCTTTGAACAATTGTAGCTAAATCCTGGGCATTTGCAACCTTGTAAAGGTTTCTTGGTGAGTTTCTTAAGAAAACATGTACAAGTCTGAGATTACATCTCCATCAAAACCATTTTTGAAATTGGTGATAATGCTAAGACCATCAAAGTCAAATATTATGAGGTAAATACTTACTTCTTGCACAACATAATCATTAAACACTCTTCTTTCAATGTCATAGAGGCGGCCCAATCCACACTCCACCTAGACATGAAATATTCCTTAGAAAAAAAATAAGGTATGAGTCATGAAGGGAGATCAAGAGGTAGAGAAAAAATTCTCTCAAAATAAACTTGTAATAAATAGGGCAATAATGGCTTACAACCTGCAACCTAGACCAAACTCCTACAACATTAATTTTGTAGATCTAGACCCAAGGAAAGAAAAATTGGAAGATAAGTGAGTCCCCCTTGAAGATCTTAAAGAGGTACAAATAAGACCTCAAAGTTTCCAAAACACAAAATTGATCACCTCCTTAAAGAAGGAAAAAAAGTTAATTCGCATGTTCTAGTAAAAAAAAATGTGAATATGTTCATCTAAAAACCTTCTAATACATCAGAGATAGACGCAAATATTGTTGAATGAAAGAATCCAAATACAAGAGAGGATGAGTTGTGAAATTCATATTTTAAAAGCCTTTTTACAAAATAATACTGAATTGAAAAAATTTATAATACAAGTACAGATTAACAGAGAATAAGTAGCGGAAAAGATAAAAGATATAAATATAAAGAGAAAGGGTAGGAAATAACACAAGATCATCCCAGTTTCTAAGAGTTTCTCTTGAGATTTCTACTAAAACAAACTTGAGCTTGTACACAAGATCAACCCAACAACCTTGAACAAGTTGAGTTTTCTCACAAGATCAAGCCAACAACCCAACCCAAACAACTTGAGCTTTTACACAAGTTCAACTCAACAACCTTAACTCAAGCTTTATACAAGTTTAGCTTGCAATCTTTAAATCAATTAAAATATCACATGAGAACTACACTCTTGAATAAACAAATTCTCCTCAACAGAAAGACACCACAACTCTTAGATGAAGCTTTTCACTCTCTCAACACTAACGATAATCTGTAAATATAACTTATGAAAGAATGATAATAAGAGAGAAAGAAGAGTTGATAACTTAAAAAAATGGTCTGTTGAGAAGTGAGAAATGAAATTCTTTATATAGAAAAAAATTTGACTAAAAAAGGAAACAATTCGTGGATTAGTTACCTAAAATATATTTTCATGGTGTGACTTGATATTTGAAAGGTATTGGTCATTACTAGATCCAAATTTTTCATCTATTGGATACGCTAAACTCTAAAGATAAATTTAGATCCAATATCCATATGAACTGTATTTAAAGCTTAATGCTATCATATTTGTTAATAGGCTTAGAGATCGTTTAGATAATACGATTGATCTCAATTTGTTGACTCAGACATGAGCTGCAATGAGAGCGATGAGCGGTAATATTAATAGCTAATTATAATTTCATAGTAATAATCCTAATCATACATGAAGACATGTCAATGATGAAGGATAAGAAAAACACAAGAAATGGGGGGTTTGAATTGGGTTTTCAAATTTTTTTCCTTTCTTAAAGTTCTTACGCGGAAGCTTAAGAAGATTTTGTTTATTAGAAGCTTTCAGGTCTTATTTATCAAAAGCTTAACATTTCTCATAAGTACATCGCCTTCTTAGGGCTTATTCTTGAATGATGATCGGAATATAATGTTAGACGCTGGGCAACTTGCAATGTGTCCCACATAGCTTTAGCGGATCTACAATGGGAAACGCGATAGTATTCATCAACTCCTAGAGCTGAGATTAGAATGTTTCTCGCTTTCCAATCGTATCCATATCTCTTTTCATCTTCAGCATCCCAAGTATTTTCTGGTTTTGGAACAACTGCACCAGCTGCATTTGTCATGGTGATCTGAAAGGGACCATTGACAATAGCTATCCAGATGTTCCTATCAATTGCATTGATGTGGACACACATACAATCCTTCCAATAGCCATAGTTTTCACCGTTGAAAACTAGAGCTCTATTGTGAGCCCCTTTAGGTCCGGAAGCCATCTTTCTAATAAGTGTTTCACGTAGCACGGAATAAACCAGAGCTCTTGATGCCACTTGTTAGACGCTAGCCTAAGGATCTAGAGGGGGGTTGTAAACTCGGTTTTTTGAGGCGAATTGACTCCTTGCTCTTTCTTTTTTTGATTTTTTTTCTTTTTTATTTTTTGCAAGAGTCGCCACCGACTTTTATTTTATCCAACATTTAGGAAAGGCATAAAAGAACAGAAAAAGACCTTTTGACAGATTTTGGGTTCGGGGGGTTGGTTATACAAAGGGAAGGTTTTAAGCACCCTTTGTATCCATGGTTATCCATGGGCTCTTAGTTTTGCTTAGATCACTTTTGCTCTTGTTTGATTTTTTAAAATAAGCTCGGCAAGATATTAAGCCTTGTGCCTACATACCTCCTCGGTGCAATGGAGAAGTCAGAGCTAATGTAGTTCCGCTTAAAAGGGAAAACGGTTTTTTTTAAAAGGAATAAACACTTTATCGTCGTCGGAGAGAAATACTCAGCCATTGATCTTGATCATGAGAACAAATAGATTCTTTGCATCACAAAATGAAAGAAGAGCTCCAACTCGGATGAAAATCAATGAGTATGACACTATCTCTCTCACGTGGAAAAGATTCCATTATATCAATCAATCTCAAAATCGTGGGGTATCAAAACTCACTACAACATTTAATCGTGTTTAAACTTTGAAAGAAAAGCCACTAAAGGCAAAAGGTATTTTATAAGAAAAGATTTTTAAAAGAGGTTTTACAAACATAAGAAGATTTTGGAAAAGGGAGAAGATTTTGAAAATTTAAGAAGTGGGAGGAGATGAAGAGGCTAACCTAGTGCATAAAATAAAAGTTTAAGGAGAGAATGATCTGACCAAAATAAGAAACCAACAGTTGACCGACGCATTACCACTTGGGAATCTAGATGAACTTATTATCTTTAGCACCACTTTACATTAAGCACATTAAAATTCTGATGAAAATCGGGCAGAGTAACGACTGTTTTCGGGTAAAATCCTTATCTCAATGCCTCGGAATTAACCATTAAGGACTTTCAAGGAAATACCTGCATACATAAACAAACAACAATCCAATGCCAGACAGACAGAATAACCACAGAGTAATAACAGAATAAGGGTCCAGAGGCACTAAGTCCATAAGTTCGAATCTCCAAAATGCTAGGGATAGTAACTAGTAGTCCAAGAGAGAACCTTAAGCGTTTTTTAGATTTTTGTTGTTTATTAGTGTTTTAGCATAAAAGTAAAGTATGGTCCAAGTGGACAAAAGGAAGATGACGGAAACATAAACA
The DNA here is from genome assembly GCF_029867415.1 of Vicia villosa. Taxonomy (NCBI): domain Eukaryota; kingdom Viridiplantae; phylum Streptophyta; class Magnoliopsida; order Fabales; family Fabaceae; genus Vicia; species Vicia villosa. The sequence goes on from NC_081180.1 coordinate 161,542,358, forward strand.
ATGCGTCCAAATGGACAAAGAAAAAAAAAAGCGGAAGCATAAATAATATGTCCAAATGGACAAAGAGAAAATAGCGGAAACATAAATAATATGTCCAAATGGACAAAGAGAAAATAGCAGAAATATAAATAATATGTCCAAATGGACAAAGAGAAAATAGCAGAAATATAAATAATATGTCCAAATGGACAAAGGAAAAATAGCAGAAACATAAATAATATGTCCAAATGGACAAAGGAAAAATAGCATAAATATAAATAATATGTCCAAATGGACAAAGAAAAAATAGCAGAAATATAAATAATATGTCCAAATGGACAAAGAAAAAATAACATAAACATAAATATGATGAATGATAAAATAAAGTATAAAGAAAGAAATATAAAGAACAATATAATAAAATGCGGAATTTAAAGTTAATTGTTAGTATGTTAGCACGTGAATCATCTTGAAGCTAGTCAAGTATATCCACGATGTTAGTAAAGATCGATGGTAAGTGAATGATGATCTCGGATTTAAAGTTAATGAAAATTTATCAGAAGCTTGATAGAATCATAGCGACTACACGATAAATTTCCAAAAGTCTTAAATCAACTGCATACAATCTCTACCATATTTGATCTTTTATTCTGATTCGGGAAAAAGGAAAAAAAGATAAGAAATAATATCAAATAATATACAAAAATAAATATAAAACAAATTAAACTTAATTCATTCTTTTTTGTGATTTTTTATGAAAAGATAAAATAATTAGAAACACAAACTTAAATATGCATCTAATATATTTTTGGCTTTTTTAATAAGAATTTAGAAAAGAAAATTAAATCCTATATTAAAATAAAATACTAAATCTCATGAAAATATTTATATATATAAAAAAAAAGGATTAAAAGAGAATTAGTTAAAAAAACTTAATTGAATGGGCCATGGGGTTTAAAAATCCGGATAGGAGGTGTGAAAGCCCAAGACTGAATTAAAAGGCTGAGAGCTATTAAAAAAAATAAACCGGACCGGGTCGGGTCAGATGGAACCCGGATCCGGTTTTCCACTTATCACAAGAGATTGGGTTCAGAAACCCTATCAAAGAAAATGAGGCAGCGCCTCCCTCTTCCCTCTTCTCACGATCAAAACTCACCTCACTCTCTCGGTTTCTCTCTTCACTCGCGGTAACAACAACAAAACTATGCTCTCTTTCTTCTTCTGTGAACAAACAGACAAAACACGTTAAATCCATCTAAACCGAAACATCCAACATCAATCTTCCTCTTCCTTTCGATTCCTCTCTTTTTCTATTCTTCAGTTCTGCAATCACACAAAGCAAACAAACAATAAACAAAGAATCGTTAGTTTTGATTTTCGGATCTTCTTCATATTGCTACTTTGGTGATGTCGGCGGTGATATTGATTGATGAATGGTTCTGATGGAGAACTGAGTCGAGCGTTGAAGACGTTTGCTGTGTTGTTGCGAGCGGACCGGTTTGAAGGTTGAAGGCTCGGAGTGAACTCGTGGTTGCGATTCAGATCTGTGTAGGTAATTGGTGATGATGCTGATGGGGGAGTTACGATTCTGAGATGCTTGAAGTTATTAAGTTGATGGTGTTAATGGAGGATGAGGTTCGATGAAAGGCTTTGTGTATAGTGATGATGTTCGATGACGTTTTTGGGAATTATTGCAGTTGGTGGTGTTTGAAGCTGAACGATGATGTTGAAATGGTGAGTTGTTTTGCACTGAGTAATTTGTTGTGTTGTTTGAATGGAAGATGAGTTACAGGTTTATTGGTGAATGGATATTGATGCAGATTTGCGTTTTATAGTGTGAAGTGTTTGGTTTGGTGAAGAAAATGAGTGAAGGTTATGAAGTTTGGATTATTGCAGAATCAGTTCTTGAAGGCTTATGGAGGAGGATTTGAATCTGATTGAAGATTGGTTTTGATGAATTTTGGAGGAGAATTCTGGTTTCAATTCAACAGCATGACAATAGCTTTTTCTCCTCCCCTTTTTTCAGTGTGATTGAAGTTGTATTTATAGGTGAGATGGGAGTGAGGGCATTAGAGGAATTATGAGGATAAGAGGATAAGAATTGTTAGAGATGCTGATTTTGTGAGATCATGAGAATATTTGTGGGAAGCACAAAATCCATGAAGAATGATGAGTTGGAGATAGTGAGCAAAAACGTGACTTTCTTCCCTGTTTTTTTTCTTCTGAAACCAATCAAAATAGGCTCATCTTGGCTTGGACCTTAAAACAAATGATAATGGGCTTTCAACCAAATTGAACTAAAATGGACCCCCTTGCTTTATTTGCACCACCTACTAAAACATAAAGCAAACAATAATAGAAAAACTTGATTATAATTTTAATAAGAAATCAATCTAAAACAAGATTTAATCTCCATTAAAATTACAAATCAAAGATGGTTAGTACAAAATGAACATAAAATCGCACAAGATGCATAAATGAAAGTAAACATGCATATATTTTTTTTTTGATGATTTTAAGATGAAATGCAAATGGATACATAGAATGCAGGTCAAAAATTGGGGTGCAACAGGGGTGAATAGATCTCACAGAGTTTTTAGGAATTATTTCGAACTAAGGCGAAAGCGGTTCTGAATCGACTTGCGTCTATTCCGGACCGTTATTGCAAGGATCGTATATGTGACAAAACCACAAGATAATTGAGATTAACGATGAAATGATATGTTATTGAATCAATATGTTTCACTTTAGAAAATCGATTAACTTCTGATTTGATAAACTTTGATTTGCAATGCAGTAATAATGAAAGAAGCAAAAACACAAACACTTGGTGATAATGATCAAATTGATGGTGATTCGATGTGTGATGAATTGTGATGTTTATAAAAGTTCTTAATTCACAATTTTAACACTCGAATCGTTGATCAATTTGCAATTATAACCAAATATGAACAAAACGTAAATGAAAAGATAAAAGCGACAAGAACACGATATTTGTTTAGGCAGTTCGTCGATCGTCCTTGCTACGACTACGTCTGCCCCAAATTCCAAAATGAAATTGGGAAATCTTCCATTAATGTTGAAAGCAGTTTATACAAAGAAGATAACAAAGCGATAAACAATAAACCAAATTTGTCGATCCTTTGAATCTTCTTCCCCCTTAATCTTGAGCCAGATTAAGGTCTTCCAAGAGCTTCACTTTGATCCCTTTCTGCAGTGTCTTGAATTGCTTGAACACTTGTTCTTCAATCTTCACACTCAGCTGGATCCTTGATGAAGCCTCTTGATAAAAACCCCCAAAATTCACCTATCTTGGAGGACAAAACCCTCAGATTTTATTCACCAAAAACCCCACAAATCTTCACCCACTAGGAATCTTCAACTCCGTTCCATGGACGTTATCGAACTCGATCACTAACCCTCAACGCAAGAATGATTATGTGTAATTGTGTTGGAGATGATGAAGAACGAAGATGAGAAGCATTTGTGTATCTTTCAGTTGTTGGTGTTGAGAAGCTGCAATAATGAACCTTGGACAATATATATGAGAGCTAATCAGTTAGAGCTGAGAAAACCAGAAATTTTGGCATTTTTAATCAGATAGGTCGACCTCTTGTAGTGCTTAGGTCGACCTAACAGAGCTGCATAACATTTGTTCCCAGTTAGGTCGACCTATTAAGGAAGTAGGTCGACCAGAATCCTCTTCAGATGCGTTTTGGGACCTTTTCTTCAGTTTAGGTCGACCTAGTTGTTGTGTAGGTCGACCTGTCAGAAGGATGTGTAAATTTCTCCACTTTAGGTCGACCTAGGATGGGAGTAAGTCGACCTGACTGCTATTTTTCTGAGTTCTTCTTGTTTTACTTGTCTTGAGTCGACCTATATGTATAGTGGGTCGACCTGCTCTGTCTTGAGTGACCAATGGTTGCTTTTCTTTGAGTTCTTCTGCTTGTGCCTTGTTGCTTGTTTGCTTGTGGAGTTTGCCATGTATCAAAAACACCTTTGTGAGTGTGATCTTGTATTTACATACTCCCCCTTTTTGATGATGGCAAACCGGTTGCAAAAGCTTCGTCAACAAGTAGTGAAAGTAGTGATAGCTCCCTCGGACTTGTATGTGTAAGCTGAAGCTTCTTCATACTGAGCCCAAGCTCCCCCGTACTCTCAGCACCTATCTCCCCCTTTGACAACATCAAAAGAAATAGAACAACGGGACAGTAGAAGCGAGTAGCGAGATAAAATAGATATAGCGCTAGCATGGCATAGTATAATAGGTAAATATAGGTAGAGATAGCATAAGAACGAAACATGTTTAAAGGTACACTTTAACATACATAATAATCCAAGAGATTAAAAAAAACAAAGTACGACAACATATAGCAATTGAACATAATGATAATGAAATGAAATGTAATGACATGATGGTATGATGGAGAATGCATCCTAACGCCTGCCCCTTCTTCCCCTTCCTCTTTGAAATGTATGAGGACGATCTTCTTCAACTTGTTCCAACAGATCAAGCACATAAAGATTGAGGGTATTGAAGCTTTGGCTTAGATTGGCATGACGGTTCAATGCCGTTTCCTCATATTGATTCTGTCTTAAAGTGGAGTTGGATGCAAATGTCTCAAAGTCAGCTTTGTGGTCCTGAACCAAGCCATATAACGATTGATATTGGCGTTGTTGTTCGTCATAGCGGTCTTGTTGAAGCTGTTGCATTTGTTGGAATTGGAGCTGTTATGTGTCGAAGTGCTGTTGTTGTAGGAGCTGCATATTCTCTAACATGGATATGATTTTGGTTTGATCCGGCGGAGGTGGAGCTGTATATCCCCAAGGTATATCCTCTTGTTGTGGAGGAACATATCTCCAATTTGCATCCGTATCTTGTGCAACATCTTCCATATGGTGATCATCATCATTTGCATTGTCTTAATCAAATCCTTCTTCTTCATTACCTGCAATGTTTCCAAACTCCGTGGGATTATCATAATTGTAAATAACCTTCCCGGTTCCCTTTTGAATGAGATAGTAGGTTTTCCTAACTGGATTCCAATGGTATCCCATAAGGGTCAAGGTTGTTTGTGAGAATTCTTGAGATTGTTGCATGCTGATGTAGTGCAAGTGATCAAGCCTCATGCCGAAATGGTTGACAATTGTTTGAATTATTGATCCATAACACAGGGCGGTAGTTTTCTGTTGGACCTCATGAAACTTAGCAGTTAGAAAGTAAGGCCAATGTACACGCGTTCTGTTTTGCAGCAGATACATGAGCACAACTTCATTCCGTTCAATTCTTGAGTACCCTCCTGCTCTTGGTCGAATGATTCTTGAGATGACCCAATTTAGGAGCCTAGGATCTCGCTTCAGGTGACCGGCTGTTATTGTTTCATTTGGTTTGTCAAAGACGGAAGGGTCTTTGAGGATAGATTTCATGTAGGCCACATGGTCATAGTTTCTCGGTACATCCCCGTCTTCCATACAGAATTCATCGCCTACAATTTTGAGACCAAAGATGCTTATCCAAGCCTGTTTGTCAACAACATGTGACCTAGAGCCCATTTTGAATCGGAAATTACAGCCATCCCCGTTTGTAAATCCGGTTGAGAAGATGAACTAGCAGCAACTTCCTTTCCCTTTCTTGATTTTGGAGGCATGTTTGTTGAGTAGGAGAGTGAGAGAGAAGATTTGTGACAGAGTTGGCACTTGAGGAATTAGGGTTGGCCGTACAAATGGTATGCAAATGAGCAAAAGGAGGGAAAAGAGATGATTATGTATGAGTGGGGATGGGTCGGGTCGACCAACAGACCCAATTTGGGAAATATTTGTAGCAGTAGGTCGACCTAATTTAGGGTTGGGTCGACCTAACAGAGAAGCCTGAAAAAAATGCAGATTAGGTCAACCTAAAAGGAGGGTAGGTCGACGTAACTAGGCATTTTTGCTTAGATGTTGAAAAATGACTTGTGTAGGTCGACTCAGAGGCATATTAGGTCGACCTAAATTCCAAATATTTGTAAAAATGCTCTATATATGATGTGCTTATGCCTAGTTATTTTCTTGAATGTTTAGAATATGATATGCTATGATTAAAGATGAAACACATACATGAGTAAGACAGATATATGTATGAAGTCACTATAAGCATGTTAATTGATAGCATATTATAGCATCAATGATATTTTTGGAAGCAAACAACAACCATGTTACCGCCTTCTCAATATGTAGGTGTCCCCGTTTAGTGGAGGCCTTTAGGTAATGTGGAATGATTCCTGGCTTGATGAAGAACTACCTTTACACTAAGAGAAATGTTAGCTCGAAAATAATCAATATATACATATATATATATATATATATATATATATATCAAGTAAAGGAATAATCTTAAGAGAAACAAATGTAATTAGCCCAAATTAGAGATATCGAGTATCCCTAATTCCCTACGAATGTTGAAGTATTGCTCCGTTGCTAGAGGTTTGGTGAAGATGTCAGCTAGTTGCTTCTTGCTCTCTACATGTTCAAATATGACGTCTCCTTTCTCTACATGATCTCTTAGGAAGTCATGCCTTATTTCAATATGCTTGGTTCGTGAGTGTAAGACAGGATTCTTACTCAAGTTTATGGCACTTGTGTTGTCGCACATGATAGGTATACGATCAAGCTTAATACCAAAGTCAATAAGTTGTTGCTTGAGCCATAATATTTGCGCACAGCAGCTTCCGACAACTACATATTCTGCCTCAGCAGTAGATAATGCAACCGATACTTGTTTCTTGCTATGCCAACTTATCAATGAATTTGAGAATAGATGACATGTTCCACTGGTGCTCTTTCTATCGGATTTGCAGCCAGCAAAATATAAGTCGGAGAATCCTATCAAATAACACTCATTTCCCTTCGGATACCATAGGCCATATGTAGGAGTACCACGTAGATATCGCAGAATTCTTTTGACAGCTTTTAAGTGAGATTCCTTTGGACAAGATTGATATCTTGCACACATACACACACTAAACATGATATCTGGTCTTGAGGCATTAAGGTACAATAGTGAACCTATCATGCCTCGGTACAATTTCACATCAACCTCTTTACCTTTCTCATCTTTGTCTAGGTTGGTATTTGTTGCCATAGGTATGTCAATCTCCTTCGCTTCACTCATTCCAAATCTTTTGAGCAGCTCTGTGCAGTATTTAGTTTGACTTACAAACGTTCCATGACTGAGTTGCTTGATTTGTAGGCCAAGGAAGAAATTTAGCTCACCCATGAGACTCATCTCAAATTCACTCTGCATAAGCTTAGAGAAATCTTTGACAAGTTTTGCATTAGTCGACCCAAATATAATATCATCTACATAAACTTGGACTAAGAGTACATCTTTATCTTTTCTTTTAACAAAGAGAGTAGTGTCAACTTTACCCCTAGAGTACCCTTGGCTAAGAAGAAATTTGCTCAAACGTTCGTGCCAAGCCCGAGGGGCTTGTTTAAGACCGTATAGAGCACGTTTCAGCTTGTAAACATGAGTTGGATACATGTAATTCTCAAAGCGGGGTGGCTGAGCAACATAGACTTCTTCATTTATATAGCCATTTAGAAAGGCACTTTTAACATCCATTTGGAATAGTTTGAAGTCTTTAGAACAAGCATAGGCAAGTAAGAGGCGAATAGCTTCGAGACGTGCTACAGGAGCGTATGTCTCCTCATAATCAATACCTTCCTCTTGATTGTAACCTTGGGCAACTAATCTAGCTTTGTTTCTAGTAATAACGCCGTTTTCATCAAGTTTGTTACGAAAAACCCATCTAGTGCCTATTACTTGATGATCTCCCGGATGAGGAACTAAGTCCCAAACATCATTCCGTTTAAATTGGTTTAATTCTTCTTGCATGGCCATTAGCCAATGCTCATCAAGTAATGCGTCCTTAGCGTTTTTCGGCTCAACTTGTGAAATGAAAGCAAAATGATGACAGAAGTTACTTATCTTTGAGCGTGTTGTAACGCCCTTTGAGATGTCTCCTATTATGTTGTCAATTGGATGGTCTTTCACATTTGTCCAGACCTTAGGAAGTTCTTCATTGTTTGAGATGCTCTCTTTTTCATTTTCATCATGAGACTCATCTTTCTCTTTCTCAGCATCTTTCTTTACAATATTTTCACTCTCGTCTTCCTTATCTTTGACAATGTCTTTAGTGGATGGACCTGCACCATTAAACGAAAGACCTTTCTCGACATATTTTGTATAAGATTCATCAAAAGACACGTGTACTGACTCTTCTACTATAAGTAATCTTTTATTATATACCCGATATGCTTTGCTAGATTGTGAGTAACCAAGGAAGATGCCCTCATCAGCTTTAGCATCGAATTTACCAAGATTATCCTTACCATTGTTCAAAACAAAACACTTGCAACCGAATACATGGAGATGAGATACATTTGGTTTTCTACCTTTTAGTAATTCATAGGGAGTTTTGTTCAGTATAGGACGTATTATTATCCTATTCAAAACATAACATGCGGTGCTAATCGTGTCAGCCCAGAAATACTTAGGTAGACTACCCTCATTCAGCATTGTTCTTGCCAACTCCTCTAGAACCCGATTTTTGCGTTCAACCACCCCGTTTTGTTGTGGTGTTCTAGGAGCTGAAAAATTATGCTCAATTCCATATTTATCACAGTATTTTTCAAAAAGATAGTTTTCAAACTCTCCACCGTGATCACTTCGAATTGCAACTATTTTGGTGTTCATTTTATTTTGACATAATCTTGCAAATTGTGTGAAAGCTGGAAAAGTTTGATCCTTACTAGGTAGGAAGATTGTCCAACAAAATCTAGAGTAATCATCGACAATGACAAAACCATAGATGTTTCCACCTATGCTTTTAGTCCTTGAAGGGCCAAAGAGATCCATGTGAAGTAGTTCAAGAGGGCGTGATGTTGAAACCACGTTCTTTGATTTAAAAGATATTTTTGTTTGCTTTCCCTTTTGACAAGCATCACATAGATGATCTTTTGAAAACTTCATTTTAGGTAAGCCGATTACTAAATCTTTTGTGACAACTTTATTAAGTAAGTCAAAGTTTATGTGGGCGAGACGTCTATGCCAAAGCCATGAGTCTTCGCCTAGAGCAATTAGACACTTGGTACTAGACTTAGATACCTCATCCAAGTTTAGCATATAGATGTTGTTTACTCTTAAGCCATTAAACATAATGTCTCTTTTCTTAGTATGTTCTATTGTGCAGCCAGAATTTGTAAACATTACTTTAAAATCATTGTCGCATAATTGACTTATACTTAAAAGATTATGCTTAAGGCCTTTTACTAGCAGTACATCAGTTATAGTTGTGGTAGAAGGGTTACCTACACTTCCTTTACCAAGTATGGCTCCCCGATTGTTATCTCCATAGGTGACATACCCCTTTTTCTTTGCGTGAAACTCAACGAAAAGAGATATGTCTCCCGTCATGTGTCTTGAACATCCGCTATCAAGGAACCACAACCTTTCGGCAATGTCAAGACACTTTTCCTGCAAAATTAATTTAGAGAGGGAGGTCCCCAATTTTCATTGGGTCCTTGGTAGTGAGTACATAATTTGTTGCACTTGGGCAACCATTGAAATACTCCTTTAGGAACTAAAATCCTCCTAAATTTGCATTTTTCAATGGTATGACCCTTTTTGCAACAATAATGACAGGTAATATGATGAGAATATGCTGTTTTGCTAGTTGATACTTTTGGTACAAAAGTGTATTTACTATATAAAGGAGTATACGATCTTTTGAACTTATTTGGATCAACCGCAAAAGTCACTTTTGGTTGTAGAGCCTTGTCTAATTTGGCTTTTAGATCTCTTACTTCTTTTTGCCAAATGTGACATGTCTCACAACCAAACCATGATGTAGGATCTATTTCAACTTTATCCTTTTGAATGTCTAGCATAGATTGTTTTAAAGCTTCCATATCCTTTTCTGTTTTCTCAACTTTTGATTCAAGATATGAAAAGATTTTCTTATTTGAGGCCAAAAGTTTGAAAGCTTCAATTGCATCTCTATGTAATTCTTCAAAAGCAAGTTTTAGTTGAGAATGAGATACCTTATCTATGAGTTCAGGTTTAAGATGACTTACAACTTTCTTTTTCTTGTGTCGATGAGCCATAAGGCATAAGTTTGCTGATTCTTCTTCATCGCTTGATGAGCTTTCACTAGATGAATCACTTTCCCATGCTATGTAGGCTCTTTTAGATTTGTTATGACCTTTGCTTTGGTTCTTCTCTTTTTCCTTCTTAAGGTATGGACAATCCGGTTTGTAGTGACCGACTTTCCCACAATTAAAGCAAGGGCCTTTGATTTTTCCTTTGTTGTTGTCATCTTGTTTGAACTTGTTTGATTGCTTTCTATAGTTGATCAAGCCTTTGTCAGAATGCTTTGCTCCATTTTTCTTTAGATATTTGTTGTATCTTCGCACAAACAGTCCCATTTCCTCATCATCGGAGTCTTCGTCATCACTTGTATCACTATCCTCTAGCTCTTGTCTTGAGGTCTTGGAGCTTGAAGCCTTTAGAGCTATTGACTTCTTCTCTACCTCTTTCTCCGTGTTCTTCTCTTTATTTGCCCTTTTCTCATGCATGTCAAGGCATTTAAGTTGTTGTTCATGTTCCTCTAGTTTACCAAAGAGAGTGGTAATGTCTAAGGTGTTTAGATCATTTGCTTCCTTTATTGCTGTAACCTTGGGTTGCCATTCCCTGTTCAAACATCTTAAGATTTTGTTAGTAGCAACTGCATTGGAAACAGGTCTATCAAGAGAATTTAAACGATTTTTCAAGTGAACGAATCTCTTCTGCATGTTTTCAATGGATTCACCATCTTCCATGTGGAAGAGTTCGAACTCTTGAGTTAACATATTGATTCTAGCTAGTTTGACATCATCCGTTCCCTCGTGGGCAACTTGCAATGTGTCCCACATAGCTTTAGCGGATCTACAATGGGAAATGCGATAGTATTCATCAACTCCTAGAGCTGAGATTAGAATGTTTCTCGCTTTCCAATCGTATCCATATCTCTTTTCATCTTCAGCATCCCAAGTATTTTCTGGTTTTGGAACAACTGCACCAGCTGCATTTGTCATGGTGATCTGAAAGGGACCATTGACAATAGCTGTCCAGATGTTCCTATCAATTGCATTGATGTGGACACACATACAATCCTTCCAATAGCTATAGTTTTCACCGTTGAAAACTAGAGCTCTATTGTGAGCCCCTTTAGGTCCGGAAGCCATCTTTCCAATAAGTGTTTCACGTAGCACGGAATAAACCAGAGCTCTTGATGCCACTTGTTAGACGCTGGCCTAAGGATCTAGAGGGGGGGGTGAATAGATCTCACAGAGTTTTTCGAAATTATTTCGAACTAAGGCGAAAGCGGTTCTGAATCGACTTGCGTCTATTCCGGACCGTTATTGCAAGGATCGTATATGTGACAAAACCACAAGATAATTGAGATTAACGATGAAATGATATGTTATTGAATCAATATGTTTCACTTTAGAAAATCGATTAACTTCTGATTTGATAAACTTTGATTTGCAATGCAGTAATAATGAAAGAAGCAAAAACACAAACACTTGGTGATAATGATCAAATTGATGGTGATTCGATGTGTGATGAATTGTGATGTTTATACAAGTTCTTAATTCACAATTTTAACACTCGAATCGTTGATCAATTTGCAATTATAACCAAATATGAACAAGACGTAAATGAAAATATAAAAGCGACAAGAACACGATATTTGTTTAGGCAGTTCGTTGATCGTCCTCGCTACGACTACGTCTGCCCCCAATTCCAAACTGAAATTGGGAAATCTTCCATTAATGTTGAAAGCAGTTTATACAAAGAAGATAACAAAGCGATAAACAATAAACCAAATTTGTCGATCCTTTGAATCTTCTTCCCCCTTAATCTTGAGCCAGATTAAGGTCTTCCAAGAGCTTCACTTTGATCCCTTTCTACAGTGTCTTGAATTGCTTGAACACTTGTTCTTCAATCTTCACACTCAGCTGGATCCTTGATGAAGCCTCTTGATAAAAACCCCCAAAATTCACCTATCTTGGAGGACAAAACCCTCAGATTTTATTCACCAAAAACCCCACAAATCTTCACCCACTAGGAATCTTCAATTCTGTTCCATGGACGTTATCGAACTCGATCACTAACCCTCAACGCAAGAATGATTATGTGTAATTGTGTTGGAGATGATGAAGAACGAAGATGAGAAGCATTTGTGTATCTTTCAGTTGTTGGTGTTGAGAAGCTGCAATAATGAACCTTGGACAATATATATGAGAGCTAATCAGTTGGAGCTGAGAAAACCAGAAATTTTGGCATTTTTGATCAGATAGGTCGACCTCTTGTAGTGCTTAGGTCGACCTAACAGAGCTGCATAACATTTGTTCCCAGTTAGGTCGACCTGTTAAGGAAGTAGGTCGACCAGAATCCTCTTCAGATGCGTTTTGGGACCTTTTCTTCAGTTTAGGTCGACCTAGTTGTTGTGTAGGTCGACCTGTCAGAAGGATGTGTAAATTTCCCCACTTTAGGTCGACCTGGGTTGGGAGTAGGTCGACCTGACTGCTGTTTTTCTGAGTTCTTCTTGTTTTACTTGTCTTGAGTCGACCTATATGTATAGTGGGTTGACCTGCTCTGTCTTGAGTGACCAATGGTTGCTTTTCTTTGAGTTCTTCTGCTTGTGCCTTGTTGCTTTTTTGCTTGTGGAGTTTGCCATGTATCAAAAACACCTTTGTGAGTGTGATCTTGTATTTACATATAATAGACAGAAGCAAGGAACATACGATATATCCTGATTCACGTGAGAAATTCTCAAGCTAATCCAGTCCACCCTACCAATGTGATTTCACCTTGAACTCAAGGTCGTAATCCACTATAACCAAACTGATTACAATTGCATGGGTTACCCGCCGATGACTAACACTACACAAGCTACCTGCGAATGACTAACAATATAATGCACAAGCTACCCGCAAGTGACTAACAATCAAGAAATGATACGTTCAGTGATCTCAACGGATATAACGTTCATTTACCCCTTTAGAGTTCTGACCTTCACTTGGTCTTCTAAGAGGATTTCCACAATGACTCACTACCATTGTCTTCTTGAGATTTTGACCTTCACTCAATCTCTCAATGTATCCTCAACATACAGTTGATAAGATTTGTGTTTACATGATTGCTTCGTCGAAGAAGATTACGCAATTGGTTAAACACATATTGTTTAACATAATTATGAGCAACTGCTCTTATGTTAAAACAATTTACATGAAGAATCCTAACACTATAAAATAATACGAGCAACAGATTTTGTGTTCATTACATTATTCTACAAAGATGTATATGATTATATGTTGGATAGCATCTTGTAGTGTTCTTCTTCTTCATCTTCATTGTTGAGCAAGTCACGAGCAACAACTCATTGCTTCTTCTGATTTCTAACAAGATGTATATGATTATAGTTGAGTAGCATCTTGTAGAATCTTCTTTCTTCATCTTCTTTGTTCTGATTGGCTTATGCATATCAACTTAGGCATTAATATCAACTAATTGGCCGAGTTGCATTTTGGATTACATGTGCTTCTACTTCTCTTTTTTATAGATGCTTCTCAATAATCATCTTCTGAGTATTTGTTCTCTTTCTATATATGTTGATTCTTGTCAATCTGCATTGGTTAAATTACATTCAAGCCAAGCGACAACTAACAACTGCAATGATAACAGCTGTTATGGTAGTATGAATATTAGCATCGTGATGATTGCAACAACAAATTTTCTAGTTGTCGTTAATATTGTTGGATGATTTGATCTTATTTTTATAGCTTCTCAAAAGAGACGCTGGAGAGCAAAAAGGTCCTTTAGATTTCCAATGGCTAGTTCCCAACGGAAAGAATCAACCATAGGTTTGAATGGTGCAATACGTCTTTGTCTTGTAGTTTGATACATTGTTATGAATTGGTGGGAGATAGCTTCTATCAAATAGTACGCCCATTTGATTATAAAGGAATTTGTAATATGATGTTGTACTATTTTCTTCTTGACTGAGTTTCTTGATCTTATCTTTAATTAATGTACTTCTGGTTCTGAAGTAGTAAGTTTGAAAGAGATCAACTTGCCTTCATCTTTCTGATAATGATTCTGATGTGTAGTTCATATACTGCTTAGTATGGAATCATTAACTCATAGGAGTCAGAATCTCGTATGGAAACAATCGCTCATTTGAAGTGTGATACTCGACTTCTGATCTGGATCAGTCTTATAATGTTGTAGTTTGTCCAGATTTTGTTTCAGAATCCTTTAAGAATTGGAACATTGTTTTCCAGATATATAGGCAACAGCCAATCTGAAAACAAGTTATTTCATTATTGAAAGCAATTATGATTCTTGGATCTTGGTATCTGATCTTTTGCTTGATTAGTTCAATTATCATCTTTATTACATCCTTGAGTCTGATCTTGTATTCAAGGCTTGACCTTTAATGTATTCAAAATCTTTGACTTTGTCTTCAGAATTAGAAGCAACAACTTTTCGGATGAACAACTCTCGGCTTCTGAACTTAACTTGAAAGCTCACTCTTGTACGTTGATTTCTGATCTTGGAGCAGAAGCTCTAACAGAATTCTTTCTTCTGATTACTTGTGACTTCTGAAGCAACAGCTTATTCCAGAAGCACACCGTAACTCCACTTTCTTGTTTCTTCATAATTAGATGCAAATAGTATTTCTGAGACGCCTTGCTTGTTTATGATGATTCTTCTCGCACAACAATCCATAATCTCTTAGAACACAATATCTGCACACTCAAGAAACTATTATAAACTAAATTGTTACATACAAAATATATGTATTGTTATCGTCAAAACATAGAGACTTATTGTAGAAACAAATCTTGCTCTAACAAATGAAATCTAACTCAATCAAGTTATCTCAATTGTTAAACACCAAAGTTCATTTTATTTTTTGTTATTTTACTTTTTGTCATTGCAATATTCACAAACAATCAAACATTTAATAAATCACGCTTAAAGTCACAAAAACTATTGAACGATCTCTGAAACACAATAAGACACTATAAGATGATAAAAAATATATACTTGTTGCTAAGTTGCAACAATGTTCAAGAGAAAACCAGCAGTAATAGAAAAAGAAGCGGAAACGTTCAAGGCTTATCTTGTAGCAAAGGGGTACTCACAGTAGAAGGATATTCGATATAATGATATTTTCTCTCTAGTCACCATATATAGTTTTATTAGGGTTGTGTTAGCCTTGGTTGTCAGATGAGACATGCATTTAGAGCAGATGATTGTAAAGACAATGATTCTTCACTGTAATATAAATGAGAAAATTTACATGGAATAGTTAGAGGGGTTCAATTGCACTAGACATGACAGACTAGGTATGCGTATAGCTTAAATCAGTCTCCAAAGCAGTGATACAAGCACTTTGATTCATACATGCTACATATTGGTTATAGCACTTTGATTCATACATGTTATATATTGGTTATAGAAGGTGTGAGTATAATTGTTGTGTTTATATTAAGAGCCTTGATGATGACTGTTTTATTTTCAAATTATTGTATGTTGATGATATGTTGATTGCTGCTAACCATTTACATGATGTATATGAACTAAAAATCATGTTGAGAAAAATAATTGACATGAAAGACTTAGGTGTTGCTAAGAATATTCTTGATATGAAAATTCATAGGGATAAAAATGCTAGAAAATTATCGCTCTCTAAAAAAAATCTATGTTGAAAAGGTGTAAGATAAGTTTGACATGAATAATTCAAACTCTATTGGCGAATCACTTTAAACTCTCATGAAATTAGTGTCCAAAGA
Organism: Vicia villosa; assembly: GCF_029867415.1. NCBI lineage: Eukaryota > Viridiplantae > Streptophyta > Magnoliopsida > Fabales > Fabaceae > Vicia > Vicia villosa. The sequence goes on from NC_081180.1 coordinate 161,558,225, forward strand.
CAAATACAGAAGTTGAGGATATATCAAAGGTTCCTTATGTTAGTGATGTGGATTGCTTAATGTATGTTATGGTGTGCACTAGACTATTTTTAAAACAAGCTGCAAGTCAAGTTTATAGTTTACATCTAAATTGCAAAATCGTTATTAGGAAGCAGTCAAGTGGATTTTCATGTACTTGAAAGGTACAACAGGTCATGGTATCATGTTTAGCAGTGAACAGGGTGATTCTTAGATTGCAGGATATGTTAATATGACTATTCTAGTGATATGGATGAAAATAGGTCTACAATAGGGTATGTTTTTACTTTAGCAGGAGGACCTATTTGTTGGAAATTATCGGATCCATCCATAGTGATCATGTCGACAACTAAAGCAGAGTTTATGGAAGCAGGTGAGCTGCCAAATAAGCTTTATGACTTATAGGATTGGTGAAATAATTGAGTGTTGAGCAAGATGGAGTTCACTTATATTGTAATAGTCAGAGTGTCATTTATTTGACAAATAATCAGGTGTATCATGTCAAGCCCAAACATATTGATGTGAGATTTCACAAAATCCAGAAGTTACTTGCATTTGGACCAAACCAATTATTAGTGACAAGTTTGGACATTGTTTGGACTTGTTATATATTTCTCAATGTTAATTAGGAGGTGTACCTTCCCAATTGCTAGAATGTGACTGTCTTGCACAAAATCTTCATAATGTTTGATTTCGCTAAAGTGGAGATTGTTAAATATGAGGTAAAAATTATTATGAATATTCTTGAATATAGAAGATTATTATGGGTGTTGTTAAATCTAAGATTAACTAAGTGAATACTTTTAAAGTGCTCTGCTTTTAACATATACGACTCATGTGTAAAATCTTAACATAACATAATAATAAATCAGAGTAGAGAGCATCAAAGTTTATTAAGTATTATTATCAACATAGGATAACAACATATTCTGATCAATGATCACAAACTGGTACACAATCCTTATTACAACACCAAACACACAAGCTGGAAAGTGAAACATAACCATGGCATGAATCTATATAACATCAATATTTGGCTGAAGATGCATCCCATAATACAAAAGATGCTTTATTGGAGTATCTCAAATGAAGGTTGCTGCAATTCAAGTTTCACTGTTGAAGCTGCACATTAGAAATGCAAAAGTTTGAACCATGTAACAAAGAAAAAAAATTCAAAATCAAATCACAATTCTTTAAAATCAACAGTGACTAGTGAGAGATTCATCACAACGAATATATACCAGAAATTTTTTCTTGTAACTATCAACAAGTGTTTGAGGATCCACTTTTGTCTGTGTATAAGCATCAATCTTGTTAAGCTCCTACAAAAGAAACATTTTCATTCACAAATGAGTTTCTTTCATGTCTAAAGAGATGGTAGTCATGCTTCTCTTTAAAAATGCATTATTGTCTTTCATCACTTGCTAAACCAATGAAGAAATTTTCTTCTAGTTTAGATTGAAGATTATGGTGAACAGAAACAAATGAAAGTAAACTGGTACAACTTTCATAATCAAGGTAAGAAATTCTATACTATTGGTTTTTCTAGCGTACCTCAATCCATGTTGCAAGCTTTGGTCTTCCTTCAGTGATGTTATACTTGAACAACTCAGCAAGGACAATATGGAATCTTTCTACGAACGGAACATATGCAATATCCACCTGATCAGCACAAGAAATCATCATATGTATCATAATGAACATTATAGCAGTCTATCTATAAAGCTTTAAATTTAAAATGAAAATGAGAATTTCTAAGACCATTGATCTGATTTAAACTCACCAAGCTGAATTGACCAAGAAGGAATGGGCCATCATCAAATTTACCAAGGGCATTCTCCAAGTAATCAACAGCAGAACCTGATTCAAAATAACCAATTTAAATATCTATTTTACCTTTGTAGAAAAAGAAAAAAATTTCCTCCATTTAAAAAATTAAACATCTTACTGGCTTGTTGCACAGTATCCCCTTTGAATGAGCCAAACAAGTCTTTGACAAAGGTATCGACATGAGATAACAACTGCTCAGCAAACTCTTTCTTGGCAGGATCCTACAAAAAAATTATAATAAAAATAAATTTTAATAATAAAATTTATTACAGCTATGAGCTGTGGCACACAAAAATTTATCACTCTTAACACACACCTTCACATACATATTCGAATATCTAGAGTGAGCATGACCTGAATGACCCAATAGTTAAATACACAATGCCTATTGGCTCATGGAATTTGAACCAGACTTTGATACCAACTTGGAATTTAGGTTTATCCTAACTTAACTTATAAAACCATTTCGTAAATCCCAACTCAACTATATAAAACCATTTAGTAAAGTGAAAATTTCCTCTCTTATAAACTTGTTATGGGCCAGCCACAGACCCATTGCGAAATAAGCCCAATTACCACCTAGTAATGAGTCACCAGGTGTGCAGTCTAAGGTACGATCTTAATCATGATTCACAATTCTGATTCTCGTGCGGAACAAAACTCATTTATAAAATGTTAACACTACTAAAAACATAAAGAGAGTTAGTTAATGTTGAATTGTAACTTACATTGGGAGAGAGAGGTGTTCCTTCAAAGTTGGCATCAAGATATTTGACTAAATCAAGACTTTCTCCCAATACCTTGCCATTGTGCTCCAAAGATGGCACCTATATTAATATCAAAACAAACTTGATCGCCGTTGCAATATAATAGTAAAGTAAATTTATATATAAAATAATAACCAACCTTGTTCTCAGGGTATAGTTTTTCCTTATACCATGCAGGCCTGTTTTGAAGGTCAATAGGAACCAACTCAATCTTGTCTTGTAGTCCCTATAGTTCAATTACAACAAATAAAATTTAAAAACAGTGTCAGATACTGAAAACAAATAAATAAAAAATCAAATAAAAGACAGAAAAATGTGAATTGGATTATGGAACATGCAAATGATAGAATAAAAAGAAAAAGAACCTTGTAGTTCCTAGTGATCCATGCACGTTGTGCAAAGGGGCAAGTATAACTGATGTACAACCTATGAGTAAAATAAAATTAGATTTGGAAAAGAGTAGTAGTAAAATTAAAGTGGAAATTAGGAGAAGATGAAAAAACTAAACCTGGTGGTTCCATCAAAAATCGGAGGTGGCTCCGAAGTTGAAGTAAGCGCGGGAGGACGAACGGTGCTAAGAAATTGAAAGTAAAGAAGAAGAGAGTTAGTTAGAGATTGGAAGAAAATTGACGAAATAAAAAAATTGTGATTGATTCATAATTCATACACAGTGGCCATTGATTTGATTTGATGAATCAGAATGCAGTGTTGAGTTGCGTTGAACCAAATGAATTGGTCTTGTATTTATAGCACCGGTGCATATTGTGGTGTCAGCGATGACGGTTGGGCATTTATGAAAGTTCAAGAAAGTTTGTAATAAAAGTGGGAAGTGTTGGAGGAATAAGCAAATGAAGAAGTTTGATTGACAGAGTAGGTAGGCAGATTGATGTTTACCTTTCAGGACATTAATCCAAATCTGAAATATGTCTACATTCATTAAGTGACCCCGCCATTTTAATCAGGAAATTGTCTACGCTGAAGGGAAGTATTATTCTCGTCGTTATCATAAATTAAAACTTATTACTGCCTCCGATCCCATTTATAAGAAAATATTCTCTTTTTAGATACATTGAATAAATAATGTATCTAGGCAGTATATTGTCCAGATACATTATTTATTCAATGTATTTAAAAAGAGAATCTTTTCTTATAAATGGGACCAGAGGGAGTATTTAAATTTGTAATTGATATCTTTAATAATCTTTATTAGCAAGAATATATCCCAAACATTCATTATCACCACAACCTCATAATTATTTAAAATTTACCATTAAAATAGTGACACATATTCAATCTTGCATTTCTTCTTCAAATTATTTCGTACTAAATAGCACTACTCTATTTTTTAATATATCCAGTAAATATATTAATTTTTAATAAATAGAAAATAAATAAATTATTTATTATAAAAGATAGAAAATAACATAAAAATATTATTTTCAAGTTTCTTAAACAATCAGTATATTTAATTTATATTTAAAAGCAAATACATTAATTAATAAATACATCTAAAATATATTACGTAATATCTTTTAAATTTTGTAAATCATCTTCTAATATTAAAGACAAAGAAAAGAAAAGAAAAATGTAATAAAACTAAAGACAAATATATTTATATGATTTTTGAATTTTTATGTTAAATTCTATTTATTTTTTCTTAAATATAATATTCACTCTCATTTGTTTAAGGTGTCAAATTTTATAACTAATATTATTTTGCTCTATAAGGACATTATCTTTAAATAGTAAAAATTAATAGTAATTGCTTTTATTTTTCAATTTTGTTATTTATAGTATTTATCACCAATTTTATTGTTTTTGTTTTTATTTATGTTTTCCCTAATTAATATTTAAAATTTTATTTTTTTTTACATTTGCATTTGCACCTATGTGGAGTGGTGCATGTACATATAGCAATTATGATATTTTTTCCAATTTGCGATACTATGTGTTTTTTTCGGATAGAAAGATTTGGATTACTCTGTAATATTTATGTTTTTTCCATACTTTATGTATTTCTTTTGTTCTATAAAAAAATATTGTATTATTTTAATTTTTTTATTTATTTTGATTTTATTAAACCCAAAGTGACATCGGTTAGAAAAGTTTTAATTATATTTTCTATTGTAATTTCTAAAATAAACTAATAATTAGTATTTTTTTCATTACCAAACTTTAAATTTTCTTTATATATATATATATATATATATATATATATATATATATATATATATATATATATATATATATATATATATATATATATATATATATATATATATATATATATATATATATATATATATATATATATGAGACTATTCAAGTGAGAACATTTGGTTATTATGAGAAATGAGAACAATGAATATATATATATATATATATATATATATATATATATATATATATATATATATATATATATATATATATATATATATATATATATATATATTTTTTTTATTTCTAATTCAGATTTATCTTCTTATTTTTTTAGCAATTATTTTCTTGTCAAAATGCCAAAGAACTGTTAAAATATTTTGTGCCACATTAGTATCATTTCAGTCCGTTCAAATTTTATGTTAATTTTTTTATTTTTAAATTGATTGAAAAAGTTGTATTGATTCACACTATAATATATTAATATATTAATTATGGTTAAATATATTTTTAAATTTTAAATTTTTGAAATATTAAAATTTAGACCCTCCATTTAAAAATACTGTTTTCTAATTCTCCAGTCTCCACTTCTACTTTATTATGAAATTTCCATTGTTTTTCTATTTATAAAGAGGACAAATGTTTCATAATTTTTAAAAATAAAGGATGAAAGTGATTTTAAACATATGTAAATTTATTGTATAAATCAATTTTCTTAAGAAATAAAAAATAACATGTAAATTTATCTCCAATATTTTTTATTAATATTTTAATATTGTTTCTTTCTTTATGTTCATTCTTTAACTCTTTCAACCCAAATAATTTATTCATTTCATCAAGCAGTCAAAAGGCATACGTTACAAGATTAGTCAAAGGTCATTTATTCATTATATTTAAAATAAATAGGCGGCAACGTAGGGCTATAAAGCCTATTATGTCCAATACTAATGGGCAATTACGTGTATTATGGTCATAAACCCTATTGATCATGACTACTAAGGTGGACAGAAACGCGCGAATAACACAAAAAAGAATGGAAGCAGGGAGATCAAAGAGCATCCCAACAATGGTTGTCACTACTCGTATCTCTTAAGAAATATCTTAAATACTCCTTATAACTAGAGTTGTCAATATGGGTTCGGCCCATCGGACCGACCCATAAGTCCAACAATTTAACCAGGCTGGGCCGCAAAATATCTTAAAAAAACACGACTGTGTCTTTTTGGGCCAACCCATCAGACCTATGTTTTTTATGGGTTGGGTCGGGCCAAGCGGGCTTTGGGCGGCCTATTAAAAAAATATTTTGGTCAATTTTGGAGAAAAAAGATTGAGATAAGATATGATTTCATAAATGTGTTTTCAAGTGATAAAGAAAAGTTAAAGAACATGAAATATATTTTCAAGATGATGTGATCAAGGAAATGGTTGTGAGATGGAGAGAAAATTTGATAAGTAAGTGATAATATTAAGTTACTTTTTACTTTTACATGATTTTGTGGTATATATATATATATATATATATATATATATATATATATATATATATATATATATATATATATATATATATATATAAATATTTTAAACATCACTTATATACGTTTATGATGACTCTCTACTTATGTTGTGTTGCATTTATCCATTACATCTTTTTATAAAATTAAAACTATAATATTGAAATACGGGCTGGCCTATCGGGCCGCACGGGCCTTTGAAAAATGGGTCAGGCTCATTTTATGTGGCACATTAAGCAATCGGGTCGGACCAGACCAGCCCATTTAAATACATTGGCCCACCTGGCCGAAGCGGGCTGGACCGGGCCGACCCATTTGACAGCTCTACGTGTAACATCCCAAGTTTTCTATTTTATTTATCTAATAGTTATTTTATTATTAGTATAATTATTTGCTTGTTATTTGGGTGATAATTATTTAAATGTGTATTGTTGTGTTAATTTGGCTAATTGAGTTATTATAATTATTGGTGGAATAATGAAATAATAGCTAATGAGCCTAATTAGTTAAGATAGAATGAGTAGCTAAGCCCATTAGAGAGAAAAGAGATAGTAAGAGTTGAATTAGGTCATTTCATAACATTAACATTTGGTAAGAAGAGAAGAGAAAGAGGGAGAAAGAGAAAATTGGGGAATCTTGAAGAAGGATTTTGATTTGAGGTAAGGGGGAGAATTTTCATTACCTTGAATGTACGAGTGTGCAATGAGTAGTACTATGCTAGGTATTTCATTTCTCTTCATTTCATAGATTTTCACATGTTAGGGTTTAGGTTAAATCCATGGAATTTGTGGTAGTAATCATGTTTGATGATGTTTGTATATGGACCCACGGTTAGAAATATGTTTAGGAACCTTATATGTGTGTTAAATCACTGTTGGAATGAGTTTTGGTTGCTTAGAATCAGATTTGGGTTGGTGTTGAAGGTCCTGAAAACGCACATATTTTTCTAGGTATGGTGTTGTTTGTCGGGCGAGCATCTTGCTTCACCGAGCGAGTGCACGCTCACATGTCTACGCCAGGCGAGCATAGCGGGCGAGGGGTTGCCAAGTTTCTGTCTTGGAGCGCCGGGCGAGTGGATCCTTCCGCCGGGCGAATATGTCCTGTTTGGTAAAAATTGTAATGTGCATAACTTTTGAACCGTAACTCCGTTTTATGTGTCGTTCGAAGCATTAGGAAGCTAATGTAATTATCTATATGATAGGGTTGGATTGGTTAGCACTTAATGATTTAATTCAGATGTTGTTGTATGAATGACATATGATTATCGTTATGTGTATTTTTGATTTGGTGAATTGTGTATAGCATTTGTTGGCATGTTATGTGATATGATATACATGACGTGGGTGAATATGTATATGCTATTGGTGGATAATTCATTGTGTGGAATTATTGTGGTATGTTGTATGTTAAGATTGTATGGATAATCTTAATTGCATATGTTTTGTGATAATTGTAAATGCATTCATGGGGAGATTGTACTCCGGTTGGCTTTGATCCTTGTGTGGAAACATAAGCGGCTTTGTTCCTTTTGTGGATTCGGAAGCGGTGAAATATATGTTCATATTTTGAGGGCTTTGATCTTGTTCGAATCTAAATTGTGCCTCTGGTTTTTAATCGGGAGCGGTGAGCTTGATACTCACATGATACCACATGCATGAGTCACATTAATTGCATTTCGAGTCACATTGTTGATATGTGAATGTTTGAATTGATGTACTTGCTTGTGTGTGATAATTGTATGTTTGATATGTGCAATACTTATGAAACTTGTTCAAATTATGAAGTGTGATGAATGATTATACTATAGTATGCTATGCTCATTGTACATATATTATGTACTCATTATGATGTGAATTCTCACCCTTCTGTATGAATGATGTTCATTGTGACATCGCGCAGGTTCTAACGAGTAGCGTGCTTGTACGAAGATTTAACTGAGGAGTCTTTCGGTTTTATTGTTTTATTAGGTAGTGAGTCAAATGCTCTGATCATGTAACACTGGGGGTTTTTGAACTCATGTTTTAATATTTGGATATTGTTATCTTGTTTATATTTGGCATGATATTTTGGATACTTGAAGTTGAAGGCTATGTTGCGTAGTTGTTGAATTCATATGACATGTATATATAAGAGTTGGTTATGTTATATGATTTGGTAGATGGATATAGTATGGGATATATTCATTGAAATTACTTGAGATTTATTATTCCGTGTGCGATATGCATAATGTATGAAAGCATGAAGTTTCAAATTGTGTTATAAGGTGATCAATGCTTGTTTAATTTTTATGTTTTATTTTAGGTTTTCATTGCGATGGAAACAACATGTGACGTCCTTTTGTTTATGCATTTATTTTACTCTGTATATTTATTTGAATATTTGGGGTTAGCAAAGGGGTGTTACATTAGTGGTATCAGAGTATGGTCGGCCAATTGGCCAGGTTATTATTGAGTTTATTCCCTTTGGTATACGACATGTGTGTGAAATACTGTCGATATTCCGTGTGTTTCTAGTTGTTTGCTTGCAGAAGTAGGATTGAGACAAGTGGGTGAGAAGTTGTTGCTACGTGCGACATTATGTTTAGGTAACTTTGAGCATAAGATAGAGGACACTAATGTAGTTGATTGACGATGGTTTATGCTACCATTATGGTTGTCGTCTATCTATTGACAAATTGAGGAACTGATTACCCTTAATATCTTGTTAATAGTATACTGTATCGTATTGGATAAGATAGCCTTGTCTTGCAAGCTTAATAGTTTGTAAAGTGGATGAATCAGTGCAAGATGGATCAACATTGTTTATGTTGTTGGCAATCTTGGATGTTCATGAAAAGAGAACAATTGAAGAATTGCCAATAGTTCGTGATATTGCGGAGGTATTTCCTGAAGATGTGAGTGATTTACCGTTGGAATGTGAAGTCGAGTTTTTGGTTGATTTAATTCCTAGAACTAGTCCTGCATTGATGGCTCCATATCGGATGTCAGCTTCTGAGTTGAAAGAGATGAAGATTTAGCTTGAGGATTTACTTGAGAAGAAGTTTATTCGTCCGAGTGTGTCGCTGTGGGGTGCGCCTGTTTTGTTGGTTAAGAAGATTGAAGCTTCTATGAGATTTTGTATTGACTATAGACAACTGAACAAGGTGATGATTAAGAACAAGTATCCACTTCTGAGTATTGATGCTTTAATGGATCAATTGGTGGTTGCACGTGTGTTTATTAAGATAGATTTAAGATCTGGGTATCATTAGATTCGTGTGAAGGCGGGAGATATTCAGAAAACTGCTTTTAGAACGAGGTATAGATACTATGAGTAGTATGTTATGCCTTTTGGTGTGACTAATGCACCTGGTGTATTCATGGGGTATATGAATAGGATTTTTCATTAATATCTTGATAAGTTTGTGGTTGTGTTTATTGATGATATTTTGGTCTATTCAAAGAGCGAAGATGATCATGCTGAACATTTGAGAATTGTTTCATCGGTGTTGAAAGAGAAGAGGTTGTATGTGAAACTTTCTAAGTGTGAATTTTGGTTGAAGGAAGTGAGTTTCCTTGGGCATGTTATTTCAAGTGGAGGTATTTCGGTTGATCCGTCAAAGATTGAGGCTGTATCTCAATGGGAAGCTACGAAATCTGTTTCTGAGATTAGAAGTTTCCTTGGTTTGGCTGGTTATTACAGAAAGTTCATTAAGGGATTTTCTAAGTTATCTTTTCCATTGACGCAATTGACTGAGAAGGGTCAAGCTTTTATTTGGACTTCACAATGTGAGGCTAATTTTCAAGAACTTAAGAAAAGGTTGACAATTGCTCCTATTTTGATTTTACCGGATCCTTTGGAACCATTTGTTGATGCAAAGAGGACAAGTACATTGCGGTCTTGCCTGGTTCACATCGGGGGATTATCCAAATAATGTTCTTAGCAGCAACATTCATATATTAGCTACCTAAACATGGTTTCATGGTATGATTTGATATTTGAAAGGTACTGGTCATTAATAGATCCAAGCTTTTCAACTATTGGATATGCTAAAATTTAAAGATAAATTTAGGTCCAACATCCATATGAATTGTTGTTGAAACTTAATTCTATCATATTTGTTAATAAGCTAAGAGATCGTCTATTAGGTAATACGATCAATCTCACGTTGGTGACTCGAACATAAGCTGCAATGAGAGTGATAAATGCTAATATTAATAGCTGATTAGAATTGCATATTAATCCTGATCATACATGAGGACAAGTCGATAAAATCTAACCCCATTGTAGCGGTGAAATTTGTGAGGCTAAAGCCATTGAATAAACTTAGCTCATATGTTTAAAACAGAGTCGCCACCGCGCTTTATTGTTTCCAAAGGAAATGGGAGAAAGAGCGAATAAAACCCAAAGAAGTTTTTAAAATAAAAACTAATAAAATAAATAGAGATTTAGGTACGAGGCGTTTGTTATGCAAGGGGAAGGTTTTAAACACCCCTCACATTTATGGTACTCCATAGGAACCTCTTTGAAAATATTGTTATTTTTGTTGTTATTTTTAAAATGCTTTTGTGATTTTGTTTAAATAGAGTGGGGAGATGAGAAAATAATGTTTTAAAAGTGAGCTCGATAAGACATCACATCTTAGGCCTACATACCATTTTAAGTGCAATAGAGAAATCAGAGCTTTTGTAGTTCCTCTTAAAAGAAAAAATAAAAGAGCCAAAGTGGCCAAAATCGTTTTGGGTGTTGAGCTTTAACAATACTCAACGGGTTTTTAAAATTTTAAGCTTTAACAATACTTAACAAGTTTTGATAAAAAGAGCCAAGCTTTAACAATACATGGCCCATTGGTTTAAGAGCAGTTTCACCGGGAGTAATGCTCCTCTTAGTACCAAGGTTTTAAAAAGGGTTGGTTGAGCTTTAACAATACAAAACCAAGGGTTGACTTTAAAAAGGTTGAGCTTTAACAATACAAAACCATTTTCAAAAACAAGTGGGTGCAAAGCTTTAACAATAGTAAGCACAAAGTAAAAGAGTTTGGAAAAGAGATTGAGTACCTTGACAATTTTAGTCAATACCATTCCCATTCCTTTGGACTTTCAACAACAACTCAAGCAATCAATTAATGGATACCTCAAGTGTGTGTGTGTGTGTGTGTAATAACATGTGTCACAAAAGACAAGCAAGTGAGTATAACAAAGAGATCAATGTAAACTCAAATGATTATGGATAAAGGAATGTTTATACCTTTGGATCATTTCATGTATGAATGAAGATGATGAATATCTCATGCAATATGGTTAGTACACAGTGATAATTCCATGGATAAAAGTATAAGTGTACAAGGATAAAATCAACAAGTATATGTACAAGTAGATAAGACAAAGAGATCAAAGCAACAAGTCATATTAACATGACTAAGCTAAAGATCATGAATTTCAAATTAGGGTTTTGAAAATTAGGGTTTTAGAACTACATTTAAACCAAACTAATTTTTAATGATTAAGATACCAGACCCTAAAGGAGAGTTGGTCTAAAGGTACATGGTATGGTCAAAGAGACACTTAACCTAGCCCTAAAATAATTCACGTAAAATATACAAGATTTTACTTGGTGAAAATATCAAAAAGAAAATGATTTTTTTTGGGTTTTTAAACATATAAAATACTTGTTTTTGATTTAATTTTTTAAATGATAAAACAAAAAATATTTTTGAATTTTTTAATCATATTTTAAAAATAGACAAGATAAATAAACAACACAAAAAAATCAGATCAAAGTAATTAATTTTACTATTTTTTATGATTTTTCAAAGTTTAATAAAAATGATAAAAAAAATAGGTTTTGGTCCATGTAGGACTTGAACCCATGACCTTCATTTCACTAGCTCAAAACATGACCACTGGGCCAAGCGTCAGTTTGTGATCATAAGGCCCAACCAATTGATTAAATAGTAAAGCAAGTGATAAATGGCTAAAATGAAAAATAAAACTCAAAAAGTGCAAAAGGGGTGGATCGAACCCACGCCCTTAGGGACACGCATTGCACACACACAAAAACTAACTTAGTCAAATGATGTAGTCATCAATAACACGCCTTGCATTAAAAATAAAATGAAACATGTTTGAAAAACTGAAGATGAACTTCATCTTCTTCGTTGGAACAACAACAACAACAATGATTTTCAAAATTCAAACTTCTTCAATTATTTTCAAAGATATAAACATCAAAGTTGTGTCATTTTTTCATACGAATTCAACCACATAACTTTCAAAAGTTAATTCAAACTAAAACACACGAATTTCTAGAAATCAGTCAAGAACTCTAAAACTTCAAACAAAAATTAAATGGTGAATGTACACCATCAATCCCTAAAACCTTAGGGGTATTTATCCTCACATGATTCTGAATGGACTTGTATCAAGAACACAAAAGTTGATGCTCAAATCATAGAGTTAGGGGTCGAGCTTCATACCTCTACAACTGGAGATTGAAAATGGATTTAGAGTGATTCTGGGTGTGTTCTAATGATCCAGTTAGCTTCAGTGAATCCCTAGGAAGCTATGGAAATGCTTACTTTGGCTTGGAAACACCTGGATTGATCTGGAGACCTCGACCTACAATGGAGAGCAAGATGAATATGGAGGTCTGAATTTATGAGCTACAGTTGTGTTCTAATGCATATAGAAGGTTCTATATGATGTTTAGAAGATGTTTGGGTGGTTAGATTACAAAGAGAATGCAAGGGTGAAGAGTTTCGAAGTTATGGACTTCAAAGCTCAAAAATGGAGTTTTTGAACCACTACTTAATTAAGGGAGTTTCTGAGAGGTTTGAGAGTGATTTATTGTGTGTTTTGAAGTGTAGAAATGGTCTCTATTTATAGAGGAGCATTAGGGTTTGAATCCGATCACATAGAGACTTAAGGCTTGATGACTTGTTTTTGAAGCAAGGTTGCAATTATGATTCTAATGCATAGTACAAGCATGTTTAGAGTTGGTAATCACTTTAAACATGTTACTTCTAATCTTGTATATGGAGTGTGGTTGATCAGTGCATTTTGATGCACATTCCTCTACGGTTGTACTTATACATTTCCATGGTTTGCTTGTCTTATTTTTGTATTTTATAATGTTTTTATATTTTAATTTATTTTTATTGTTATTTGATTTTCGTATTTAATTTTCAGCTTTAGCAGTCTGCACGGAAACGATCATAACTGGAGTTCTAGGAGTCCAATTGAGGCGTTCTAATAATCGACGGAAAGCTAAGAGAAAGAGCTACAATTATTATGTTGGAGTCAAAGTCAGAATCGGACTGTAGAAGGGCCAGAAAGTTCGTTGAAGTTGCAGAACTAGTTTTAGTTAAGTTTCGGGTCATTTAGTTTTTGGCCTGGGTCGTATGTTTGACCCAGTTGGATTGTAAAACGGGTTGTCTTAGTTTCTCCTAGGGCAGCAGCCGAAACACTGTTCATCTTCATCACTATTCACGTTTTTTTAGGCTAGTACGAATGGCTATGGAGAACTAATCACTTTTGGTTAATCTGCCGTATTCAGGTTCCAATTTACTATGAGATTAATATAATTTTGCTTAATTCCTATTCCTTCAATTCGAATGTATGTTTATCATTTGCTTAATCTGATTATTCATAGAGTAGTTTGTTCGGTTCGATTGATCTATGTTCCCAATTTATTCGCGTTTTACCGTATGCTTAATCGTTAATCCGCTGTATGTTTAACCGAATGCTTAATTCGGCAAACGGGAAATATAATTCATATAATATTGTTGCGCTTGTCAATTATATTGTAATCGTACGGGATTGGAATCCGCTTAGGATAGTGATCTTATAATAATCGATGATTGGTAGGAATCGAATCGGTAGATTGACTTATCCCATAATCACTTATTTCACAAAACAACTTATTTCAATAATTGCTTTTGATAATCACTTTTTCGACCACCAAACCAACCCCCATAATTTCGACTTTGCTTTTAGTTAATAAAATCAAGAGTCCTTGAGAGACGATACACGAGTTACCGTTACCGTCGTACTACAATTTTATAAAATTAACTCATTTTTGACCCGCGCGCGACAGCGGATCAGTGGTGCAGAAGAAACAAGTGAGTAACTCAATCCATTGACAAAGCAAAGAGTATTGTTTTTCTAAAATGGAAGTGGTGCCTTTGTGCCATTAATGGAATTCTAGCTTGGACAATGCTTAAATCAATTGGATCATAGCACAAAAGAATGTGTAATCAACTTATTATGGTCTCTTGAACAAGTTATAGGACCTGTAATGCCAAGATTCTTGTTGGTTTGGATAAGTTTGCAAGTTGGTTCTTCAAAATTCTTCATAGAAATAGCTTGAATTCAAGTGCTATGGTGCCCTCTTTGAAAAATCATATCTCATAGCTCAAGTGATGAAATTCCATGCTAATGGTCTCTTTGGAAAGCCCTTGCTACATACTTCAATCCACTTGTTAAAAGTTTTCTCAAACTCATTTTGGATCATGGTGAAAAATGGTCATAAAGTTGGAAGAAATCCATGTTAAAACACTTGAAATTTTTCCAAGTTTTTTTGAACATAAACTTCTTGATCCAATATCTTCCAAGTAAATCATTTTTGAAGAAATGCTATAAGTGAAAAATTTGTTTGCTTGATCAAAATCTACAACTTTCATGTTGGGAGATTTTTGAGTTTTTAGGTGAATTTTGAAGTTCCCAAAATGAGGTCAAAATCACCTAAAACCCTAATTTTGACTTTTGTTGACTTTTTGATCTTTGATTGATTTTCCTTGGTCAAATGACTTTAATAATCATATGTTGATGATTTTGATCTTCAAAAGTCCATAGTTGACCAAATTTCTCAAAAGTCAAAGGTTGACCCACACAATTGACTTTTTCCAAATGAAATGCAATCTTGTGGATTCTAATTGAATCAAGCCCTCCTCTTCAAATAAATGATATGAATGGATTATAATTTTTTATTTGGAGATCATTGAATCATAGTTTGAGCCATGGAGTCATGCCCTGATTAAAAGTCAACTCTCCAGATGAATTAGGTCAAAACCCTAATTTGTGCACCAGATGAATTTGAAAGTTGTTGATTTTGAATTGAGCCATCCTTGGACATTGATTTTGGTAAAGGGATATACTTGGACATATGAGAATGTTTGAACTTATTTGTGGGCCTTAAAAACCTAATTTTGCCTGGTCTCCTTTTGACAAGTCTCTTGTCTTGGAACACAAGCAACAAGCAACAATATTTTTTGGTATTTTGGTTAGCAAATGATGTATGCATGATGATAATGATAATAATGATGATCCTACTATGCACAAGATAGGGTGGGATCTCAGTGGTAAAAAATTAGGGTACAACACCCGTCAAGTTTTCTCAAATGTTAAACACAAAAGTTCATTTAATTTTATGTTATTTTACTTTTTGTCAGTACAATATTCACAAACAATCAAACGTTTAACAAATCATGCTTAAAGTCATAGAAACTATTGAGCGATCTTTGAAACACACCCAACCACTATAAAGACGATAAAAATATATACTTGTTGCTAAGTCGCAATAGTGTTCAAGAAAAAACCAGCAGTATAGAAAAAGAAGGGGAAGAGTTCAAGGCTCGTCTTGTATCAAAGGGGTACTCACAGCGGGAAGGGATTCTCTAAGATGATATTTTCTCTCTAGCCACCATACATAATTTTACTAGGGTTGTGTTAGCCCTGGTGGCTAGATAAGACATACCTTTATAGTTGATGAATGTAAAGACAATGTTTCTTCAAAGTAATCTAGATGAGAAAATTTACATGGAGCATCCAGAGGAGTGTAGTTAAAGTAGTCTCCAAGGAAATAATACAAGCGCTTTGATTCATACATACTTCAGATTGCACACAGAAGGTGTGAGTATGACTATTGTGTTTATGTTAAGGGCCTTGATGATGAATATTTTATTTCCATATTATTGTATGTTAATGATATGTTGATTGTTGCTATTCATTTACATGATGTAAATGAACTAAAAATCATGTATGAAAACTCCCGTGGATAGAAGTGCTAGAAAATTATGGCTCTGTAAAAAACCTATGTTAAAAAGGTGTTAGACAAGTTTAACATGAATAATTCGAAAGTTGTGAGTACTCCATTAATGGATCACGTTAAACTCTCGTTGACTTTGGTTGCTTAATGTATGATATCATCTGCACTAGACCATATTTGACACAGGTTGTAAGTCAAGTTTATAAGTTTATATCTGAGTCGGGCAATTGTTATTTGGAAGCAGTCAAGTGGATTCTCAGGTGCTTGAAGGGTTCAATAGATCATGATATCATGTTTAGAAGTGAACAAGGTGATTTTTCAGTTGCGGGACATGTTTATTAAGACTATAATAATGATATGTTTTCAAGATGGAAATCATTGAATCTATCCTTAGTGATCATGTCGACAACTAAAGCAGAATACATGACGACAAGTGAGTTTCCAAAGAAGCCTTATGAATTTTATAGGATTGGTTAGAGAATTGGGAATTGAGAAAGGTGAAGTTCAATTGTATTGTGATAATCAGAGTGTCATTTATTTGGCAAACAATTAGGTGTATCATGTCAAGACCAAACATATTGATGTGAGATTTCACAAAATCCAAAATTTACTTGCATCTAGACCAAACTAGTTATCAGTAACAAATTCAAACATTACTTGAACTTGTTATATGTTTCTCAATGTTAATCAGGAGGTATACCTTCCCAATTTTCAAAATGTGATCGTCATAGGATTTGATATTTTCCAAAGTGGAAATTGTTGAGTATGACTCATTGTAGAGATTATTATCAGTATTGTTGAATATGACTCATATTGTGGAGATTATGATGGATAGGTAACTGGAAGGTGTGGGGGCTTCGAAGTTATTGTAAACTTAGCCATAGCATAATATATATATATATATATATATATATATATATATATATATATATATATATATATATATATATATATATATATATATATATATATATATATATATATTGTAACATAGTAATCCTAAAGAATCCTAATTCATTAGACATAAATAAAGGAAACTACAGTTGCCCTATAGTCGCGGAAATAGACATCATTGACAGAATAGTATTTACAAAAATCGATTGTATTCATTGTGTTTTACTTTCGTTTCTTTTTATTCTTCTATGCTGGTTACTATTCTAGCCGATGTGAGTAAATTGAACAATGATATGTAAAAAATTATTTATCTATTACGTTGCATGCTAAGAAGATATCGAGTATACTTTCCTAGCTCAAGATCTGAAACAAACTGTTGATTGGCTCCTTAGCTTTGGTAGACTTCTATGAAACTTTTTATGTTTGGTTACTAAGTATACTGAAGTTTATGTCTGGTGACTTGAATTTGTTGTTTCCTTAAAGTCACTATACAACCACCACCCACTGATTAAGAATTTAAAAGTACTTTTTAAATCAAAGATTAACTTAATCAATATTGTTTAAAATGCTCTGCTCTTAACATACACGACCCATGTCTAAAATTTTAGCATAATAATAAAAAAAATCAAAAATATGGATTGACAGTATCAAAGTTTATTATGTATTATTATCAACATAGGATAACAACATATTCTGATCAGTGATCACAAGCTGGTACACCATCCTTATTACAACACCAAACAAACAAGCTAGAAAGTGAAACATAACCATGACCTTAATCTATATAACACCAATATTTGGTTGAAGCTGGAAAGTGAAACAAACCATGGCCTTAAGCATCAATTTTGTTCAGTTCCTACAAAGAAAGATTTTCATTCACAAATGAGTTTCACTTATGTCTAAAGAGAAAGTTGTCCTGCTTCTTTTTAAAATGCGTTATTGTTAGTCATCACTTGCTAAAATTCAAAATCAAATCACAGTTCTTCAAAATCAATAGTGATTAGTGAGAGATTCATCACAACGAATATAGTACCAGAAAACGATTCTTGTAAGTATCAACAAGTGCTTGAGGATCCACTTTTGTCTGTGTATAAGCATCAATTTTGTTCAGCTCCTACAAAAGAAACATTTTCATTCACTAATGAGTTTCTCTTATGTCTAACGAGATAGTAGAGCGCTTCTTTTTAAAATGCATTATTGTCTGTCATCACTTGCTAAACTTATGAAGAAATTTTCTTCTAGTTTAAACTGGTACAACTCTCATAATCAAGGTAAGAAATTCTATACAAGCGGTTTTTCTGGCGTACCTCAATCCATGTTGCAAGTTTAGGTCTTCCCTCTGTGATGTTATACTTGAACAACTCAGCAAGGAAAACTTGGAATCTTTCCACAAACGGAATATACACAATATCCACCTGATCACCATAAGAATTTACAAATTAAATATGAGGGAAAAGACATTGATATTATCAGATGCATCAACAACAATCAAGCTTTATCCCATTAAGTAGAATCAGCTGCATAAATCAACTTCTACCGTAATATTCTATCTAAGACTATGCTTCTATCAAAATCGTTAATTTCAATATCTTTTTAAAGAACTTTTCTCATCAGATGCATCATAAAGAACATTATAGTAGTCTAACTAAATTGCGTTAAATTTAAAACGAAAAAGAAAATTTCCAAGACCGTTGATTTGATTTAAACTCACCAAACTGAATTGACCAAGAAGGAATGGCCCATCATCAAATCTACCAAGGGCATTCTCCAAGTAGTCAACAGCAGAACCTGATTCAAAACAACCAATTTAAATATCTATTTTACATTTGTAGAAAAAGAACAAAATTTCTTCCATTTAAAAACTTAAACATCTTACTGGTTTTTTGCACAGTATCCCCTTTGAATGAGCCGAACAACTCTTGGACAAAGGTATCAGAATGGGATAACAACTGCTCAGCAAACTCTTTCTTGGCAGGATCCTACAAAAATTTGTACTAAAAATCAATTTTAATAATAAAAAAGATTTCAACCATGAGCTGAGGCACACGAAAACTTATCACTCTTAACACACATTTTACCGCACATATCGAATATCTAGAGCATGACTTGAATGACCCGATAGTGGAATACACACAATATCTATTGGCTCATGAATTTCGAACCAGACTTTGATACCAATTTGGAACTTAAGTTTATCCTAACTCAACCATACAAAACCATTTCGTAAATCCTAATTCAACTATACAAAACCATTTTGCAAAAACATAAAGAGAGTTAGTTAATGTTGAAGTTGAATTGTAACTTACATTGGGAGAGAGAGGTGTTCCTTCAAAGTTGGCATCCACATATTTGACTAAATCAAGACTTTCTCCCAATACCTTGCCATTGTGCTCCAAAGATGGCACCTATATTAATATCAAAACAAACATAACCACCATTGCAACCTAACCTATATCATCCAATATAATAGTAAAGTAAATTTATAGTATAAAATATTGACAAACCTTATTCTCAGGGTATACTTTTTCCTTATACCATGCAGGCCTGTTTTGCAGGTCAATAGCAACCAATTCAATCTTGTCTTGTAGTCCCTATAGTTCAATTACAACAAATAAAATTTAAAAATAGTGTCAGATACTGAAAATAAAAAAAGAAATGAAAAATAGAAAAACGTGAATCGGATCATTATGGAATATAGAAATGAATAAAATATGAAGAAAGAACCTTGTAGTTTCTAGTGACCCATACACGTTGTGCAAAGGGGCAAGTGTAACTGATGTACAACCTAAGAGTAAAATAAAATTAGAATTGGAAAATAGTAGAAGGAAAATTAAGGTGAAATTAGGAGAAGATGAAAAAAACCTTGTGGTGCCATCAAAAATCGGAGGTGGCTCCGAAGTTGAAGTTAGCGCGGGAGGACGAACGGTGCTAAGAAATCGAAAGAAAGAAGAAGAAAGTTAGTTAGAGATTGGAACAAGAAAAGGGAAGAAGAAAATTGATGAAATAAAAAAGTTTTGATTGATTCATACATAGAAGTCATTGATTTGATAAATCAGAAATTCAGAATGCAGTGTTGGTTGAATCAAGTGAATTAGTGTTTTATAGCACCGGATTATATTGTAGTGTGTCAGCGATGACGGTTGGTTGAAAGTTCTAGAAAGTTTGAAATTATAGTGGGAAATGTAATGAGCAAATGAAGAAAAGTTTGACAGAGTGATGTTTACGTTTCTGGATCATAAATAATATGTCTATGTTCATTCAAGTGACCCCGCCGTACTTCACAACTTTATTATTTAAATTTGTTAAATAGTTGATTTATTTAATCTATATATAAACGTACCTATTATTTAATAAATTTTAAAAATAAATATTTCCTCCAATCCCATATATTAAAGACAAAGAAAAAAAAGTTTTATATTATAAATAAATTAGGGAAAAAAGGAAATGCACTGACAGTGTAAAATATTTTTACACTGTCAACCAATGAGAGACATGCATCAGAATAAAGCCCATTTTTAATTTTAAAAAATTGTAATTACATGGCAAATTAAAGCATTTTGATTGGTTGTATGTGTAAAACTGATTTACACTGACAGTGCACTATCTTTAAACTCAACAAATTATTATTTTACCCAAAATAAATACATAGTATATTTATTTATGATTTTTGAATTTTTGTATTAGATTTTATTTATTTTTTCTTAAATATAATATTCACTCTCATTTGTTTGAGGTATCAAAATTTTCAATTAATATTATTTTTCTTTCTAAAGACATAATCTTTATATAGTAAAAATTAATAGTAATTGCTATTATTTTTCATATTTATAGTATTTATTACCAATTTTATTGATTTTTTGTAATGTTTTTCCTAACTAATACAGTATATAACATATTAATTTGCACTATTTGGGGTGGGTGCATGTAAGCAATTATGATATTTTTTCCAATTTGCCATATTACGTGTTCTTCTCAGAATGAAATATTTTGCCGCGTAATATTTATAATTTTTCCATACTTTTTTTTTATTTCTTTTGTTCTATAAAAATTATTTTATTATTTTAATCATTTTTTATTGTTGGTGAATTATTTTTAGGAGTATATTGAGAATTATTGGGCAAACTTCCACCATCCAAAAAATAATAATTAGGCCCTTTCTGCCAACGACTTCACTCCAAATATAAAAATTCACATCGGGATGAATCGGCTCTCCTTCTTTAGGAGTATATTGAGGATTATTGATCAAAAATAGTACAAGCAATGTTTGGTAATCCTCCTATACATACAATAAAAATATTAAGTTAAATATAACTTAGTAATTTAAATTAAATTAATTTAAATAATAATATGAAAATCAGTTGCCACATAAAAATCACGCCGCAACTTCTTAGTTGTCACATGAAAATCACGTCACAAAGTTTCCATTAAATAAAAATATATATAAACAATGTAAGTTAAATAATTTACCAAAGCTTTTCGTGTACGCTCGTCAACAAGATCACACAATTTTTTTGTCCGAGTCTCTTTAACTAGCTCGACCATGAGTGGTAGTCTCCCCAACTTCTTAACTTATATAATAAAGTTAACTTTAATTAAAAAGTTATAATAAATCAAAACATAACTTTAAAAAGTGGTAATAATTACCATGTGTCAAGAATGTTCGTAAGTACTTATACTTCCAACTGCATTAAGGCTACCCTTTTTTTCAGATGCCCTCATTTTTTTTTTGCATTTTCAGATTTAGCTTTAACCTCAAGAACTTCTTTGCCTATCCATTCGGGACGACTACCATCAAATTTCCAATGCTTTCTAGCACACCGTAGCATGTTAGAAAATCTTTTAGATGTTCTGCTATAATAATTTTTTTAATAACCTTCTCGTTCGTTTCATCCCACATACACTTTTCTTGATGACATTAAAATAAACAGTTAGAAAATTATAATAAAAAAGATTTAAATAAATGACTCAAAAAATAAATTAATTATACCTTAAACAATTTAAACCAATCATCTTTATTTGAAACTTCTCCAAAACTCTTCCAAGTTTCTTTATACATTTGTTGAATCACATAATTTATACACCTAGCAGCAGTCCGACTTTGCCCGAAACTAAACAACAATAATTTGAATTAGCATGCATTAAATGTAAATTTATATTAAAAAAATAAATGTATACTTAATTAAAAATTTATAAATAAGATACTTACGAACTTCCAGTGGGTCAAATATAATATCTTCCGTCAATGATATGAATCTCACAGGAATCATCCCCCCTGAAGATCGTCGCCATCCAACTGAATATCGTCCTCATCCCCCATCAATATCGTCCCCACCCTGCTCCACATGATCATTCTCACGTGCAAGTATAAGTGTGGTAGAAGAGGTACGCGATCCTCCAGTCTGCTAGAAGGATGGGGCACCTATGTCGAATGTGGGGTGCGGGATCCCCTGTCTGCTCGAAGGATGAGGGCACCTGTGTGGGATGTGGAGTGCATGATCCCTAGTCTGTTGGAAGCCTGAGGGCACTTGTGTGGGCTGTGGGACTGCGAGATCCCCCAGTTTGTTGGAAGCCTAGGGGCACCTGTATGGTAGTTGGAAAGCTAGGTGGAAAGCTATGTGGAAAGCTAGATCCCGCACTCTGTTGGTATGAATAACTAGGTCCTCTAGTGTGCTGGAATAGATAGTTAGGTCTCCGATATGGGCTAATAAAAGATGGTTCTCTATATGGGAACATAGGATACTATGAGAGGAGAGTAATGGCATAAGAGTCTGAGTACTAGCCATGGACATGTGATCTAACTCACTCTGCGGGGGGAGGAAACAATGTCGACTGAGGTGACTAACATACTACTATCCTCGGCCGTTGGGTCTTCTTACCCTTACCCTTCTCAGATCAAGGTGAAATTTTACCTATTTATAGAGAATACACAATTAATATATATATATATATATATATATATATATATATATATATATATATTCATCAACACAAATAATAAATTTAAAAAGCACATTCTCATCAATATATATATATATATATATATATATATATATATATATATATATATATATATATATTCATTAACACATTCAATAGATAGTTCATTAAGTAAAATTACAAGAACACATTCTCATCAATATACATTCATTATTCTAAATTTCCATGCTTTTCATCCATATCATTAGCATCATCTGATGTGATATTGTCCTCGGACCCAACGCCTTCATGCTCTTCATCCACATTATCTTCAACCAACAATATAGACGCATCAGCTTCATACCCCTCAACCGTTGAATCAGACAAACTTGTAATTTGTTCAATTGCAATCACATCATTAATTGGTTCAACTTAATCAACATGGTAAGCAGGATCTTTCACTACATCGCCAGTTTCAATACGGCCCAATGATTCTGTTTTTATTACAACACAACACCCTCGTTTATGTGGCACAAATGAAGGGCTCTTTCTAACCCTTTCTCTAAAAAATTCATGGTACCCTTCAAACCCTTTCCAGCAATTTAACATACGGAATGACTCCCCACTTTTGCAACATTTCGCATACCAATATGGGACGATAATCTGAGAGTCCTTTATCTAGCCCCCATTGCGTATATGCTAGCCAAGATAGGAGCTACTCTTCATTCATAAGGGCTCTGTCTATTCTACTCATGGAAGCATCCCCGATCTCGACCAAGTGAATTTTCTACCTTGTAAAGGTAAGTCAATCAGTTCTGCCCCTGTTATAAAGTCATTAAAAGCTTCCATTTCCTCACTTCTGTTGTTTTCTACTGATCCTCTTCTTTCTTCATCAGATCTGATGGCATTAAAATCTCCCACTAGACAGAGACCTTCTCTATTTATATCAGTCATACCGTTCATCTCAGCCCATAGCTCGCACTTTCTACGACCATCACAAGGAGCGTATACGTTGACTATGATGATTTTTCTCCTAGCTCCCCCCCAAACTCCTTCCACCCACAATGCCCCAGATAGTATTAGTGTTCTCTAGACTGAGAACACTTTATTGTCCCAAATCGTCAAAATACCGACTGCAGGTTTAAAAGCAAACCCCGAAATAATTGGTACCCCACATAGTGTGATATATTCTCCTATCAACTACCTCCATCTTTATTTCTTGAATCAGTGTTTGAATTATTTTTTCTTGATTGCCCCCCTAAACCCCTAATATTATAATTTATCAATTTCATCACTTTGATCTCTAATACTCCCTACCTCTTGAGAGAATCTCCTGAACCCCCCATATGA
The DNA here is from genome assembly GCF_029867415.1 of Vicia villosa. NCBI lineage: Eukaryota > Viridiplantae > Streptophyta > Magnoliopsida > Fabales > Fabaceae > Vicia > Vicia villosa. The sequence continues at coordinate 161,582,697 of NC_081180.1, forward strand.
ATTTTAAGTTAAGAACATGGAAATGCATCTAAGTTTTATCCTTTAAAAAAAGGAAAGGCACCAGGATATTGGACATTCATTTTTGTAATGTCTTGGCTCTTTGCATTCATAACACGTGACTTCTTCACTCGATCTTCCTTTTCCAGATATCTCTGGACGATCTTCTCTGTTTCTAGATCCTCGAAAGTCGCTTTGTCTTCTCTTCAGCTTGGCCTTGGAGAGCCTTGTTCTATTTTGACTTAGTCCTTTCTGGTTTGGACTTTAGAGCAACTGATTTTTCTCTTTTCTGAGGCTTATCTTCTTCTAGCTCTATTTCATGAATCCTTAAAAAACTGACCAATTTTTGAAGAGTTATGTTATTTAAATCCTTAGTCAGTTTTAACGTAGTTACCATATGTCTCCATTTCTTGGGTAGACTTCTGATGATCTTCTTAACATGATCACCAGTAGTATAACCTTTATCCAGAACCTTAAGTCTTGCGACCAAAGTTTGTAACTTTGAAAACATAGTTTCCGCAGTTTCTTCTTCTTCTTCCATTTTGAAAGCCTCATATTTTTGAATTAAGGTCAAAGTCTTAGTTTCTTTAACTTGGGTGTTGCCTTCATGAGTCATTCTTAACGAATCAAGAATATCTTTAGCTGAATCTCTATTTGTAATTTTCTCATATTCATTGTAAGATATGGCATTAAGAATGATGGTTCTAGCTTTGTGATGATTCTTGAATGCATGTTTCTGTTCATCATCCATTTCATTTGTGGGAATGGGGATACAAATCTCGGAAACATATTCTACATACCCATTTATGACAATCTCCCAGAGATCAATATCATATCCTAGAAAGAAACTTTCTAGTCTATCTTTAAATAGTCAAATTTTTCTCCATCTAAGATTAGAGGTTTAGCATTGTAACTATCTCTTCCATGAGTGTTAGCAGCGGCAGCCATTAAGAAGCTTTTCTCACGCTCAACCTCTCTACACGGTTAAGTGTTTCATAAAAATCAACAAAGAGCCGCAGCTCTGATACCAATTGAAGGTTGAGAAAAACACAAGAAAGGAGAAGTTCGAATTGGGTTTTCTAAACTTTGAATCTTTTTTTAAAAAGGTTTAAAGTGGTTAGAGAGATAGTTCAAAGGAAGAAAGAAAAAACACTTTCGATTATCCAGGTTCACCTTAGAAAAGGCCAATCCTGTCCACCCACCAAAGTGATTTCACCTTAGAAAATGACTTAATCCACTAATCTTGAAAGATTACAAACAACCTATAAGAGTCTAGAAAGACACCTTAACTCTCTCAAATATACAGACTAACAACCTAGTCACTTGAGGAATACAAATCTCGACAGATTTACAAATCAAATGTTTACAACATATTGCTTCTAAAAAAGAGATTTAAACATAAATAGTTTAGCTCAAATGTTAACACAATCTATGAGCAACAACTCTTGTGTTCTTATAGATTCTTAGAAACTAGACTTCTCACAATGAAGTAAAGAAAGCAGTGAAGAGATCAAGTAACGTAGACGTTCCAAGAGAAACAATTTTTCAGATTCAGAAAGAAGTCTTCAGAGTCAAAAGCAACAACCTATCTAAACGACGCAATCTTAACTTGAGTAGTCGCTTAGCTTCATAACATTTGTAAATCCTTTTTCTTATGAGTCATTCAACATTCTTCAGAACTGCTGATGTCACTTCAGAATTTAGATGAATAGTTCTTCTAATGTATGATGATGCTGATTCTGATGACTATTTGGACATCAATCTAATCAACCAAAATAATGAATTTGCACACTTAAGAAACTATTAAAGTACAAAGTTGTTTCATACAAATATATGTGATATCACGAGATTTTAAATCAAAATGTGAGACCTACTAATTCAGTCAAGGGAACAAAAATTTACATTATATAACACCTATCTATCTTGTGCACGCATTTCTTTCTATGTCTACTTTCTACCGTTTATCTTCTTTTCATTAAATTTATAAAACCATAATATGTACACTGTAAAACTTTCATTAATTAAAAAAATAAAAGACAACCTAGCTACATTTTTTAGGTGTCTTTCGTATGATTTTTAACTTGAGTACCTTTGATTTCCTCAAATCCATAATTTGTTTTAACCACATAACATGAACTTTAAGTTAAGAACCGTACGCAAACCATTTACTGAAATGCATCTAAGTTTTATCTTTAGACAAATCAAATTTTCAGACTCTTACACGTGTTTATGACCTTTTTTTTTTCAGACACGGGTATAACATAGCTAGTTTTTGCTAAAAGATGTTTTGATAAACAATTTGCCATTATGATGTAACTTTGAACATGAACTAGAGCCATATCAGAGGCTACAAAAGATTCTCAACTGGGTATTGGCTATTGACACCAACAAATAAATACATATTCTTACCAAGTTTACAAGATGATAAAGGAAGAATATATGGATGTTTTTATTTGGGGTGGGGGTAGAATTGGATTGCTTGGTAAAATAGAAGCAATCATGCAGAGCTCAACTCATTCTGAGTTGGTCTATAAGCTTAGTCGGATTTGTTAGCCAGACTTAATATCACTCCGATGGAAAGACTTGAGGCTACGAAACCGAGAGATGCTTCTGTTGAGACATGGAATCCTGTAAGAATGAAAACATGTGAAAATTTCAAGTACAGTGGAAGATATGATGATTGGTGATTAAATGAGAAGTGCATACTTACCAAAATAGTCCGCAATCATCTTAAACCCGATAAATCCAAGAACAACAGCAATGGACGGCTAACAAGAACAAAATATGGATATCAATGGAAGAATAAGTAAAATGAAGCTTATTCTCAGTAGCAACAAACTAAGTCAACAGTTACCTGTAAGTACTTCAATTCTGACATCCCTTCCGAAATTATCAAGTAAAGTGACCTCAAACCTACATTTACCAAATAAAAATTGTTTATTCATAGCTTTTTCAAATGCAAGTAAATTTGTAAGAAAAAACAACGACTATTGTTGAGAAGAAAAACATCTGATCTCAGATAATAACAAAGAATGAACTCATCCCGTCTCTCCTGGTCCACATGTTAATAATGATTTAATGAACTAATCAGACAGATAGAAGTTACAAAAGAACCACTTTGCAACAAAATTTCGTTATAAAATTATTCATTAGCACATGTTCAGCAAGCAAATGGATGAACTACCTTAAAACAGAAGTTTTACACTTTTACTTCCAAGCTTTCCAGGTATCAAACTTTAAGGAACACTTTTCAAATTCTAAAATTTAACTCAAATGTACTAGTATTACATCACAAAGGGCACAGAAGCAAGAGAACTTACCCAGAATGGCAAAAAGATTAGAAGAAAACACTATAAATGGATCCCGTGTTACACCAAAAACTGCAGGTATTGAGTCCACCTATTGGAAAAGAACACATGTGTCAAGATTTATACCATAAAATTGCACATAAAATAGAAGGATCGAGGAATTGATAATCTTACAGCAAATGCAATGTCACTGAGTTCAATAACTGCTACTGTAAGAAGCAAAGGTGTGGCCTGCCCAAAATGTTTGATCCCTGTTAGAAATCAAGTTGAAATTAATTTAACTCATTGAGAAAACATTTTTTACTTATTGACAAGAAAGCAACAAATGCAAATCGTACAAAAACTTCAATGCTTTTGTGAGAAAAGATAAAAGTTGCATAAATCAAGAGAATAAGGAAGTATTTTCAGTTTGCGAGATCTTACCATCCATATCCCATCCTGCTTTGTTAAGAACTTGTCTCCATCATAATTTGCTGCAGCAATTTTTCAGAGTAAGATTTTGGATTGGCGATATTACTCAGCAGAGATATACACACTCAAACAAAAAGACCATATGATGCATAAATATGATTAGAGAACATTACTTGTTACAGGGATAAGTTTCTGGCATGTCTTCACCAAAAAGTTATCAGATAAGTCTGACTCTTCTTCTTCACTAGCAAATAGCTATTCATGAAACAAGAAACAAGCTGCGATCAAAGCCGGTACATAGAATTGTGAATACAACAATAAGAAATTTGAAGTTCTTAGCATGACAGGGATATGAGCTATATGAAAGGACCCGTGTTCTAATATCTTCAGCATTAAGGAACAATGTTTTCTTGACAAATATGTATTTAGAAGGCATTATACCAAGCAAGTGCCAAGTAAGAAATACTTAAATATTGGATAATGAGAATAGTCACCTTAAATGATGAGAAGAGTAATATCGCCGCCAATAGAAGGTTGACTGCTTCAAACCTCTAAACATCATAGTATTAATCAAGACATGACGAACAATAAAAAGCATACATACTTTATCTAAAAAGAAAAAAAAAAGAAAAATATTATGAAAAATATATCCATCTTGAACACACCTGAATGGTGGCTGTTCCAAGAAGTATTATTGTCAGGCGAAAAACAACTGCACCGGCAATACCATAGGAAAGTACACGATTCTGTAAGTTCAATAAGAAGTAGAAGCAAACTGATCAATTATTTGCATTCGATCTATTGTAATATGCAGTACCAATAATAACTTGTTAAAAAAACATAAAGTTTAAATTGCTCAAAGTTTACCCTTGACGAGAAGGTTTATACATCACCTGATACAAAGCTGGCACTTTGAAGTATTTGAATATTAGAACAAAGACAAAGAGATTATCCACTGAGAGACTTTGCTCCAATATGTATCTATAAAAGTGCACAAAGGCCATAACCCCATTGAGTATTGAGTACAAAGTTTGCAAAAGTGAAAAAGATATGAACATCCAAAATACTTCAAATATTCAAACCACTTAAGTTACTGGTCATGACTTGTGAACTACAAAATAAACATCCAATATATACTATAACTTTAAATATTAGTGTTTGATCAATCTCTTTGTGATATACTAACCAAAGGCCATATCTCGACGGGATGCAGAAGTAAAATGAAAAAAATGAGGTGTAGGTTATCAAAACAGATATCAAGCAATCTAAAATACTCCTAACGATTGAAAAGCTTAAAGAAACTTTGTAAAATATGGAAAAATTGCATTTATTGTCCATTAAGTTATGTGTTTATACTTTGCCTCATCCAGAACAATTAGTTGTTCTATACTCTCTGGCAGTGTAAAATTGGATAACTGGACTGAGATAACTTTAATTGGATCCTAGAAGAGAACGACTCATAGCTCAACCAGTCTAAAAGCATCATAACAGGCTACAGAATGAATCAGACATGAATGGCATGGCGGGTCATGGGTCGCCTGATCCAATCCGTCACGCCTAGGGCTTGCATCACCCGACCCAAATCCATATCCATTATGTGGCAACCCCGTCAATGCGTGTCAGACAGACAACATATTCCAAAAGGAAAGGTTATTGCCACCTCTCCAAGGAAGAAACTGTTCCTCCTATTCTGGGAGAAGATCAAGTCTTCCTATTCCCACACCATAGCTACGCAGTTAGGTTGGAATCGATTCTTCACCCACAATTGGCACATGGATCATGGCTATAAATACACCGATCCTAGAGTTGGGAGGGATCATTGACTATTCAGATATTCGTCTAAATATCAAAAGCAATACTGCATTCTTCACATAGGCAGAGGAAGGAACCCTTATTCGCAAATACAAAAACATAAACTAAATATTATGCATTCAATTATCAAAGCTTTTTTCCTACTCGGTAAGATTGGTTAGATATATGAAACAATACGAAAGAAACATGAGAACTTCCCAAGAGGTCACACATTCTAGTAAAATTAAACTATACTGCATACCCAGCGAAAAATTCAGACGCCTTGTCATAACCTTCTTTAAAACCCACGCCAACACCAAATGCTACTGCGGCGAAAACCTAAAAGAAACCATAACTAGATAAGTGTAAAAGAAATAAAAGGAACCAAAGAAAATCAGTAAAAGCTTAGTTAGCATAGATTCTCCCACCCATAAAGCTACAGTTCTAACAGCAGAGCTCTGTGTTTCCTCAGTAGAAGATGTTTCATCCTTTGGTTGAGCAGCAATTCTCTTCACTTCTGCAACATCACTCATAAAATTAATAAACAAACTAATTATGGCTTAACAACATAATTAATTAATTAATTATCGATAAGAAAACACTAAGCATTGAAAATAGAGTTACCTGAAGTATGAAATGGATGAACCTGACGAATTGGTTTGGAGCATGAAAGTTGAAGGTGGATAGGACGATGAAAATGATCAACTGTCACCACAAAAGCACATAGAAGACGAAAGTGATAAGGGGTAAAGAAGTAATTAAGGTGAATTTGGAGGAGAGAGATAGAGATAGAGAATACCTGAAGAAAAAGAAGAGATTGGATTGTGAAGGAAATGGAGTGTAGAGGCTTTGGAAGATGAAACCCTCACTCTGACAACACCATTGTGATTCAGCGGAATTTGAACGCCATTGTGAACCACAGAAGCTAAGCCCATAATTCTAGAGATGAGAAAGAAGAAGTAAAACCGAATGAATGAACCTCTTATTTTCTCGTTCTCCCAATGTTTGTTCGTTTGCGCCAGAAGTAGAAAAGATAAGTTGTTTTTTTTTTTTTTTGGCCTTGTTGTGTTAAGGAGTGTGGTCACAGCACAAGCACACTCAGACCAATATTTGGATATTTTATTGATAATATTTTTTTATTCTTTTGTTTTATAAAAAGATCCAGATTAATAATTTCATTTTATTTTTTTGAAAATCACTGGATTTAGAATTGTAGGGGTCTGCAAAGTATCCCCACAAACAACACTCATGGGTGCGTGTGGCCAATCTGAAACTAAGGGTGTAGGTACAAATCTGGTTGGGAGAACCAATAAGATATTTTTTCCTGACGTGGGTTGACTGATGTAAGCAATGCAAAAAAAACTACAACATAGTATAACCTAAATCTAATAGTAGGGAATGATACTCTTCTTTAGAAATCAAAATTAGACCTCTAGATTATTATCCCAGGACCTAATTTAACAACTCTCGCACAAACTCATTTAAATATCTCATCATGTAATGTAAACTTTTGTTTGGTGTTAAATTTTTTTCTGACATCACGTATACAACACGGGGTTGGGGAGCTTTCGACACATGATCCTCTAATACATTAGTAGTTGAGTTTACATCATCAAGATATATTATACCTTCAACCATTCAAAGTCTGAAAATTAATATCGGGGAAGTTTAAACGGTTTCATATGATGTCATGTGGCCAACATATTCATGAATGGATGAAAAATTAGATTGAAATTCAATGAAAAGAAATACATGGGTAATACATTACCTGTAATTTAACCATGTTTATGATGTTAAATAGAGTTTAATTGTGTTATCAAACACAATAATTGAATAAAAAATGAAAGAATTATTTAGAGAGATTGAGGAAATATGATATAAGGCCGTGACTGAGAGGGTTTAAGAATTAAGAAACTAAACATATAAAAAATATTACAATATGAAAGTTAACATTCAGACTAGATAACTTGCTATAAAAAAAGACAACATCCGAACACTAATTTTCACACATTTTTTCCCATTCTAAATAAATAAATCACTTTTGATTGATTAATGTGTAATCGGAAGTTAACTTTCCAACATGGATACAAAGGGGTATTTTTGAATTTTCATAAAATTTGAAAGAAACATATAGGATGTAATGAACAACCTATATATTTTATCTTCAAATTTTCGTAAAATAATAAAAATATAATTGCTCAAACGAACAGATATTTCCAAATACTGAATATTTCATTTTTCCATATTAAACTCATATATATAATCTTTTCAAGACACATTGCATCTGTACAAACTACATGTTCATGCTATATAACCAGATCATAAACTGGACAGAACAAGGTAGGACTGGCAATGACAATTGTCTAAAATTTTCTTGCCTATTATAATAATAATAATAATAAATATTAATATTAATAATTGCTTAATTTTAATATACAAATATAAATTGTTGTTCTCTTTGCATGATGATCATCATCAACCTTAATGATTACCAGATCCACCTCCCTTAATTGAAAGAGGAGAACCACAAAGAGAACTATTATCAATCATTTTGTGATTCAGAAACACAACAATCACTGTTATATCATCATGAAAGTGTCTCCTTGTTCCTTGTTCAATCTTTTGCAGGTCTGCTAGTCTCATCTCTCTCTTCTTAGCTGCTTCTCTTAGTGCTGCCTTCACAAGTCTTCTTGCAATTCCCTTTAACATGAAATAAAATAAAGTCGAGTCAACATATTTTTCGTATAAACATGTCATAAGTTATATTCATAAGCTTAGACAATCGCACTGATATTTATATCAGTAGATACGTTCAAATAAATCAATCTGAACAATTAGACGTCTGATCAAGATTTTACTGTCTAGACTGTAACACGGTGATTTTGTGTGTGAATGAACAAAATGGAGTGGAACCTTACATTAGGTGCATTATTGCTGACTATATGAACAGCCTCTTGGTTGCTAAGATGCTCCCATAATCCATCAGAAGCAAATATGAGAAACTGGTCATCAGGATGAAGTTTGTGTGACGAAATTGATGGCTCACAACTCAGAATTGGCTTGAAAAATGTTTCAGCTAGCCTAAACTTAGCCGGTAGAGGCTCCCTATTGAATTCAGCTTTCTTCAAATATGCATCACCGATCGACCGCGAAACCTGCAAAAGCATGTAGTTTTGTAAATTTTATAGACCGCGGATATAAGGACTAAAAACATATTTAACCAAATTTTTACCTGAATGAGGCCTTTCACGCGCCAAACATTGTGTCTCAGAACCACAATTTCCGAATCAAAGGGATGCTTTAATCTAAGTTCATCTCTAACTCTTTCAAGATTAACATTATGTTCTGTAGATAATTGTATAGCTGATGCTTCCCTTCTTGCTCTCTCAAATCTTCCCAGCACCACCCTCGAGTCACCGGAATTCGCAATATATATCATTCCGTTGCAAACTATCCCAACCAAACAACATGTACCTGCTGATGCAATATGTGGCTTACTTAGCCACTGTTTCTTCACAAGTGATAGAAAACTTTCTTCTGTTGCTGAAAATGCCCTTTTAATAACATTTTCTGATAAGCCTTGGTTTTCAGCTGCAAGCCCTGGATCACAAAGAAAATTGACTTAGTAAAATATCCGAATAAAGGGTATATTTGCATGTGAGGGTCATGTAAAAAGCCGTTTTTGAGATAATGCAAGGCGCACAATCACACAAAACTTAAAACTTATCACAGTTAAAGTGAGGCAAAGTTGAACCTCATAAAATATTTGTCACGGTTAAATTGTGGTAACATAAGACCTTTGTTGATTTTGTCATAGCAAAACTATGACTAACCTACGCAGGTCCTCTAAAAGTTTAAGATGACTCTAGTCACATACACATAATTTATCTTTTAATCTAACAGGAGTGTTGTTAGAATAAGATGAGAGGTTTAGCGACTTCAATCCTCTGCAGTCTCTCTCTGGTCTAACATCAGCCATTAGATTAATTCAATGACTGATGTTTGACCGAAGAGACCACAGATGATCGACCAGACTATTTCAAAATGAATATGAAAACTAACATGAATATGAAAAAGAAGAGAGAATAAAAATACTTTTGAGATTGCAGAAAAGATTATCACTGACAAATTGAGAAGCCTCAGCTCCACCATGACCATCATAAACACCAACAAAAGTTCCTTGAGGACCAAAATGGTTAAAACTCAAAGGACCAGACTCAAACTCACTTCTATCCTCCAAAGAACTATTAGCTTGAATCACAGCCATTGAAAAATCACCATAAACATGGTTCCCTAAATCTTTATACCACAACAATCCATCAACTCTCCCACCACTCCCACTTCCACTCCCATCTCCCTCATCACCATCCACAGCAGGCTTCCAGCAAGATCTCACCATATTTCTCAAACCCCTTGAATGATTTTTCTCACTTTCTCAACTTCTATATATTTATAGACCCTGCAGAAGCAAACATTAATTGAATAAGAACAAACTTTTGAGGTAAAAACCAAAAGGGTATGGGGTAAACTAACTAAGAGAGATGTAAGCACCTTGAAAAGTGAATCAAAAGTTGTTTTTCATGCAAGTTTCATGGAATATGATGGTGTATATTTTGTTGGCACTATGTAGCTTAAATAAGAGCCTAATGTGTCTTGGAATTCAGTGATTGTGTCATGTTTGACAAACAAGTTTAGCTGGAAAAGCATATAAGACTTTCTATATGGCAGTTTTGGTCTGTGATCTCAGTGACCAAAGAAAAACAATGAGATATAAGAGAAGGATTTTGTAGATCTATGATGAATAAAATGAAGAGAGATTTTTTTATTTTAAAAAAACAACAATATAGTCTGACATTGGTTCTTTTATTTCCTGTCCTTTGTAATTAATGACTTTGGTTTTGTGAGAGTGTGTGTTTGAAGAGTGTTGAATATGTCACCTTTTTTAAGCAATAATCTTGAGGTTTTTAGGTAACTTTGATGTTGGGATGAGTCCTATAAAGTAAGGAGATTTCCGCGTGGATTGTTATGACACACATAGGATGATTGAAGACTAACTAACCACTTGTCAGGGGATACACAAGAGGATCTAAAATCAGCCAAACAATTAATCATGATATTAATGGAGAATTTAATATCATAACTTAGCCTAATAATTCAAAACATCTAACTAGTACTAGTATGTAATATGTTTTTCTTAATTTGCTTTAATTAATTTCTTCTTAAACAATGTTAATATTAATTAATGGTAGTCGAGATTACTTATCTGTTTGGATATGTATAACCTAAAATACAGTATAAATCTTTTTTTTTGATGACATAGTGATTTTTTTGAGTAAATTTCGATTGTCGTTTTGTTATTGTCTAATTTGATAAATAAATAAATAGACATTTGTATGTATTTATTTGATGCAACTAACTTTTTAAATTAGCTTTGGGTAACTTAAATATATATTTTTTTGTAGAAAGTAAGAATTTATTGTGCAAGTTTTGACTGTCGTTTAGCGATTGTTCAAATGTTTTAAAACAGATATTTATATATTTTGCAAATTGAGATTTCTCATGTCAGTTTTGACCGTCGTTTAGCGATTGTCTAATTTTTTTTAAATAGATGTTTATATATTTCGTAAATAGGGATTTATCATGTTATCTTTGACTGTCGTTTAGCGATTGTCCAATTTTTTAATTTTTAAAATAAATATTTATATATTTTGCAAGATACGTTTCATGTGACGAGATAATTTCTTGTGCAAGCTTTAACAATCGTTTGGTTTAATGTTTATTCAATAGAATAATAAAAACACGCTTACGTATTCTACGCGATGAAGTAATTTCTTGTGTCAGATTCATCTAGCGTTTTGTAACTTTCCAACATATGAACAAAATACATGATTACTTATTTTGTGACCAACCCAATTTTTGTGTCGATTTTAATGGTCATTTAGTGATTGTCTAAAAGAGAAAAGAAAGGAAATACGTTTTTACATATTTTGCGTAATGTACTAATTTCTTGTTTCAGATAGTTTAAAGGGTTTCAATCTAAGAAAAGAATCAAAGACACCTTACCATATTTAAAATTTCTAATGTTGTATTCGGATTTAGATTATCTCCATATATATTTCTCTCAATCTTCCTCAATCTTACATCTTAACTATTTAATTTATCGAATGGTAAAATAACAAAAGTGCAAATGTTAAGAAAAACTTATTGAAATAAACAATTTTTTAAAAGGAAAAATATATTTATATAAATTTATTGATTAAATATTTTATTTTTTAATATATATATATATATATATATATATATATATATATATATATATATACATACTAGTGTGTATACCCGTGCGAGGCACGGGTTTAAATTTAATATGATTGATTTCAATCAGTATGACTATAACGAAATTAAAAATAACCTTATAATGATTAGTATACTCACGGCCTTGGATCGTCTCCGTGCGAGACACGAGATAAAAAGATTCAATAAAATTTTATGCATAATAAAAATATTTTCTCTGATCTCAAACATTCAATAAAAAATATTTGATAATTCATTTATTTTCACTTCATTTTTTTTACACTTCTCATTTAACATATATATTTTATGAATATCCAAAAAAATCACAAAAAAAATATTTATTTGATGCATTTTTATTAGGTTTAAAATGACTTGTTTTTAAGTGTTTTAATACTTTAAAAATAGTTTTTTTCACTTGATTTTCAAAACCTAATCACTTGTAAATATTTTGTGATCAAACCCTAATCACTTAGGTCTTAATAAGGTATAAGCTTTATCTTTATCTTAATTAAGTTGACTTTTGTCAAAATTCAAACTGTTTTCAACAAACGATCAAAGTTCTTCAAAACGATGAAACCTCGCGTCTTTTTAACAAAAAAAACAATCAACCATGTTTTATAAAATAAAACATGGGCCTCTCCTTATGAGTTGTAAGTCCCATTCCTTTTTTGCTTTTGTACATATTTTCTTAAATGCTTTTTGTACATAACTTTTGCAAAACTTTTGTTTTAAATCAAAACCTTTTCAAAAAAACATCTTGGGCATCCCTTATGGTATAAGTCCCATTCCTTTGTATAAAATTAGGTTTTTCTCATTGTATATATACCTATCTTTTTATACCTCGATCAATTTGATTTAAACCCTCGAATAACAAATTAAAAATTAGGGTTTTCTTCAAATCTTCCTGGGCCTCCCTCAAGGTATAAGTCCCAACCCCCTTTGTAAATATTTGTTTACATAGCCTTGAATAAACTCATTGGGCCTCTCCCCGAGTATAAGTCCCAACTCCCGTGTACATAACCTTGTTTGACAAGTCGTTCATCCTTAAAGGTATATTTCCTTCATAAACTCCAATGTACACACACACTTTATCATATATATACTTGTTCATATACTTGTTCATGTTTGTTCATACTTGTTCATATGCTTGTTCATGTTATATATGCTTGTTCAACTTAGTACAACACTAGGTTCCCCATAGCCTCCTATTGGGCTTCGTGCAAAGAATCTCCCTTAGCTAGGTTAGGACATAGAGTATGGTTTCCCGGTGAAATCGCTCTAAGAGCTCAAACCAACTATACCATGCCTCCTCTTGGGCTTCATACAAACGACTTGTCCCTCCCATAGCCTCCTCTTGGGCTTACAATGCAAGGACCGATTGTCCCTCCCATAGCCTCCTCTTGGGCTTACAATGCAAGGACCCTCGGATAGCCTCCTCTTGGGCTTCGTACAAGGACCCACGGGCTTCTTAAAAGCATCCCCATAATCCAAATCAAATACCCTAGGAGATTAGACATTTATCATCTCTATGATAGGAGTATCTCATCTATATCATCACAATCAATCAAACTTAACTTTTTTGCCACAAGGCTGGCTAATCAATCAAACCTTTTGCCACAAGGCTGGCTTATCAAAAGTTTTTGCCACAAGGCTGGCTTATCAAAACTTTTTGCCACAAGGCTGGCTTATCAAAACTTTTTGTCACAAGGCTGGCTTATCAAAAGTTTTTGCCACAAGGCTGGCTTATCAAAACTTTTTGCCACAAGGCTGACTTATCAAAAGTTTTTGCCACAAGGCTGGCTAATCAAAACTTATTTTTGCCACAAGGCTGGCTAAACAAAACATCTTTATCATTCTAAGAACCATAAGTGGCACAACCCATGTCTTATAATGAAAAGATTCAAACAAAAATCAAACAGATGTATGTGATGAAATAGATTAAATACATCGAGCATTTAGATGACATTTGTCTCTTATCCTTTGCTTCCACTAGCATAAGTGGGAACTACGATTGCTCTGACTTTCTCAACATCCCTTTGAGAATACGTAGGCACAAGGTTGTATCCTTGGCGAGCAAAACTTCTATCTCCCTCAAACCACTCAAACCTTAGCACCCGTAGACCCCGAGCTACAGATGCTCTGATTCCCTCTAAGGGATATGTATGCAGAAGATTGCGATGATCTTTGCGAGCATAATCAAACAAATACCTTAGATCCCACCTATCTAACAACAGAAAACCTCCCTTATAGCATAGCATGAAATAAACAGACAAACATAACAAAGAAACCTATAGAGTACTATAGATACGTTGGGTGCTAATACCTTCCCTTCGTATAACCAACCCTCTTACCCGGAATCTCTCCCCCCTTTTTGCATTGCTTTTAATTTTGTATTATTTACATTGCATATATTTTAAGGTTTGTGCAACTTTTTTCCTTTTCCTGCATTGGAAACAATAAAAAGTTTGGTCGTGACAAAAACAAAAATCATTTTCTTGAGCCCGAGCCCAGAGAAGGCATCCGGTGTCTCATCTCGATTTTCACGCGACAGAAAAATGGCGACTTCACTGGGGACTATCTTTTTATTGTTTCCAAAGAAAGGGTTAATTCTAATTGTTATGTTTTCATTTCATTCTTGTTACATGTGTGGTTCAGTGGTTCTGTTACTTGTGTGGTTCTGTTACAAGTGATACATTATGGACAAATCCTAACCCGGATTAAGTACACATAAGAATTAGGTGGAGGGTATAGTCATGTATGGCATACAAGGAGTTCAGTCCTTAACAAGCTGTCATGAGAATCCTTCCGCTCAGTGGAGGTTCCTTGTTGGTAGTATATGTTTAGCAAGTTCAGTTGCGAAGATATTGTTGCTTTCATTGAACCGTAGAAGCTGAGTTGGCCGTAGAACCTATTAACCCATCCTGGCCTTATTAGGTTGTGGCACAGAAACTATTCAGGTGAAGACTTGGATTAGTTGTCATGCGGAGAGCCACACTCAGACGAGTTTTTCTTGAGAATATTGCTAGCTCACAAGTTCAGTTGTGCAAGCCGGTAATATCTGAAAGAAGAATGTAGGCTCTAACGTATCAGTAGAACATGTTGTGCAGGTGATTAACCCCTAGTACTATCCCATGTTTGGTTCTCTGACCTCATGCTCGTGACATTGAACCTTTGAGCCTATGTGTACCATGTTTATATTACCATGTTTGCATTATCATGTTTGCTTTACCATGTTTGTATATGTGGTATTCATGCATCCATGCATTCATACATTCATTGAAAATCCATCTTTTCATAAAAACATGATTTTTCCAAAAATTTAGAGAATTTTCTTTGCAAACATTATAGGATTAAGTTATGGAATGGGTAAAGAGGCATACCAAAAGGTACGGTTTCAAAATGCCTAATGTGGAAAAACTGAGAGAGTTAGCATCTTTGGTACAAGATCCTTCCGATTTTAGGAAAAGCCATGGAAAGCTTTTGCCTATCTTGAACATTCATGTTGATGAAGGACTTCTCAAAACTCTGGTTCAGTTCTATGATCCCGTCTACCGGTGTTTCACCTTTCCAGACTACCAGTTGGTACCAACCTTAGAAGAATATGCCAATCTGTTGGGTATTCCTTTGTCTGACAAAATACCTTTCAATGGTTTGGAAGCCATTCCTAAATCACAAGTCATTGCAGCAAGTATTCACTTGAAGAAATCCGAAGTAGACAGTAATTGGGCTACCAAAGGAAATCTCCCAGGTTTGACTTCGAAGTTCTTAATGAAGAAAGCTTTTGATTTCGCCGAAATTGGTAGCCTAATAGCTTTTGAAGCTATATTAGCTTTGCTCATCTATGGGTTGGTTCTGTTTCCCAACGTCAACGACTTTGTTGATATCAACGCCATAAAAATCTTTTTGATTGGAAATCCTGTTCCGACTTTGCTTGGTGACATGTATTTCTCTGTCCATCACAGAAATCGCCAAGGCGATGGGATCATTGTGTGTTGTGCACCTCTGTTGTTCAAATGGATTGTTTCACACTTACCTAAGTCTCCTATCTTCAAGGAAAACCGAGAAGGCTTGCGTTGGCCTCGAAGACTTATGTACCTTACTAATAATGATATTCATTGGTATACTTTGGCTCGCTGTGGTACAAAAACCATTGACAGTTGTGGAGAGTTCGCCAACGTACCCCTCATTTGTACACAAGGAGGAATTAACTACAATCCGATCTTAGCCCGACGACAACTCAGATATGCAAATTCAGTTAAACCCATTGGTCTCATAGTGGAAAGCTACTTCTATCAAGAGGGGGAGGATCCTCAAGGGTTAAAAGCAAGAATGGTGAGAGCTTGGTACGACATCCGAAGGAAAGAAAAAGGTGGGGTAAGGAATTGCATTGCCATGGATGCCTACACCTGTTGGGTAAAGAAAAGAGCAAAGGAGTTTCAAATGCCTTATGATTATGAAAAACCCATGTTCCCTGTGGTATCTAAACTACCCAACATTCGAATTGACACTATGGAGGAATACCAAGAGACTCTGGCCAAGATAAGGTTAGAGAAAGACGCTTGGGAAGACAAGTTTCGTAAGACTGATGTGGAAAACAAAAAGTTGAAGAAACGGGTGAAAGATCACGAAGAAACCCTCTACTGTCAAGATGGATGGCTCATGAGTAAAGATGAGAAGATCCGTCGAAAAGACGCTGCAATCAGGAGGTATATTAAAGAAAGCAAGAAAAAGCTTGAAGGCTCAACAAGCAACGCCCCAACTCCTGACGATTAGAAGAATGTTGTTGACAAACTAAGGACCGAAAAGGCCGAGTTGAAAGCTTACTATGGGAAAGAAATCATGAAGCTCAAGCTGTATAACGCATTTGGTTCTTCATCCGATGAGGATGCTTAGGAATGTTTAGCTTTTATTTATCATTTGCTTTTGTAGGAGCCACGCTCCAATGTTGTAACACTTTCCCAGCATTTCAATAAATTGATAGTTTGTGTTCAAATGTTTGCAAGAAAATAATCTTTAAAATATTTGAAAAAATCATAAACTTTTTTGCATACATCATTCTGCATTTTGAGTCTGTTGTCTAGAGTCTCATCTTTTGGATTTTCCTCCATTAGACTGTCAAGCTGTCGCGCCTCAAAGTTTCTCGATCGCGCTCGCAATCAGATCACAAATACAATACTCGTTCAAGCAAAAGAAGAGTGATGGAAAGCTCTGAACAAGAGAATATTGAGCTCCGTGGTATAGTGACCACCCTTCAAGAAAAGTTGGAAAGTCTCACTACTCTGGTTGACTCCTTAGTGGTTGCGCAGAATCAACAGCCACCACCCAACAGTCAAGCAACAGTGATATCTGAGATCACTACTCCAGTCTCTACAGTTGCATTCAGCATTCCATCTTTCTCCATGCCAGAAGGTTGGGGCACGCCTTTCAGCTTCGGTACAGGTTTTCGCCATAATGTTTCTGGGGTTCAAGCAACCACAACTGAAGCGCCTACTGCACAAAGTTCAGTGTTCACTCCAAATCAGGGGGTAACCTTTTCTCAAGTCACTATGTCGGTTTCTCAACCCATTATGACGGTTGCAACTCCTATGGTTCACACTGTTCCTTATGAGGGCAACGAGATTTATCACGATCAAGGTGATAGCACAAATCAGCGTAACCTCATGGAAGATCTCCAAGAGCAATTTAACAAGATACAACTAGAAGTCAAAGCTATTCGTGGGAAAGACTTCTTCGGGAAGAATGCCCAAGAGCTATGTTTAGTTCCCAGTGTACAAATACCAGCTAAATTCAAGGTCCCTGACTTTGAGAAGTACAAAGGTATTTCTTGTCCACAAAGCCATCTCCTGATGTATGCTAGGAAGATGTCTACTTATGCAGATAATCATCAGTTGCTCATCCATTACTTTCAAGATAGTTTGACTGGTGCCGCACTGAAGTGGTACACAGGATTGGATAGCACCAACATTCGGACTTTCAACGACCTAGGCGAGGCCTTCGTCCGACAATACAAATACAAATCGGATATGGCTCCAGACAGAGACCAGCTCCGATCCATGGCTCAAAAAGACCATGAAGCTTTCAAAGAATATGCCCAACGATGGAGAGAAACTGCTGCTCAGATTAATCCACCGTTAAAAGAGAAAGAGATGACAAAGATCTTCTTGAATACTCTTGGCCCATTTTATTATGAACGCATGATTGCTAGTGCTCCATGTGATTTCACCGAAATGGTAAACATGGGGATGCGTCTAGAAGAAGGAGTCCGAATCGGACGACTAACTAAAGAAGGTGGATCTTCAAGTGGAACCAAAAAGTTTGGAAGTGGTTTCCCAAAGAAGAAAGAACCAAGTGTTGATATGGTATCCCAAGGAAAGCCAAGAGGAAATGTCAATCGTCAACGACAGATTGCTGCTATCGCACCAGCCGTTAATGCAGCACCGAATCCGGGATTTACCCCGCAGTTTCAACAACAACAGCCTCAACAACAGGCTCAACAGTTCAACAACAATCAGAATCGTGTGCAAAGAGCTTTACAGTTCGATCTGATTCCAATGACCTACACAGAGTTGTATCCTGCTTTGATTGAAAGAGGTCTTGTTCAAACTAAAGCACCACCACCAGTACCTGAGAAACTCCCATGGTGGTACAAAGCTGAGATCTCGTGCCCTTATCATCAATGAGCACCCGACCATGATCTCGAGCATTGCATAGCTTTGAAACATGAAGTTCAGAGGTTGGTTAGATCAAATTTTCTCTCTTTCATAAATTTAAATCCGAATGTGCAAGCAAATCCGCTGCCCAATCATGGAGGGCATGCTGTAAACCTAGTTCGTGAAGGCCCTGGGCAATACCGAATCTACGACATAAACTTATCAAGAGCAAATTTGGTACAAATGCACGCCACTCTCTGTCAAATGCGAGACTTTCGCCGACATCACTATGGTTCCTGTAGCATATGTTGCGTAGATCCTCATGGATGTTCGACTGTGAGAAGAGATCTTCAAGTTTTGCTAGATGATGGTACTATTCAAATCTTCAGAAATAGGAATGAAGATGAAGTTAACATGATAGAATGTTGTCCGCATGAGCATTTAGTCTTAGATATCAACTCGATAACGCCTGAAGTTAACATCATCATTCCTTATTTCAGCATGCCTGAGCGCCTAGAGGTTACTTACAACAAGCCAAGGGTTCTTGTTGCTTCTTTGATCATTTGTCTACCTGGACCTGTTCCTTATGACTCTGACAAGGCAGTTCCCTACAACTACAATGCAACAATGATAAAGAATGGACAAGAAGTTCCCATACCTACTCTTTCACCTGTCGTGAATATCGCCGATGTGAGTCGAGTAACAAGAAGTGGATGTGTGTACACTCCACTACCTTCAAAGCAGCCCGTTGCTCCTGCAACCAGGCAAAATCCTGTTGATACGCCGGTGGGGAATCCTGTGGAAATTCCTATCAGTAATACAAACACTGATGTTGGCCAATCCAATGGAACCAATGTCAATCCTAACTTTGATGAAATCCTGAAACTGATCAAAAGAAGCGAATACAAAATTGTGGATCAGCTTATGCATACTCCTTCAAAGAACTCAATACTTTCGTTGCTTTTAAACTCTAAAGCCCATAGGGAAGCCCTGATGAGAGTTTTGGATCAAGCTTTTGTAGACCACGATGTGACTATTGACCACTTTGATGGGATAATAGCCAACATAACAACTTGCAACAATTTAAGCTTCTGTGATGAAGAACTCCCCAAGGAGGGAAGAAATCACAATCTTGCTCTGCACATTTCTATGAACTGCCAGTCAGACTCTTTGTCCAACATGCTGGTAGACACCGGATCTTCCTTGAATGTGATGCCGAAGACGACTCTTGCTCGTTTATCTTACCAAGGAATGCCTATGAAGTACAGTGGTGTAGTAGTCAAAGCATTTGATGGATCTCGAAAATCTGTTATTGGCAAAGTCAACCTTCCCATGACAATTGGTCCACATACATTTCAAATCACCTTCCAGGTCATGGACATTCAAGCTGCTTATAGCTGTCTGTTAGGACGACCATGGATCCATGAAGCAGGGGCAGTAACTTCTACGCTCCATCAAAAGTTAAAATTTGTAACAAATGGAAAATTGGTAACAATAAGTGGGGAGCAAGCCTTGATGGTGAGCCACTTATCCACTTTCTCTTTCATTGGCGCTGATAATATGGAAGGAACGTGGTTCCAAGGTCTCTCTTTGGAAGACGAATCTTCCAAAAAGAAAGCATCCATCTCTTCTTACAAAGAGGCAGTGAAAGTAGTAAAAGATGGAACTACCACTGGCTGGGGGCTGTCATACCCCAAATTTGTCCTACCCTTTACTTCTAACTGGCTTAGGCTTTGCGTTCATGTACATACATCATTTAGGCTATAACTCACATGCATGCATTCATACCATTGGTACTATTCAAAGATTAACAAGGAGGAGCTTTATTGCAAAGAAGTATGATCAGAGAATGAGAAAACTGAAGTATAATCATGTGGCTCTATGTTCATTGAAGTCCTCCTGGATTGGGGTGTCTCTCTGCTTCAAATCAGGGCATTGATTAGAGGGTACAAGCTTGCAAATCATCTGGTTCTTTAAATCAGGGTTTCTTTGACCAAAGTCAACCAGTTGACTTTCTGGTCAACATTTAATCAGAAGTGGCTTCTATGTGTGGAAAACTTCTCATAATGACTGTGTGGACGTGTTTGTTTGACTGGATGTGAGTGGAAGAGATTTAATCGGGAATTTCATCAATAGTCGGAAAAATCAGAACAGTTGACTTTTGGGTCAAAATCGGGAAAATTATTCAAATATTGACTTTTGGTGGAAAATTAATCAAGAAAAGTCGAAGAATGGATAAAATCGGGAGTTCGGCAAAAAGTTGGGAAAAATAGAAAAAAGGACATTCCAACACTTAGAAAAATTTTTGATGTCTTAAATCTTGTTGAGCAGTCCACTTCAGCACCAGATTACACGTGGCAAACGGCATTTTTCGGAGAAATTTCCAACATCAAAGTTGTTCCTCTCATGGAGGAGAACAACTTTGTAGTTGGACACTTTTTCATTTGAAGCTTGTATGAAGAGTTAAAGTGGTGTGAAGTTGCTGGAAACTCATTTGAATCAAGTCACATTCCAGGTCACCAGTCAGGTCATGACCTGGCATTTTCACAAACACATGGCATGCCAAATCTCCAGTCATTTTTAGAGCTGTACAGAAGTGATATGAACGCAAACTTGGTATCATTCTCTTCTTTGCCATGTCATCTATCCATAGAAACAAGAATTGGGACAATTGAGCAAATATTGAGTGAGATACAAGCCTTCAAAGTGGTGCCCCAACCCTGACCAAATTCTGCAGGCAGCCATGACACAGAATTCTGGGCACGCAACGCATTTCAGCAAACACGTGGTGGACCAAATGTCAAAGCCTATTTCTTCCTCCACAAGTCTCTATCTTAAACAAGCCCAGTTCTAAGCTATTCCTTGCCATGTCCTCTATCCAATGAGACCAGTATCACTGATTTTGGACATGTATTGATCGAGATAGAGAGGCTCAAAGTACCACCCTTGCAGAGTCACGTTCTGGCCATACGCATGTGACAGCAAGCTGCTGGGCGTGTGCAGTGGTATTCGCATGAATTCAAGGCCATTTTTCTCATACTTTTAGGCTTTATTTTGAGATATTTTCAACACCAATCTTGTTCTATCCCATGCCCTCTTTGATATGACACCATTCTTGCATCAGTTAACAACCCATGGCTTGAGATATAAGTGTCCAAAGTAAGCACCACAACATGAAAAAAAAAAAAACAAAACAACACACAATTGCACTACACACACATTAAAGTCCCACATTGGAAAGATGAAAAAGTTGTGCTACAAGTCCCACATTGGAAAAATGAGAAAGAGGTATTGCAAACTATTCCAAGTCCCACATTCAAGGATTGAGAATCACAAACTAATGGTTGGCAATATAAATAGAAACTCATACATCAACCATTTCTCACCTCCACTCTTCACTATATCACTATACCTCTCCCCCTCTCTCTCCCTCTCTCTCTCTCCTCTCTCTCCTCTCTCTCTCTCTCTCTCTCTCCTCTCTCTCTCTCTCCTCTCTCTCTCTCCTCTCTCTCTCTCTCTCTACTCTCTTTCTCCTTTCTCTCACTACTCTCTCTCTCTCCTCCCTCACCAAACTAGGTAATAAAAATAGTTTTTTTCTTTTATTCTCTTTGATTGATTAATTGTTTTTTTCTTTTAGATAAAAAACAACAAAAATAATTTTCCTACCAACTAGTTTTTTTTTAAATTTCTTTTAAGTGACTTTTAATTAGTATTTTTGTAGAATTTTAATAAATAGTTTTTCATACAAAAAAAAAACCATAAATAGATAATAGTCTTCTTTATTAATTCAAATTAGCTTTTTTTCTGAAATAAAAATGAGATAGTTCATGAATATATTTTCACAAATAGTTTAGATTTAATTCTTTCTTTCTTTGTGAATATTTTCCATATATGTGAAATGTCTAAAATGCCCTTGATCCTTAGTATTGTCTTTTCCATTTAATTGCTTTTTCCTCCCTTATTTTCTTGTAGAATTAGAACAACATAGAATATAGAAAATAGGCTAGTCTCCCCCTTTTTGCATTCTTTTTTCTTTTACAACCATAAAACATTAATAAATACTTGAATAAAATCCCCTTAAAAAACACCAACCAAAAACACTTCAAAAAACCTAATAAATGTTCAGACTTAAAACAAAAGTGAGGAAGTGATGCGAGACCTTGTAGTAGGTTCTCGTCATCATGGAATTACCCTAAAAGACACAAACCAATCATTTCTTTTTCTTTTGCCTGCCTGGCACCTAAGGGCACCGTTACCTCCGCTCCACTGCATCCTAGGTCGATCCCTTATGCAAGAGCGTGAGCGTTAACTCCGCCCAACTAAAAAACACAAAAACAAACGGAAAATCGTTAGCCGAGCTACGGTAACTCTGATTCCTGAAAAGGATACGTAGGCAGCGGGGTAGGGCCCGTGCGAGTACAATTCTTTGTTTTCCCTACATTTTGCATTCATTTCGCATTTAGACATAGACATAGTACACACCCTTTAGATAGAAACAAACATAGGTGGATACCATCGAGTACGATGGGCGTGAGGGGTGCTAATACCTTCCCCTTGCGTAACCGACTCCCGTACCTTGATTCTCTGGTCGCAAGACCCTGTTCCTTCCTTTGTTAGGTTTCCTGATATTCCTTTCCCTTATGGGATAAATATATTGGTGGCGACTCTGTTCATTTTTCGCGAGCGTGCGACAAACTTAGATATCAAAACAAGTGTCCCGATATCTGTCTCAGGAGTTTGAGTTACCTCTTGAGAATGGTGTGAAACCCAAGCAAGAAAGGGTCATTGAAGGGAAGGCTGGCAGTCAGGCTGTAGGTCCTCCTAACTTTGAACAACCTACTTTGGTTAGGAAGAAAAAGCTAAAGAAGGATGGTTATGGCATAATTCATCCAAATATAATGACTTCCCATATGTCGGAAAATGTGGTTAACCAAAGACATGATAGGATGATTCGTTAAGTTGGAGATGGTGAGTTGAAGTCCAGTCACAAGATATATGTATCAACTAGTTCTCTAAACATTCCAGTTGTTGATAAGTCTGGTCTAGCTACTGGTGGAAGTATGAGTGTTGTTCCACTCAAGTTTAGGTCTATGAGAAATCATCATAATAAAGATATCCAGGAAACAAACTTGAGAAATCTTGATGGTGATAAGGATGTGACAGATATCATGTACGACATGTTGATAGAGCCTCATGTGCATAAGGATAATGATAATCATATTCATGAAGATGTTGAGGTTGATATTGCTATAGCTAATGGTGTTGTTTGTAACCATGGTTGAGCATTTGAAGATGTGAAGACTCAAGGTGAAGGTGTGAATGAAAGCATTTGTTGATCAAAGAACAACACCTCTACTCAGTCCACATGAATAAAGTGCCTTCAATTTTAGTGCTAGCTGCTACGAATGAAGACCTTAACAGAGAGAGAGAGAGAGAGAGAGAGAGAGAGAGAGAGAGAGAGAGAGAGAGAGTTCAAAACAAATTTTCATCAAGTGTGTTAGCTTCTTCCCAAAGGTTCTATTTATAGATCCACTTGTTTAGGCTACAAGCTAAAAAAACCAACTTAAGTACACTGTAGCTTACATTGTTTTGTATTTCACTTAAGTGCACAGTACCTTAAAGTATTATATATTCTACTCCAATGCATTATATTTTATGATGTTCTACAATTCACCAGTTGTGGGCATTTTTTACGGGTACCCATAGGGTATGGACCAAATTGTCATCCCTAATCATGTCTATATTGAACATAAAGTATAGACTGTGCCACCCTTGTCCAGTTCAATATTGGATCCTTATACATTTATCTTATTATGCAGGATGGGAAAATTCCATATAGATAACTCATGTCCCTTAGCATGATTTATGGAGTACCCATCAACTGTCTTTTTGGTCATCAAGTTACGAATGAGTTTTGATTAGTAATAAAGTACTCGACTCCATATCTAGGGTCCATCGTGATTTAAGGTCGAACAGTGGTATACACAACTATCATCATGAGAATAACTTATGAAATTTTGCATAATATTCTATGTAGTATTATCATAGCAGGTCAATCAAGTATAAATATTACTCTTAATATTCATACCTATGTGAGGACTTTATAACTCTTTATCCATGATCTATGAGATGTGATCATCAGTCAATCCACATAATAGTCTCATGCTTTAAATTTATCTTACTTCACAACAAAGCTTGACTACTTATACTTTAATAATAGCAACCTTATGTTTAATGGGACCTCATGATTAAGCCATACTTGTTTTTCATTAAACGGACTAACTATTCTAGAGACTTTATTACTTTAAAAAAACAAAATAAAATAAAAACTTTTATTATTAATAAATACTTCGATACAAATACCGAAACTACTGACTTATAGGCTTACACTAACACTACATACAATACAATAACCTATAAATAAGGACATTTTTTGGCGAGGGAAAATTTGTATTGAAGATATATGTGATAAGTTCAAAACCTCCAAATACCTAGCATATGGAAGCAAGGGAAAGAGTAGTCCACGTAAAAAAAATAGAGCTAACTTCCTCTTATAAGAAAAAGGATAAACCACAAATGCTACAATCAATTTCACAACACTTAGCAACAAAAAAAATTAAAGACCTGGTATGGGAACACAAATTTGCGTTCATTAGATCTTTCTATATTTGACATTTTTGTAAAATGATAGTCTAAGGACTGAATTGATAATTTATTAAAAAATACATATCAAATTAGACAAATTGATCATTTTAATATATTTTAAGATTAAATTAGACAAAATAATAATCTAAGGACTAAATTGTTACTTTATTAAAAAATACAAATGCAATGAACGATAATTTTTTTTGATAAACAATGAACGACATAATTTGTCCATAGTGAAACAACTTTAATTCATTTAGCTCTTAGTGTTTATTGTCAAATTTGATGTTTTTGTAATTGCTATCTCCATACTTGGTACATTAGCTAAGACAATTTGTTGCATGGTTTTTCTTTGCTTTGCCTGCATTATATGTGAAGAGGTTAGTTACATTATTCTCAAAATAAATATAAGCAATATTGTGAAAATAATTATATTATTACATATTTTATAACAGGGTTGCTTGAGTGCAGGATCATCAGTTGATGGTGGTGGTTCCTGGCCAAATATCATCTCACAACTCATATCATCAAAATCTGTAAAATAATCTTCAATTTCAGAACTAGAATAATGTATATTTGTACATATGATATTTATTGTATATTTCGAAAACTAATTTGGATTATTGTTTACTAGTAAAATATTTGTGGGAATAGTACTTACTTGGGACCATGTTGACTGGCATACCAAAGGAGTCTTTTATGAATATTTGAGATGGCATTTTGCAGAGATTAGTACACATTCCAACACAATTTGTTTCTTCTAAGAATCTGCATGTATTGTTTAAACAAATTTTAGGACAAGATCCATTCATGTGAAAATAATTAGTATATTATGAACAATTTTTTAATAAAGATTAAAATTTAAAGAAGGAAAGTAAAGGTACCTGCACTTTTTTATGTAGACAATATTTTTTTCTTTTTTTCCATTGACTTCTGATTCTCTCACCTTTGCATAGTGTAATAAGATTAATGTTTTAGTCATCAACAATGACATTTTAAAAAGTATAAATATAATATCCATAAGCATCTTCTACCTTATGTTATTTTATTGAGGTAAACAACTATTTTTCTCAAAGAAATAAAACGCTTACATTGACACAAATATTTTAAATTTTTTAGTATCCCTTTCAACCAAAAAATTTATTCTTATTGAAATTATGTAAAGAATTTTTTTTAAAAGGAAAGAGAATGGAGAATTACATTGAACGAGTTTGTGTTAAGTTCATCGGAAAAAATATAAAGTAAAATATGTGAAAGAATTAGAAACATGAAATGTTAGTAATTCAAAGAAACTTTGATCAATAATTATGCTTTTCAGTTAATAGGTATGCAAATAACAAAATATGATATTGCTAAAGAGGTTTCAGACCATTTAAAATATTTGTCTAATCAATCTAATATTGCAAAATATTGTCAACTGAAGAGTGGCATTATAGCTCTTAAAAAATAATATGATTATTCAAGAATTTTAGTCGATCATGACTAGTTTATAGGTTAAATTGGCTCTTATAGAATCAAAGAGGACATAATTTATCATTATCTAATGTTTATTATATTCTTAACCTCAGTTTGAGTCCTGCTTCTATTAGTTAATCATATTCTGGTTAGTCAGTTATGTTTTCTTCTACTTTATGTTTTTTGCGAGATCTACATTCCTTGAGACTGATTGGGATGTGCCACCTTTTACTTTCACTCCTTATTTATCATCCTTTTTTGTTTGAATTCTTCATCTTCTAGTTTTTATTTATAGAGTTGTTTTCCTAGACATGTTTCTTCTTCTAGATTAAAATAGTTGACTTCTACTAAAGATTTAGAAAGTTAGAAACCAATGATATTTCAAATTGTTATGGTTTTAAATTTACTAAAATTTTAGATTTACCTTTTAGTAAAAGTGTTTCAATTTCATATGCATTTTTTGACTTAGTTCACTTTGATGTATTGGGTCCACCTGCGGTACTTACTAAAGGTGGATCTAGATATTATATTTTGTTTATTTAAGAATATATTCGTTTTGTTTGGGGTTTATCATATAAAAAACCATTCTTAATTTTTTTACATTTATTATATATTTCATGCTATGGTTAAGACTCAAAATAATATTTCATGCTATGGTTAAAGTGAATATACCTCTAATAGATTTTATAGATTATTTGCTTGTTGTGGAAGTATTCACCGTATATCTTTTACTAATACTCCTCAATAGGAATGGCAAAAAAAACATGTATCCGTAGGTACCCACGGATAAGTCCTGTCACGAGCATGGGTTGGATAGCTTAATGGATCCACTGATAAAATAAATAGATATTTAGTTATCCGTTTCCTTACGAGCACATATACAACTTTGATAATACTCGTATCTGCGGGTATCCGTATCCGTTAATAATTAACAAAATTACTTAAATATTAATTTTTTAATCTAAATTTATTATTATTATTATTATTATGTTAAATATAAAATTATTATTATTATTATAATTGTTATTATTATTATTATTATTATTATTTTGTTGAATCTAACCAATAAAAGAAAAAAAATAAAATAAATGTCATTTATTTTTGTTATTATTGTTATGGGTAAAATTTGAAAATATTTTTTAGCAATAAAAAATTAATTAGTTATATTATTTTTTTTAAAATAAATAATAGTATTCATGGATATCCTAAATATCTGTGGGTATCTCAAAACCCGCGGATACCCTCACGAGTATGAGACAGGTACGGGTATCATATTTACTAAACGGAGCGGGTAGCGTGGGACTAATACTTATGCTAATGGGTACTCATTATCATCCCTACTCCTCAACAAAATTTAATTTCTGAAAGGAAGCATTCTGACAGACTAGTCGTTTTCTTTTGTTTTCTAGTTTCGGTTTTCATCGGTTTTAATGAACTTTAGAGTTAAGTGGTTCTTTATGTTGTTGATGATATTAATATAATATCATCGCATATCACATCAAATTTGTCTCCTTTTAAAAAAATTGTGTGATTATATCTCTGATTCTTCTTCTTTGAAAGTTTTTGGTTCTACTTGATTTGTTCTTCGTCCACAAGTTAAATGTGGTAAGTTGTCTTCTCGTTCTTTCATATATGTGTTTCTTGATTATTGAAATGTTGAAAAGGGTTGTTATTTGTATGATCCTCTGGAATAAAACTTACTGTTTTTTATCATGTCGTTTTCTCCCACTATAGTACTTAGCACTGTGAAAAACTAAAACTTGTATCATTCATTATTTTCGGAGAACCCAATTTTATATTTTTCTTTTTCTCTCATAATTTTCACTAGAGTTACTTGTTTTTCTTATGGAGATTAAACTAGTAACCCTTAAATCGTGTCTACTGTAGAGTTTTGTAGCTTTTATTTCTTAAAAGAGTAAGAAACAACATATTATCTTCCACTCTTCTACAAAAGTTGAGTAGTATACTATGATATTTACCACTACCAAAATAGTTTTGATTGTTTTAGTTACTTTATGAATAAACTCTCTGTATTGTGATAACAAGAGCGTTATTCAAATTTCACACAACTTACTCTTTGATGAATGCACCAAACACATTGATAATGATTATCATTTCACATGTCAACATCTTCAACATAGAACCATTACCCTATATTCATCTTTCTTGGAGGCTGCTTATTTATTTTAAGAATATGCATTTTAGTTAAAAAAAATTGTTTCTTGAGTAAATTTATTTATTTTATTGAAAGCCTACCATAGTGTTCTTATTTTTTACCAAATGGAGTGAGTGATTATAAACTGTTTGAATTGTAACAACTCAACGTGGCAGCTTATGAAACATAGAATAGAGCATTATGTCGGCAAATGACACTGGAATGATTAGGATAGTAAATAGCGGCCAAGATGAGAGTTTTCCACAAACAATGGAATTAGTTATTTCTGCTCTACCTAATTGAATCTCATAATGCCTTCCCAAACCATACACTTTCTTGTGTAAAAAAATAAAATTAATTAAAAATGAGACCATGCTTGCCAACAACGAGGACAACCCTAAATAAAAATTGTAACATTTTTTAATTGGTCTTATTTTGGTCTATTTTTTTAATGGGTCTAGAAGTAAAGGTATGTTTTTCTCTTGTTGAAATTGTGTAACGAACTATTCTGATTAGACAGTATAATTCATTTTGAATAATTATTTGTTCAAGTCAATAATATACACTTAGTTTATAAATTAAAAATGACATCATATAGTATATAATATATAAAGAAGTCATGAAAAATATATATAATTTTACCTCGGAGGGACCGAGTAACCAAGCAAAAAACAAAGTGGTGAAGACGGCAAAATATTCCCTTGCTAATTTTGATGGTGGCATCACTCTCCTTATCTGTAAACATAGTAATTACCATCATACTTCATTATATTATATGCTCAAACATTCAAATTAACAACAACCTCACACACACACACACACTATATATATATATATATATATATATATATATATATATATATATATATATATATATATATATATATATATATATATATATATATATATATATATATATTTATATTTTTTAGGAATCCGAGTAGTATTAGAAGTGGCAATGAATTAAGCATTCAAGATCTAAAAGACTTTATATTTATTTAAAATTTTAAAGTTTTGTTTGGATTGATAAAATCGGAATGAAGGGGGTACTATGAGATAGAAATGGAGTGATATTTCAATATTTGAATTATTTAAAATCGATTAAAACATACTAGAATAGAGTGGTAAGAATTTCGCTTCATTCCATCATTTACTACTATATTTTTTCTTTCTAATGTTCTATTATAAAATTTTCATATAATAGAATGGAATATTCTTTTCGCTCTATTTCATTCCGCTACATTCGACTTTGCTCCGTTTATGTTTTTGTTAATTTTATGATATTCAAATATATTCCAAACCAAAGGGATTATAGGTGAAATCTCTTATATATCTAACTTTTTCTCTACTAGTTGATGTAGGAGTTAATCATTCGTACTTAGATTCCAACATTAATCATTAATAGTTTGAAACTTGTAAAAGACATGAGACATGAGAAAGCACAAGAAGAAGATCACACAAAATTGAAAAGAACTCACCACCGAAAGTATTGGCTTTGGAAAGGCTCTATCAAGTGCATCTAAAACAACTTCTTGCTGTTGAACAGGACTAAATTTCTTCGAAGCCACAGTAGCTGCCTCAACAAGGCTATCAAAACCACTCTTATCATTACTGATTCCTGCACACAGGATTCAAAACTCATCACAAATTCATCAACAATAAAATAAAAAAATTACAAAATCCACTCTAAATGAACTACCTGTTGCAGCTTGAACACTTTTTGATAAATGGTTTATAGCTAACTTATCAAACCAATTATCTTTGTATACATGAGTTTTGCTTAATGTTTCTTCTGTAGGACGTGCAAGAACTCCAACTACAAAAGTGGGTTTTGGTTTGAGTCTTAGGTTCCAATGAGCTAAAGTTGGTGTTAGGCTCATGTTATGTGTAATCATTTTTGCATCCATTTGTGAGTGTTATTGAGTTTCACGTGTGAGAGAGGGTTATTATATAAGAGAGGCTTAATAAATAATAAGGACAAATAGGGCATGAAAAGCATCTTTGCCCAAAGCTCATGTTTATGATTCTGTTTTAGGAGTTTTGTTTTGTTGGTTTGTGGTACTTCTAGTTCCATCGACATGATGTGATGTGCTATAGAATTAATAATTATAGTTAACTTATGTCTAATACTTAAGCCACAAGTTGTGTTCCACTTTCACACTTCACCTTATTTTGTTTTAAATGAAAATAGACATAAATTATTTACAGCCGTTTGAATTTATCGTTTGATATAAGTATTTGAAAATTGTGATGAGAAAATGGATGATGCACAGCATAAAATATCAATCATATATTTAATTAAACAATTTTTTTATTTAAAAAGTAAAACATGTATATAAATTGTTTTCAAATTTTAATGTAAACTCTCCAAAATAATTTATAAAATTATGTTTTAACTTCTATGAAAATGAAATTGATTTATTTTGTTTTTTATTATAAAAACAATTTATTTATAAATGTTTCTATAATGAATATGCTACAAATCTAATACATAAGTACAAATATGGTAGTAGTTGATGCGGATATGTAAAAAAAAATCAAGATTTGAATATGTTGATAAAAATAAGAATTATTTTTAAATATATTTATAAAGAATTAAATATCATAATTAAAAATATTATGTTAAATTATCATAATAAATTAACTATAAAGTATCATACATAATAATAAAGCAAAATGAGTTTATTGGCAATTTTGACAAGTGGCAAATTTCTAGACCCCTTACTATTTTAATTGTTTCTATTAAAAGAAATGTTTCTATTTTTGTTTATTTAATATTTATTAATTAAATAATTCAATTTTTTTTCAAATTATTATTCACTCTCTATTCCCTATGCTCTTGGACGTTATTTTTCAATTTTACTTTTAGTTGTTTTATGACCACCCAATTCTCATTATCCTTTCCCAAAACATTATTTTTAATTTATTAATTATATTATTCAATTTTATTTTTCAAATTATTATTGATTCCTATTCTCTTGGATAACACCCTTTTAATTGATTTATGACCACACAGTTTCCATTAGCTTTTCCCAAAACATCGGCCGCCTACAAACCCTATTCTTTTCTTCATCAATTCATTCCCCTTATTCAATGTATCTTTCTCAATCCTTTCAACCGACCATTCATTTCGTCCATTGTTCTTCGACGATTCTGTTTCACGATTCATTCTCTTTAATGGTAATTATTTATCTCCCAATTTTTATTGTTTCTTCCTGATTATTGGTATTTCCTGATTATTGTGCCCGTCTATAAATATGACAAATTCCTTTTCAGAATTATTGTGTCCCTCTAATCCTTCTATATGTTGCTTCGATTTTGTTCCATTGTTCGGCAAGATGCGATTTTGTTGCTTCTATGGGTTTCACGATAATGTTGCTTCGACGATTTTGTTCTTCGTCCATGTGTTGATTGTGATTAATAATGTGGTTTTTTACTCATGTATTATTTCCATTTCAATTTAGGTTTTCGATTCATCATATTGTGATTTCAGTTTCAATTTCATATTGTGATGCGGTTCTGAACAGTTTAATGAACATCCCAGTTTTTATAAGTTAGGCTTTTGAAACTCTATAATATCAATTTTGTAGATGAAATGAAATTTGAAGAGAAAGTGACTGTTAATGTTGAAGGATAGAAAAACACTTAGAAAGGGGGGGGGGGTTGAATAAGTGTAGCTTTAAAAACTTGACAGATAAAAATAAATTGCACAGTTATTTTTATCCTGGTTCGTTGTTAACTAAACTACTCCAGTCCACCCCCGCAGAGATGATTTACCTCAACTGAGGATTTAATCCACTAATCGCACAGATTACAATGGTTTTCCACTTAGTCCACGACTAAGTCTTCTAGAGTATCCTGATCACAACCTGATCACTCCAGGAACAACTGCTTAGACACAAGTTAAGACTTTCTTAGAGTATCCTGACCACCACGTGATCACTCTAATTACAACTGCTTAGACACAAGCTAAGACTTCCTAGAGTATTCAGATCAACACTTGATCACTCTAGTTCCTTACAACTTAATGTAATCTAATAAGAGTTTTACAATGCTTCTTAAAAGCTATAATCACAAACTGTGATATTTCTCTTAACGTTTAAGCTTAATCTCACTAATGTATTACAACAGCAATGTAGTGAGCTTTGATGAAGATGAAGTTTCTGAGCTTTGAATTGAACAGCGTTTCAGCAAGTCTTTCAGAATAATTTTGTTCAGCGTTGTTAACCTTGCTTCTCATCAGAACTTCATATTTATAGGCGTTTGAGAAGATGACCGTTGAGCGCATTTAATGCTTTGCGTGTTCCGTACAGCTTTGCATTTAATGTTATACGCTTTTGTCAACTACCTCGAGCCTTGTTCACGCTGTGTCTACTGACGTTGCCTTTAATAGCTTCTAACGTTCCTTTTGTCAGTCAGCGTAGCCTGCCACTTGTACTTTCTTCTGATCTGATGTTTGTAAATACAACGTTTGAATATCATCAGAGTCAAACAGCTTGGTGCAAAGCATCTTCTGATCTTCTGACCTTGAAGTGCTTCTGAGCGTGATACCATCAGAACTTCAGTGCTTCTGATCTCATGTTCTTCTGATGCTTCCATAGACCCATGTTCTGATTCTGCTTCGACCATCTTCTGATGTCTTGCCAGACCATGTTCTGATGTTGCATGCTGAACCTTCTGAGTCAAAGCTTCTGAGCGCTGATTTATGCATACTCTTTATATATTTCCTGAAAAGGAAATTGCATTGGATTAGAGTACCATATTATCTTAAGCAAAATTCATATTATTGTTATCATCAAAACTAAGATAATTGATCAGAACAAATCTTGTTCTAACAATCTCCCCCTTTTTGATGATGACAAAAACATATATAAATGATATGAATTTGCGATCAGAAAGAGCAGACGGCAAAAGACAAATTACACAGCTATAGCATAAGCATGTGAATATGTCTCCCCCTGAGATTAACAATCTCCCCCTGAGATAAATAATCTCCCCCTGAAATAAATACTCGAAGAACTTTAATAAAAGACTTCCCTGATTATTTCGGTAGAGACGATCACATAAGCTTCTGTCTTTAGAGAATTCATAGCTTCTGACTTCTGCTTCCATTGGACAGCTTCAGAACTTGAATTTCATTAGATCCTTAGACCACTCACAGCTTCTGATTCCTGCTTCCATTTAGGACAGCTTCAGAACTTGAATTTCTTTGATCTTCAGAACATTCACAACTTCTGATTCCTGCTTCCATCTAGGACAGCTTCAGAACTTGAATTTCTTTGATCTTCAGAACATTCACAGCTTCTGATTTCTGCTTCCGTTTAGGACAGCTTCAGAACTTGAGTTTTCTGGATCTTTAGAACATTCACAGCTTCTGATTTCTGCTTCCCTCGGATAGCTTCAGAGCTTTGAATTTCTACCAACATCTCTTCATGCTAGATTTGTATCAGAACATTGTTGAATGTACCAGAGCATCATCAGAGCATCTCTACATCCTGAAATGTTACAGAACAAAAACTAAACGACAAAAGTCAGCATGAACGAGTCAGAACATAAAATGTATCAGAGCAAATAGAATTTTGTCACAGCAAATAGACAAATTTTGGATCAAATTCTATTATTGGTGCTTCTGATTCTGAAGCTTGACAGCACTCAGCTTGCTTCAGTTTCCATAAGCTTATTCTTTTTATAGAATAACGCTTCTTATGGTTTTGCTTCTTGTGTTTGCTTTGAAGATTTTCTTCACTTCTTTATACCTGCAAAACACTTAAACCATATAGAACTTGCAGTTCTTGTTAGTAAAAGCAACTGATTAAATCAAATCATTTATCACATATTTCTCCCCCTTTTTGTCATATCATCAAAAAACAGAAAAGATTCAGAGACAAACAAAAAGAAACACACGGAGGAAAAAGATGATTTCATTTAAGTGCAAACACCAGGTACAGAAGTACACACAGAGAAGAAAGACAAGATGCACAAAAACAGATGCAGCAAAAAAGAAAGAAACAACACAGACTCAATCTATGACCCTAGCTTTGACAGGATCTTGGCCAGCATCTCTTGAATTTCATTGTTGTGTCCATCTTGCCTCACCATGAAAGTTCTAAACTCAGCATTGAGTGAGCTTTGCTCATCCTGTCTCTTCTGAATTTCTTCCAGAGTCCTTGCAAGACGAGAAGATTGATCAGAAGAAGTTTCACCGCTTTCAACCACAGGAATAGCAACTTGATCTGTAGCTTCCATGGATAGATCATTTGCAGGGATTTCCTCAACAGGATCTGATTCAGCAACATGATCTTCAACATTTGCTTCTTGCATAGAAGCATCTCCATATTCTGCAGTAGGAATTTCCGAGTCTCCATTCTCAAGTGCCTGAAGAATGGCAGCTAGATTCCTGGGAGCAGAAGGACCTTCAACTTCTGGTGGGTCAACAACTTCCGGAATGACCACGCTTGGGCCTTTCTTAGAAGGGTTTTCCCTTAGATAGTTAAAGAGTGTCTTGAAGTCTCCGAGCAGAACAGGATGATCAGGAATAAAGATAACCATATCCCTGCATGGATTTGCTTCTATTACAACAGCCAGTCTTAATTGTTCCATCTCATCCAAGAAGGGCTTCTCTTCCAACAGATGTCTTCCTTTGAGACTAGCAAACCAGAAGTCTTCAAAATTCCTCAGAATTCCACGAGGCCGTGGGGCAGCAGCTACACAGGCTTCCTGAAGTTCTAAAAACAGAGCATCTGATTCTCTGCGAAAGATCCTCCAGAAGTTCCGCATAGCAACATCATTCAATCCAGAACTTTCAGCAATTCTGAGAGTATCAAAGGTACTTCTGAGATTCCTCTTTATTGTTTCAAAAACTACACCAATAGGGTATTCAGGGCGGAAGTTTATTTGGGTTTTTGAACAAACAGGGTTGGAAGTGAAGTACGGATGAGGTTCTCTATCCAACCTATAAGAAGATTCTGCTTCAGTATCAGAATCTAACACTACCATTTCAGCTTCAGGACGAGGCTTGGGAGTGTAGTTGCAATCACGGAGCAGCTGCTCATGTGATGCAGAGGTTGGAAGAGGAGAATCACAAAGGTTGTTTTGAGAGGTGGAGGGAGTATGTTCAAATGTGGCATTGGGAAAAGATTGAGATGGAAAGAGAGTTTGAAGGGGTGGTATATCCAGAACAGGGTTGGTGGTAGGTGGAGAGGAAGGAATGGTTATAGGAGAAGATGGAGATGTAAGAACATGGACAAAAACAGGTGATTCTGATGTGGCTTTTTCTGGTTCAGGTGTAGGGACAACCTCTATTGGTGCAACTTCTGAACGAACAGCAGGAGCAGAAACAGGTTCAGAAATGCATATACCTTTGGAACCTCTCAGAAAAGCTTTGGCCACATCCTCAGTCTTCTTTTGCTTCTTACTCTTCGGCTCTTCAATGATCTTTGCTTTGCCGCTAGAGATTTCTTTCCTTCTGACATATGCCAGAACTTCTGATTGATTCTTAGCCTCTTGAGAGACATTTTCTTCATCAGATTCTTGAAGAATCATCTTCCTTTTTCTGGTTTTCTTCTTCTCAACAACTTCAACAATCTCAGCATTGTTATTTGACTTCTTCTTCTTTTTCTCAACTTCCTTCTTTTTCTTTACAAAGTCATCAGAAACAGCCTTAACAACTTTTGCAATGACTTCTTCTGGAACCACTTCTTTCTCGGTGGTAGCAGCAGGATGATCAGACTTTCTTTTGGTCCTTTCTTCCTTCTTGCGATTCACTATAATTGGAGCTCCTTTCTCTTGATCTTTAAGACTTTTGTCCTCTTTTTGAGACTTCAGATACCTAGTTCTGACCTTTGGTACCTCACTATTGAAGAAGTTTTTAAATTCAGCTAGAACTGGTTCTCTTCTGATTCTTGTTCCAGCAAGAGGTTGAGGAGTTTTAATGATAGCCTTAATCACTTTCATCTTCTTTAAAGTGAAGGCATTCAGACAGGCCCCAGTTGTGACAGCAAGATCTTTGATAATACCTTCAGATTCCAGGTTCTCAACAATCTTGGAATGAACCAAAAGATTTGAAATAATCCTTCCAAAAGGAATGATTGTTCCACCTTTTTCTCTGAAAGCATTTCTGGACTCCTTCACAGCCTTCCACATATGGTTGAAGATAATGTAGATAGCATCAACCTTCTTCTTAGTGGCAATGCAGTACAGAATGTATTTTTGCTCATTGTTGATGAAGTCAGAAGCATGTGTCCCTTTTCTGTGATAAAAACACCCAAGGAGAATTTTGGTCCAGATTTTGTAAAGATCTCTCAAATCCTTGACATTCTTTGTTTCATTTATGTCTGGGTAGAGAGTAGATAACACTTCTTCCCAATCTTCCCTTTTATCGATTTCAAAAGCTCCTTCAGCGTTTCTCAAATCAAACATCACCCTTAAGATGTTCTCAGTTACTATCACAAACTTTCCATGAACGAAAGACAATATGGATTTTGGAGCGACAACTGCATGTACCCAGAATTCCTTGACAAGATCTGGGTAGACTGGTCCACAGAACTCAGCAAACAAAGAAGTCCATCCTTGAAAAATTATATCTTCTTTGAGATGAAAACCATGTTCTTCAATGTTATCAAAATCAACCATAAGTTCGCATAAAACATCTAATTTTTCCTTAGGAATGGAGCACGCAATAACTGGAGTGAGTTCCTGATTAACTTCATCTTGAATATGGAGAAGGGTAGATGAATCAACATTTTGAGATGAAGAAGCAGCCATTGAAATAGAATGGACATCTAGGAAAAAACAAACTTCTGGGTTTTCGGTTAGGGTTTTGGAAGCGACTAAGAACTTTTCAAATGAGAGAATGCAAGAAGAAAGAGAAACAAGAGAGCGAAAAAGATATATGATATGATTTGAAAAGAATATAAGGAGACGAATATAAAAAAGAATAAATAGACAGAATGAATAGTTTCAAAATCAAAAGAAATCATTTTCATTAAATGACGAGTGACGTGAGGAGAGAGATCGTGGTAAATGAAATGATTTAAAGCAGTTACCTAGGTCGGCGTCTTTTCAACTGCACGCTTTGTACTAACCGCACAGACACGTGTTCATCATCAGATAATGGATGTCAGTTGTAGAATATGAATAGACTTTACGCCTTTTTGATTCTGATCACTGCTTCTGATTGATCAAGTTTCTCTTCTGGAAACGCTCCTTCTGAAGTGTGCTGATGTAAATCTGAATGATCTTCTGATCCATTCCTTCTGATATACATAGCTTCTGGAGATTTACTTCTTTGTTCTGCAGCTTCTGATAAGATAAACTATATCTGCAAAAATCTTAAGCTGCTTTGATTCTTCAAAAACCAAGTTTATCATCAAACCAGATATTGATTGATTCTTCTACAATCAATGTTTCAATTATTGTATATTCTGTAGCTTTTAGAGCATTCAGAATACTCAAGAACGAAACACCATTGCTTTAGAAACAAACTTAAACAGATGGTTCCAGATCTAATAAACTTGCTCTTCTGATCTCCTTCACACTTAACTTCTCCAGCAGATTTAAGT
The DNA here is from genome assembly GCF_029867415.1 of Vicia villosa. Taxonomy (NCBI): domain Eukaryota; kingdom Viridiplantae; phylum Streptophyta; class Magnoliopsida; order Fabales; family Fabaceae; genus Vicia; species Vicia villosa. Next base: position 161,620,963 of record NC_081180.1, read on the forward strand.
ATCAGGACTTGGAAAACAGTCCTTCTTCTCTTCAAGTGTTGAGAACATCTTGAGTCCAGGTGACATGACATGTTGTATGTTATCTTCTTTGTCACCAAGAGAATCTGCAAAAGAAATAGTCTTTTTCTTTGGTACCCACATCTTCTTGGGTCCTTTCTTGCTAGTTCTCTTCAAGTTCTGGTGGAACTTGGGTTTAGCAAAATATTTAACAGGAGGAACAGAATGATACTTCTTATTCTTAATGTGAGTTTCATGATATTTCCTAGGTCGTGTCACATGCTTCTTAGTGTGTGTAACGTGAAAGCTTTGTGCATGTGATGTGTGCCTAATATCATGGGAGTGGCCAAATTTAAATTGGTTGTACAGAGGCTTGTATGATATTTTCATATCATCCACAGATTCAAGCTTGTATGGGATTTCACCCTCATAACCAATGCCAACTCTTTTGTTTCCAGACACAGCATATATCATAGAAGCAAGTTGACTTCTGCCTATGCTTCTAGATAAAAAATTTCTGAAGCTCAAGTCATATTCTTTCAGAATATGATTCATGCTAGGAATGGCTTTTTCTGTTTCAGAAGGAGATCCACTGTTTTTGGATAAATTTAAAACTTTTTCCTTTAGTTCAGAATTTTCCAATTCCAGCTTCTTAGTTTCAAATTCAAATTGCTTCTTCAGCTTTTTGTATTTGATACTAAGATGAGCTTTGAGTTCCAGAAGTTCTGTTAGACTGGAAACTAACTCTTTTCTAGATAGTTCAGAAAATACCTCTTCAGAATCTGATTCTGATGTAGATTCTGATCCGTCATCTTCTGTCGCCATCAGCGCACAGTTAGCCTGCTCATCTTCAGAGTCTGAATCATCTTCTGACTCATCCCAGGTTGCCATAAGACCTTTCTTCTTATGAAACTTCTTCTTGGGATTTTCTTTCTGAAGTTTCGGACACTCATTCTTGTAATGTCCAGGCTCATTGCACTCATAGCAGACAGCCTTCTTCTTGTCAGATCTTCTGTCATCAGAAGATTCTCCACGTTCAAATTTCTTTGAACTTCTGACGCCTCTGAACTTCCTTTGCTTGTTCTTCCATAGTTGATTTAGCCTTCTGGAGATCAAGGACAGTTCATCTTCTTCTTCAGATTCTGATTCTTCAGGATCTTCTTCTCTTGCCTGAAAAGCGTTAGTGCATTTTTTAACATTAGATTTTAATGCAATAGACTTACCTTTCTTCTGAGGCTCGTTTGCGTCCAGCTCAATTTCATGGCTCCTCAAGGCACTGATAAGCTCTTCCAAAGAGACTTCATTCAGATTCTTGGCAATCTTGAATGCAGTCACCATTGGGCCCCATCTTCTAGGCAAACTTCTGATGATCTTCTTTACATGATCAGCCTTGGTGTAGCCTTTGTCAAGAACTCTCAATCCAGCAGTCAAAGTTTGAAATCTTGAAAACATCTTTTCAATGTCTTCATCATCCTCCATCTTGAAGGCTTCATACTTCTGGATTAATGCAAGAGCTTTGGTCTCCTTGACTTGAGCATTTCCTTCATGAGTCATCTTCAAGGACTCATATATGTCATGGGTCGTTTCCCTGTTAGATATCTTCTCATATTCAGCATGAGAGATAGCATTCAGCAAAACAGTTCTGCATTTATGATGATTCCTGAAAAGCTTCTTCTGATCATCGCTCATTTCTTGCCTTGTCAGCTTTACGCCACTGGCTTTTACCGGATGTTTGTAACCATCCATCAGAAGATCCCATAGATCACCATCTAGACCAAGAAAGTAACTTTCCAGTTTATCTTTCCAGTATTCAAAGTTTTCACCATCAAATACTGGTGGTCTAGTATAACCATTGTTTCCGTTGTGTCGCTCAGCAGAGCCAGATGTAGATGGAGTTGGATTTGCTTGAGATTCACCAGCCATCTTTAACTGAAGCGTTTTTCTCTTCCTGAATCTTTTCTAAACACGGTTAAGTGCTTGCACCTTAGAACCGGCACTCTGATACCAATTGAAGGATAGAAAAACACTTAGAAAGGGGGGGTTTGACAGATAAAATAAATTGCACAGTTATTTTCATCCTGGTTCGTTGTTAACTAAACTACTCCAGTCCACCCCCGCAGAGATGATTTACCTCAACTGAGGATTTAATCCACTAATCGCACGGATTACAATGGTTTTCCACTTAGTCCACGACTAAGTCTTCTAGAGTATCCTGATCACAACCTGATCACTCCAGGAACAACTGCTTAGACACAAGCTAAGACTTTCTTAGAGTATCCTGACCACCACGTGATCACTCTAATTACAACTGCTTAGACACAAGCTAAGACTTCCTAGAGTATTCTGATCAACACTTGATCACTCTAGTTCCTTACAACTTAATGTAATCTAATAAGAGTTTTACAATGCTTCTTAAAAGCTATAATCACAAACTGTGATATTTCTCTTAACGTTTAAGCTTAATCTCACTAATGTATTACAACAGCAATGTAGTGAGCTTTGATGAAGATGAAGTTTCTGAGCTTTGAATTGAACAGCGTTTCAGCAAGTCTTTCAGAATAATTTTGTTCAGCGTTGTTAACCTTGCTTCTCATCAGAACTTCATATTTATAGGCGTTTGAGAAGATGACCGTTGAGCGCATTTAATGCTTTGCGTGTTCCGTACAGCTTTGCATTTAATGTTATACGCTTTTGTCAACTACCTCGAGCCTTGTTCACGCTGTGTCTACTGACGTTGCCTTTAATAGCTTCTAACGTTCCTTTTGTCAGTCAGCGTAGCCTGCCACTTGTACTTTCTTCTGATCTGATGTTTGTAAATACAACGTTTGAATATCATCAGAGTCAAACAGCTTGGTGCAAAGCATCTTCTGATCTTCTGACCTTGAAGTGCTTCTGAGCGTGATACCATCAGAACTTCAGTGCTTCTGATCTCATGTTCTTCTGATGCTTCCATAGACCCATGTTCTGATTCTGCTTCGACCATCTTCTGATGTCTTGCCAGACCATGTTCTGATGTTGCATGCTGAACCTTCTGAGTCAAAGCTTCTGAGCGCTGATTTATGCATACTCTTTATATATTTCCTGAAAAGGAAATTGCATTGGATTAGAGTACCATATTATCTTAAGCAAAATTCATATTATTGTTATCATCAAAACTAAGATAATTGATCAGAACAAATCTTGTTCTAACAAATGTATGTTTTCTACAGCATACTATTGAGAATGGAGCTACATGAGCAACATATCTATTATATTGCAGATTGAAAATAAGTCTCATCAAGTTAGTTAAATCTTTTCCAATTCACATAGATCAAAGAGGTTGATCTATGCATTTTTTTCTGGATTGATTAATTTCATCTGTATTCATATGCTTTGTTTTATTTTCTACAGGTGCTTTAAGACATTATTTGCTGTTAGAGATATTGGTTAAGCTAAGTGTATGGGTTAGTTATATAGTTAACACTGTTAACTAATGGTTATGTTTGTAATATGCAAAGCTGTTAGCTGTTAAGTGTACTAACGGAAACCGTATTGTATAAGTACAGGGCTTTAGATCCTTGCCAATGTAATGTGAAAATCACGTTCTCTCTTTTCGTTTTTCTCTTCATCTTCTTCACTGCCCTTCATCTTCACAGAGTGAAGAATGGTGCAGATTCAACTTTAACATGGTATCATTCGCTTGTTCCAATCTTCCGCGCTTCCCGAATCTTTAGGTTCTTCTTGTCCTCTAGTTGTGTTCTTGGATCTCGTTCTTGAAGCTCATCAATGGAGTCTGATGGTACTTCCGATTCCATTCTCAAATCGCAAGAGTTCTCCACCGGTGGTGCTGCAACAAAATCTACCAACACCTTTGGACCGAAACTCTCAATCAAGCTTCAAGATAACAACTATCTCCTATGGAATCAACAAGTTGAGGGCGTTATTCTCTCACAGAAAATGCACAAGCTTGTGGTCAATCCGGTGATTCCGCAGAAATATAAGACGGCTCAAGATCGTGTCACAGGTACGATTTCTGAAGAGTATGAACACTGGATTGTACAGGATCAAGCTCTATTCATTTGGCTGTTGTCTACAATTTCCGAATCTGTGTTACCTAGGGTTCTTGCGTGCAAACACGCATTTGAGGTTTGGGACAAAATTCATCAGCCAAGAAAGCTTGAGTTCGTCAATTGCGCATTGAATTGAAATCAACCAAGAAAGGCACCAAATCTGTTACTGAATTTGTGTTGCGAATCAAGGCAATTGCGAATTCACTTCTAGCAGCTGGTGACTCCATAACTGAACAAGATCAGGTTGATTCTATATTACAAGGGCTTCCAGAGGAATATAATCCCTTTGTAATGCAAATGTATGGCTGTCCCACACCTCCTACCCTTTGTGATGTTGAAGCATTGCTCTATGTGCAAGAAGCACAATTGGATAAATTCCGTGAGGTGCAAAATGCATCGACCATAGCTGAAAATTTGGCTCATATGCATCATGAAACTCAAAGATCCAGAGGAGCTTACTCAGGCACTAGAGGCAGAGGTCGCTTTCAATGTAGTCGTGGTCGTGGTCGAGGCAGAGTTATCACTGGAAATCGACCAACGTGTCAGCTATGCGGCAAATATGGTCACGAGGTTTCTACATGCTGGCATAGGTTTGATGAGAACTATATGCCTTCGAGCACCAACAACAATGTTCCTGCAAACTCGGCTCAAACGGCTACTAAGCAAGATGATTCTGCTACTACTTCTCAAACTACTCAGACTGTTGCAATGATGGCCACAACTGGGCGTGCATCTGGATACACTTCAGAGTACAACTTACCATCAGAACTAGAATCTCAGTCCTGGTTTGCGGATTCAGGTGCCTCTCATCACCTAACTCCTTTTGCTCACTTATTACAAAACAAAAGACCTTATGTAGGCACGAATAAGGTGTATGTTGGAAATGGGCAATCTTTAACCATAGCATCTGTAGGATCCACACACTTGCACTCCACATTACATCCTGCACATAAATTACTCCTCACCAATATCCTACATGTTCCGTTTATCACTAGAAACTTACTGTCAGTTTCGAAATTTGCTAAGGACAATAATGTTATCTTTCAGTTCCTACCTGACAAATGCTACATAATGTCTCAGGATTCTAAACAAGTGCTTGCAGAAGGAAGTCTTGATGTCAGTGGCCTGTACTATTTTCCCCAGCTACATTTGGAGCCTCAAAAGTGTACAAACCAAGGAAAAAGGCTGAGTCCTCATTCGGGTATACATAGTTATATAGCTTCCCATTCTACTGTCAATAAACTAGATGTGTGTAATGCTAGATCACTATGGCACCATAGACTTGGTCATGCCAATTATAGTTTTGTTGATGCTATTCTAAAATTGTGTAATATTTCTGTATCCAATAAAAGTCTTCATTTCTGTTCTGCCTGTAATCTTGGGAAAGCACATAGGTTGCATGCTCCACTCACACACACAATCTATCATAGGCCCTTTGACATGATATACACTGATTTGTGGGGTCCCTCTCCTTGTCCATCTAGCTCAGGTTACAGATATTATATAGCCTTTGTTGATGGTCATTCCAAATATACCTGGATCTATTTGCTTAAACAAAAGTCAGAAGCCTTACAAGCATTTAAGTTATTTCATGCCTTTGTTAAAACTCAATTTTTGACAACTATTAAAGCTGTACAATCAGACTTTGGGGGTGAGTTTCGACCTTTTACCAAGTTCATGACACATTTAGGAATCTCCCATAGGCTCACCTGCCCTCATACCTCACACCAAAATGGTTCAGTTGAGAGAAAACACAGGCAGATAGTAGAGATGGGACTTACCCTGCTTGCTCATGCCTCTCTTCCTATTTCCTACTGGGATTATAGCTTTACAACCTCTGTTCATATCATCAACAGACTTCCCTCATCCTCTTTACTCCAAGCCAACTCACCCTTTCATGCCTTGTATGCCAAAAATCCTGAATACTCTACCATGAAGGTGTTTGGGCGTTCATGCTATCTTCTTCTCAGACCTTACAATAAGCACAAACTTCAGTTTAGAAGTCAGGAATGTGTCTACCTTGGAGTTTCCCCTCAACACAAGGGTTTTAAATGTTTAAGTCTGAATGGGAGAATTTACATCTCAAAAGATGTCACCTTTAATGAGAAATCTTTTCCTTTTCCCAAACTATTTCCCAAGGTTAATCCTACAAACTCCGGGTCAAACTCCCTATCCCATACTACTAGTAATTTGTCCAGTCCAGGCTACTCACCTTCTGTACCTTTAGTGACTGCCCCATCAGGGATTCCTAAAGTTCCTACTGAGCTGGAGCTAGCTGCCAACTCCACTCCCAATATAGACACACACAATCCAGAGGATAATACTATTTCCCTGTTGAATAATAATCCAGAGGATAATACTATTGCCCTGTTGAACAATGATCAATCTCCTGTGCCAGCTCAACACTCTGCTGTCCCACAGACTGTCACTAGGAACAGCTCTCAAAGCTTTGGTAACAGGTCTAGCAGTCCTGGTACACCTACTGGTTCTGACCATCCTACTTCTTCTTTCAATGAGCTAGTTCAGACTTCCAGCATATCTCCTCTGCAGCCTATTACTAACAATTCCCATGAGTCGGTTGGTCATATGAGTACCTCTCCCACTCACCACCAGTCTATATCCCAGCCTACTGCTAATTCCCAGGATCTGGATGCTATAAACTTCACTCCAGATGAAGACAACATTACTCAGTCCTCTATGTCTCCTTCCATAGGAGCTAACATCTCTCCTCCACAACTGCTTATTAACTCTCACCCTATGCTAACAAGGGCCAAAAATGGTAAATCTAAACCCAAAGTGTTCCTAGCTCACACTGAGACAGAACCCACCAGTATTAAACAAGCCTTGTCCAAGCCTGAGTGGGTTAAAGCCATGAAAGAGGAGTACCATGCTCTCCAGGCCAATCATACTTGGTCCCTGACCACTCTTCCTCCTGATAGGCAAGCAGTGGGGTGCAAATGGGTATTCAAAATAAAGGAAAATCCAGATGGAAGTATCAGCAAATATAAAGCCAGGCTTGTAGCCAAAGGCTTCCATTAAGAACAAGGATTTGATTACACAGAAACTTTCTCACCTGTTGTGAAACCTGCCACTATTAGAGTCATCCTCACACTTGCTATCACATATAAGTGGGATATTCAACAAATAGATGTTAACAATGCCTTCTTGAATGGGACACTTCAAGATGATGTCTACATGAGTCAACCTCCAGGCTTTGTGCACACTGATAAGTCTCTTGTGTGTAAACTGCACAAAGCCATTTATGGTCTCAAACAGGCCCCAAGGGCTTGGTATGAGAAACTGACACAAGCACTTTTGCAATTTGGGTTCACATCCTCTAAATGTGATACTTTTTTATTTGTTTACTCTAAACATGGCACTTCTTTGTATGCTTTGGTTTATGTAGATGACATCCTTATTACTGGATCAAATGCCACTTTGATTCAAACTGTGATAAACAATTTGCATAGTGTGTTTCCTCTAAAGAAGTTGGGCAGACCCAGCTATTTTCTTGGCAGAGAGGTCAAGTTTTGCAGTGATGGTTCCTTGTTTCTCAATCAATCCAAGTACATACAGGATCTGCTAGCAAGAGCCAAGATGTCCAATGCAAATGGGGTGCCTACTCCTATGCTGAGCACTTGCAAGCTAAGTAAACATGGTAATGATTATCTCTCTGATCCTCATTTGTACAGATCGGTAGTAGGGGCATTGCAATATGTGACATTAACTAGGCCAGACATTGCCTTCAGTGTCAATAAAGCGTGTCAATATATGGCCAGTCCTTTAGAATCTCATTGGGCTGCTGTTAGACGGTTACTTAGATATCTGAGTGGTACAGCCAACCTTGGTTTCAAGTTATCTCCGTCTTTGCCTGGTTCTAAGTTCTCCTTACGCGCCTACAGTGATTCTGATTGGGCCAGCGACCCCGATGACCGCAGATCAACCTCTGGCTCATGCATATACTTTGGTCCTAACTTGATCTCGTGGAGTTCTAAGAAACAGTCCCTTGTAGCACGCTCTAGCATAGAGGCTGAGTATCGTGCTCTTGCACACTCCACTTCTGAGCTCTTATGGTTGGAATCTCTCCTATCTGAGTTGCACATACCATTTCACACACCAGCACTCCTATGTGACAACCTTAGTGCTGTTTTGCTATATCATAACCCTGTCCTTCATGCCCGTACTAAGCATATCGAATTGGATATTCACTTTGTACGCGAACGGGTGGTTGCTGGAAAACTGATGATTAAACATGTCCCAGCTGCTCTACAAATTGCAGACACGTTAACCAAGCCTCTAGGCACTAGTGCATTCCAGGATCTTCGTGGCAAACTCAAGGTCTTGAGCTACACTCCCCAACCTTCAGTTTGAGGGGGGCTATTAGAGATATTGGTTAAGCTAAGTGTATGGGTTAGTTATATAGTTAACACTGTTAACTAATGGTTATGTTTGTAATATGCAAAGCTGTTAGCTGTTAAGTGTACTAACGGAAACTGTATTGTATAAGTACAAGGCTTTAGCTCCTTGCCAATGTAATGTGAAAATCATGTTCTCTCTTTTCGTTTTTCTCTTCATCTTCTTCACTGCCCTTCATCTTCACAGAGTGAAGAATGGTGCAGATTCAACTTTAACATTTGCAAGATAGGTTGAGTTAGTTCATCAAATGATTTTGAAGCTACGCACGAGTACAAGTTTGTATGTGAATAACAAATAATTGGATTTCAATTTGGATTTTAGATTTCGTGTGATGATTTCTGTTGAGTACAATCCATCGTTTTTGTTTAATCAGTCGATTTTTTTACATTAGATTAAATCATCAATTCTGCTGAATTGAATTTGATTTGTCACTGCATAGTGGAACAATTGAAGGGGAAATCGGTGGTGATGGCAGGAAACACTCAAGATTCGTTGCCTCAGTCTTTTTAAGAAAGCTACAAAGGATATGTTATTTTATATGCTTCAACATTTAGTACATGATTGGCTTTGTATGCTTAAGTTTATAAAACTTAATGAGTAGTGTGTTTTTTTATCTGAGTTGAGTTGTTTATGAAACTTACATGAGAAATTTTAAAAGACATATGCATTATGTCAGTTCCTATTTACACCATTTTGTTTCAAGTTAGCTTAGTATGGTTTTTTTAATTTAGCAATTTGTAGAATCATGAATTATTTTTTTAATGTTATGCTGACACATTAAGTTTTCTCCAATCCTGTTACAATTAACATTTTTTGATAAAAAATCTTATATGAAACTATGAAGTGGTTCCTGCATTTCATGATGTTGTGGTTATATAGTATGTTGTGGTGAACAAATCAGATATCAAATTATGAATCCATAGATTTAAGGATAACAACGCGTTATTGTTTCCGTTCTTTGAACTTTTCATCATCCTGAAATTTTCAATTTATGAATAGTATTTTTTATCCCAATTGGAAGGAAAATTATAAATCTCATTTCTGTCATAGTTTATGAGTTGGTGTCCAATTTAGAGGCCACACATGAGGAGATTCTTCCCCATTTTCTTTTCACATTGAATTATTTGTCTTAATAAGTAACTATTCTCTAAATTCTGAAACTTATTTTACCTGTTGTTCTTACAGCCTGCAACATGTGGAGTTTTAGCTCTTAGGAGCCTTGAAATATCATACTTTACAGGGTTTGGGGGCAGGATCAAATCCAACCACTAATTTAAATACAAGTGATAGTAAAGGAAGAAGAGTAATGTCAAGTGTGTCTCTTGAATTTCTCTATTGTGCACAAACTTTTATTTGTTTCTTTTCTATTTCGGTTGTTGACCACCAGTTCGAACTGACTCAAAATCTAACTGTGCAAGTAGAAATCAAGTAACCTAACTGCTTATAATGATTTAAGAAATTTTGTTGTTCCACTTCATTTCACGTGGTTGATGATTTTGGAATGAGGGAGAAACACCTCACAATTCCACTTTTATGATTGTCTATAAATTTTTTGTATTTTGTTTTAGGATATTAAAGTTTCACTCCTTCCAACTTCAATCATAATGCTTCAAGTTCGGAATTTTCTTTCCGTAAGAACATATTTTCCAATTCATGTCTCAAGTTTAGCACATGACACTAATTTTCTTTGTTGAAGTCCATGAGATGGAGAACTTTGTTGAAGAAATGGAAAAGCTCTTCCAAGCCCACGAGGAGAGCATTGCGGCTATGAAAAGGGACACTGGGAGAAGGAAGTAGATATGGAAATGAAGTTTGATGAAGACTTAACCAAACTCATGGAGAAGTACTCCCCATCTTAGCAGTACAAAAAAGTCAAGGGCTCTGATAGTGGTGGTGCATGCAAATATAAACACATGGAATAGAAAGACAATGAATAGTTTGTCAAATATTTAACTTCTCCTGACATTCACTTAAATATTTGAATTTGATTAACCATTTATAATAATTGTGAGTTGCAAGCGTATAAATTAAAGTTTGAATGTTATTTTTTTATAATAACTCAAATAATAATTAATAGTTTAATTTTCAGTTTATAAATTAATATCTATGCTACTATTCCTACTAAGACTATCATTGATACACGACCAATTATAATGGCAAAGTTTTGCTATATTTTATTATTATTTATGAATTTTTTTCACTATTTTTTTCATTATTGTATTTTTTTTAATTAACTATGATCTTTATGTTAGTATTCAGAAAAAGATTTTTTAAATTAAAATTTATATATGAAAAGTAAGTAAGTCTATTTTTGCTAGATATCTAAGAAAATAAATTTTTTATAAACATTTCTTTATAATTTTTTTTAAAATTTTATTTTAAATATTCAATAATTTAATATAATATGAAAATGGATTTTGATGATCATTAAAATAAATATTATTTTTAAATATTTGTGTAGTATGATTAGGCGTGGTAAACGGGCATGTCCACCCTATATAGAATCGTCTTGCAGATATATCTTCAAAATATTTCTTCAAATTTAATATATTTTCATTCTTCAACCTTATTGAATTATATAATTAGTCTTAAATTGTTTTCACACATTTCTTCAAATTTAATTTTTATTATTTTATTACATTTTAAAAACAAAAGTGTGTCTGTCACGCCTGTACCCGTACGGATGCACAGGTAACACACAAATATCGTGTGAAACCACACGGGCAGTTATACAGAAATTCGTGCAAATGTACGGATTATTATATTTTTGTACAACTAAAGAAAATAAAAGCAAAACTTATGTTAGTTATACTGCTGACTTTTCATTTTTTTAATATTTTAAACCATACTTAAACTTAATTCTTTTAGATCATTCTTTTTTTGGACTTTAATTTAAAATTAAGTTTCTACTAATTTTCAATTAATTTTAATTTTGAATATTTATTTGTCTCAATTATTAAATTTTATAAATCATTTTATTATTACAACTCTATCAATTCTATTTTTTTTAATTTTTCACAATTGTTTTTATAAAATATGTGTTTAATAGTTTTTCTTAACAATAGTGTTTAAAAACTTATACAATCATCTTGCAGTAATTTCGTTGAATTTTAATAACAAATTGGTGACAATTTAATGATCCACACCAGTATTATTTTTAATATGTACTATTTGAATATAAAAATGCACGAGTATTTAACATGTTGGACAATTAACTAACCAATTGTACTATCCCATGACAACAATATTATTATGCCAAAATAATTTATTCAAGCATATAAAATATACCAACAATTCATTAATATCTTTAGGTGTGTCAAATTGTGGTATTGTAATGACCACTAAAATGATATTATTTTCATTCTAATGTCAATTTTTCAACTATATTTATTTAATTTTTCAATTTTGTAACATTAATTTATATATGTGAACAACGCGCGTACCAGACCAGAATCCATGCCCACGTACGAGTTTAAATTATTAATAAAATAAATGATTTTATATGTATTTGTAGTATTTTTTATTTAACAAGTTAATTTGTTTAAAACTTACACAAAATATTAATAAATTAGAAATGTCTAAATTTTTTATTAATTTAAAAAAAATAGTTAAATAAACTTTTTATATATACTATTAGTGAAATTTGTACAATTATAAGTGTTTTTTTAAATATTTTGTTTACATAGAAAATATTTAACCCGTGCCTCGCACGGGTCTAAGTACTAGTAAATTATTATATTAATATATAAGAAACTCACAAATTTCACTTAAAAAAATGAAAACAAATCTAATATTTAAGACTTGAAATTCTTCTCAAGTCTAACTTTGAACTTTTCTCCTGGCTTAAACCTTTTAACAACATATACTTGGACCCAAACAGAACTAAACAAAAGAAAAACTAAGAAATAATACATATATTTGCAATAAAGAATAGAAAAGATAACTTTTTTCCACAATTCTGAGAAGTATCACCGACCCCAGTTTTGGGATGGAGAAACTATTATTAATCATTCATTCTATTAAACTACACTATAGACAAAGCAATTTCTCAAACCATGAATACTAGTTAAGATCTTTCCTACTATTTTTTCTCTTCATTTTTCTCTTTGTTACTATATTTTAAAGAGATTTATAGTGGAGTATTAAATAAGTTGACTCATTTTTAAGTCACTTTATTTAATATTTAATAGTTGTGTAAGAATATCGGATACAAAGATACTAGATTACTTAAAAAAAAATTAAGTTGAATTATTTAACAAAACATAATTATATTTATATTACTAAAATTAGAGCTTTTAAAATGGGTCGAGGCGGCTCATCAGGCTTGAAAAATATTAAGGCTTGAGCCTTATTTTTCAAGCCTATTTACATCTAGGCCTTTTTAAGTCCGGCCTGAAAAAAGCTCTAAAAAATATGAGTCAGCCCGTATGGGTCATGCGTAGACCGCTACCCAAAAAAATTAAATTTTTTAGTATAATTAAAAATTATTCTTTTCTAATTCATAAAAGCGTGCTATAAACAATTTGTGTATTATGTATTTTAATTTTTTTTTGGTATTATAAAGGTATAAATATCAAACAAAAGTTGATGGTTTCACTTAATTTCAAACTAAAAGGTTTCAACCTAATATAATTATGTAGATAATATAGAAAAGACACCACCATAATGTATTCTAATTAAAAATAAAGTTGAAATGAGATTTAAAAAGTTCTAATGTAATTTTTATGGGAGGATAGAGTTAGTACAAATCATATATATTGAAGAAACGAAAAACACAAGATAGGGGGTTTGAATTGGGGTTTTCAAAAAATTAAAGTAATTTACATGTTTGGTTATCCTGGTTCGTTTGAACTCAAATTACTCCAGTCCACCCTACCAAGGTGATTTCGCCTCTCTCTTACGAGGTCTTAATCCATTAATAATCAAAACTTTGATTACAATGACTCGAAGACAATTGTCAACGTCTTCTCGAGATCAAACTACAACACGGTTTGCTCAAGGAATAACAATTACAAAATAATTTTGTAGTGTGTTTAAAAAATGCTTCTAGTAAGCAGTATCACAACTGTAATATATACACAAAATTATAACAGAATAATAATAATAATAATAATAATAATAATAATAATAATAATAATAATAATAATAATAAGAGATAAGAATGTGTGAATATTTTATGAGCGCTCTTTTCCGTTCGCATGCGTGAGAATTGTGTAGAATTCTTCATCGTTGTCTTCTTTATATAGAGTGAACTTGAAGATCCATTGAGAGACACAATGACTTGATTTGGAAGGTTTATAAAGTGAGAATTAATTGTTCTTTCCAAACATAGAGATTTTGTCTGTAGTAATGATGTTCCAACTGTTAATTTTGTATCATGTATTAATGATTGTAACGCAAAGAGCATCTTCTGATTATCAGAGCAATTGAATCCAGATGAGAGATTAGTCAGAAACTTCTTATCAGAGTATAGAATGCAGCTTTGTTCTTTGGTGTAATGACCGTTTTTCTTTAATTATTCATTTATGTGTGTTATGTGAACTAATTGTGAGTTATGTGTTAATTATATGCTTAATTGATTTTATGTTGTTTCATTTGGGAATTATTAATAAATAATATAAGATAGTAAGTGTTGTTGATTATTGGGCCTAAGTCGGTATTAGTAAGTGAGGGGTGTTAGTTAGAGCCCATTAGTAATTTAAGATAGTAAGGGTTTAACTAAAACAAGAGTTTTAGAGGAAATAGAAACTAGAAGCTCATTTGGGGATTCTGGTGAAAGAAGAGAGGAGAGGAGAGAAGAGGAGAATCTCAAGGTTGAAGATAGAGTTGGCTTCAATCCAAAACCTAAGGTAAGGGTGGGGTTCTTTCATTCTAAAGGGATGTATGATGATAGTTCATGGTGGGATTTAGGGGTCATATGTATTGAATCATTTTCTTGATAAATGTTAGGTTTTGAGTGAAATCAATTGGGTAATGTTGTATGTATTGATGGAAATGATATGTTATAATGCTTCTTACCATGATTCTATGAGTGGGTTTTGAATTATAGCATGTTTGGTGGAAAGAATGGGAAAACCTAACTTTTGGGATTTGGGTGAAATTCATAGATTTGCATGATTAATGAGGTTTTGGTGAATCTAGTGGTACATATGAGTTGTATATATGATATGTATGTGAATTTCGTGTGCAATTTTGAGATGGAATATGGATTTGGGTGTTGGGATGAGAAGGGGGTTATGTTGAACTCGTGCAGAAAAAACGTTTTTGACCTGTGTTCGCGGCGCGAACATGTACTGGCGGTGCGAACTGAGTCAGTTTGGAAAGGTTGGCTACTGACTTGTGTTTCGCGGCGCAACTGTAGGGTGGCGGCGCGAACTGTAGGCAGAATTGGGAAAACTCAATCATGCATAACTTTTGATCTGTAACTCCTTTTTAAGTGTCGTTTGAACCTATGTGAAGCTATAATTGAGATCTTTTCAATGAATATGATTTAAAAACCTTTAGAAACCTTTTTGAAGCTTTATGTTAATGAATTTGTTTGATGTTGTGATTGTTGTGGTGAAGTGATGTATTGTTGCATGATGATGCAACATAGCGACGTGATTGTGAAGTGGTGAATTACTATAAAAGTAATGATGTTTAGTCGATGTTTGGACGATGTTGTCGTACGTTGTGAATATGTGTTTTGTGGATGTGTGTTATTGTGTCGCATCCATTGCATAAGTGTCCCTTAGCCTGAGAATGGCAACGGCTATTAGCCTGAAAGATGGAAATGACTATTAGCCTGAAAGATGGCAACGACTATGGCCCAATGGCAATGATTGAGACGAGAGTTTTACTCCGAATGGTACCACATGCATTTGCATAAGTCGAGTCACATTTGCATTGCATTTGATGTTGTTTTGAATGTGTGTTTGATGTGATGTGTATCGAACTCATAATTGTGAATAGAATATATTGTCGTACTTGTTTATTGACATCGTTACCGTTTTATAAGGTGTTTGAATGATGTGAATTGTTGGTAACATGTTAGGTGGTGAGAAGTGGTGATATATGTATGATCTTTACTATGCTTTGAACATTATCATACGTTTCTTTATGATGAATGATATCTCACCCCTTCTATTTGAATGTTACCCTCCGTTGGTAACGTGCAGGTAACGACGTGGAGTATCCGTTTACCTATTAGCTTGAGTCGGTGTGTTTATGCTCTGATACGTGACACTCGGGGGACGATTAGCTTGTTTTGATTATGTCATGTTGTCTTATTGTTTTGTTGCTATATTTGGATATTGTTGTCTCTTAGTGGATTATGTTGTTATGTCCTACAGAGATATTTTGGATATTTTTGAGTTGCCCATGTGTGGCATGCATGACTTGATTATTGTTGTTGATATTGTTCCGCTGCGATATTATGCACCATTTGATTTGAAAGTTTAATAAAATATGATTCCTACATAGTATGTGTTATGTATCTATGATTATGAGCATGATTTGTGATTTGTTAAGTTGTTAATTTGTGACACCTCAAGTATGATGCATGTTTTGAGATTTTTGAACTCTGATTTTCCGTGTTAATTGCGGGGTAGATTTGGGGTGTTACATTTGGTGCTTGTGAAGTGTCTTAATTTTAGAATTTTTTATTCTTGTAAACTTCTCTTGATCTTTAGAACTTCTTGTTCTTGTAAACTTCTCTTAATCTTCAGAACTTCTTGTTCTTGTAAACTTCTCTTAATCTTTAGAACTTCTTATTCTTGTAAACTTCTCTCAATGCAGTCTTCTGCTTCTAAAAGATCACTTTCATAGCTTTGTTTTCTTCTTAGTGTGCTTTAGAACTTCTGTAAGTCATTACATACGATTAGAGTGTATATTTATTCTTAATAAAAATATATATTTGTTACCATCAAAATTATTGCAAGGATGTAGAACCAAATTGTGTTCTAACATATATAACACTTTGCTATAAAATAATATCTCATCAATCTAATTATAATTGTTACAAAATTTTATAACAAGCATGTTGTTATAATTGTTATAAAATTATAATTGTCATGAATATTTATATCTTAAAACTTGTTGGAACCATTTACTTAATTTTGTGTGCTGTATTGAATAATTTGTGATGTATTTTGGATAGTGGGAATTAAGTTAATGTGTTGTTTTATATTTTAATTGTAACTTATATGGATTATTTAGAAATCCTAATTTTAGATATGAAATTTAATATATATATATATATATATATATATATATATATATATATATATATATATATATATATATATATATATATATATATATATATATATATATATATATATATATATATATATATGGGATAGGATCAAATGACACCAAGGTGTCAAAGTTTAATTTGATATCAAATCTCAACCGTTAAAATAATAGATCAAACAGTTATATAAATAGCCTATTTTTTAGGCGAAAAATAGGTTATATATTTTTATTATTTTATTTTATTTAATATAATCGTTAGATCAGTTTTTTTAACGGTTGAGATTTGGTGTCAAATTAAACTTTGACATCTTGGTTGCAATTGCATGGTTATTTAAAAAACTAAGGAGAAAATTTTATTTTTTTTTAGAAATATGTCCATTTAGGATCAAGTAGCCCGCAGTCCAGACGGGACTGAGCATAAGTAGTAAAAATGGAGTCCATTTAACTATGAATTTTTTGGACCCGGCTCTGAAAAAGCTAGAGGCCCGCATGTGTCGGCCTATTTAGGGTCAGATTGCCCATTTTGACAACTCTAACTAAAACATTATTAATAGACATTAAACCAAACTCAACTGAATAACACTACCTTTTAAACATCATATATCTTAAAAAAAACACCTCCTCGTATTGTTACCCTCTACTCCTAATTCAATTTTCTGCCTCTTTTCTTATTGTTTCAGACATTAAATGAGAATTCAATTTCAAACATGTCACACTACTATCCATTCAGTCTCGGCACTTTGCAGGAGTAATAAACTCTATCACACAGGGTCCAAATTTCAGAAGACCCCTAATCTTGAACAGTCTAATTTTTTTTACTTTAATATTAATAAACATAAAAAATATTATAAACAAATTTAAGAAAAAATGTTATGATAAAAACGTAATACATTAAAAAAATGAGATTGATCAAAATTAAAATAATTATAATTAAATATTTTTTATTAATATATAATAATTTTTTATGTGTTATTTTTAATTATTATAATTATATTTTTTTTCTTAAATTTGAATCATATTCTTAAATTAGAAAGAGGCCTCCAGTTTGATTGGGTCAGCCCTATATCCATCAGCAACAACACCCCTTAAAAAAATGGGAAAAACAACTTCTCCCTCTCACACCAAACTTCTTTCCCATTTTGTTTGAACCAACATTCCATTGATTTTCAAAAGCAACCTTGTAGATGTTGGACTTCATAGTTCAATGATGTAGAGCAAGACAACAACTCAATCATGGTGAAATGCTCTTTCGCGGGTGCCCACCAAGTGTTTGTTGAAATTCCTCAATTAGAATTCTTTTGTATTAAGTAGGGGAGAAACACAATTTTGCATTGTCTAGTTGTTTTTACTCAAATAAGAGGTTTACATTGTCCATTTTGAGGGTTTCATTGTGGTCCTGATGATAAGGATGGGAGTAAGGGTAATTCTCGTATGGTGTATCATCTTAAAATGTTACACCTATCTAGTGACAAATGAAAAAAAGTGTTATAAAGAATGCGATTGAGAATGATCATAATTTATTTACGGCATTGGGGGATTCTTTGAAGGTGGTTGAGCAATGGTTATGTGAAAGATGTATGAGCATATATATCAGGAGTCGGGCATGTCATCATCCTGGTGGTCTGGTTCGTGTCACTTGTGGGACAAGGGAGTTCGGAAGTCACATTGTGGGTATTGTTAAACCATCCACAACAGACTCGGATAACCTCGAAACAAATGAGGAGCTTGTTTTTGATGTAAGGTTGTTAGAGAGAGTCCTTGCAGCATATATTTTCACCGTGAAGAGTATACCTCTTAGTTGTCGTCTTGCTTTCTCTTATACATTGAAAGATGCTCTTTATAAGGTGGTTGCTGATTCAGAATCAGTAGGTGTTGGGGTTCGGTTGTTACTTATTTCTCGTTATACTTTACAGGTTGTTAAGCCGTAAAATAGACGAAATTGTAGGTCTGGAAATCGGAAGTCCTTGCAACAACACCATATTTTGGAATGTTTTGCTACTTGGAGAGACGTAGATTGTCTTGCCAAGTTAGTTGATAATATGTTAGGAAGATCTGAGCAAGATAACTTGGGTTGTGGGGGGTTTTATATTGAAGAGAAAGATAAAAAGATGAATTATAATGTCGAGCAATGTCACTGCAAGGTTGCAGATGGTCATTTCATAATGTTTGTAAGAGCGTTAGGATCATCCAAAATATCCTTGTATAATGGACATACAATGAAGGCTTTTGAGGCTAAACACGCGTGCAGACCACCTCTCTCAATGCCAACCACCTTATTTGAAATTCTGGTATGTCAGATTCCAGATGTCCTAAGAGGTGTTGGGACATCTGATCTGATACATCAAACAAGCAAGGTATAAACAATTAACAGCAGTATTGAAAAGTAAACAACACGCAAAATTGTTTACCCAGTTCGATGTACAACAACATCTACTCTGAGGGCTACCAAGCCAAGGATAAAATTAACTAAGATAGAATCAATTCAAAGCACTATGCAAACAACCTTCGGTTCACATGTAAACAACCTCTGGTTTACTGACTTCTCATTTAATCACTACCAAGTTAACTTTCTACCTAAGACTCACCTAGGTATTAGGTCCTCCTCAACTCCCCTTCAATCATAGTCAGTGATTTGACATCTAAATACTTAGAATAAATAGGAAGACACACTTCCAACATAATACCTAGCCAAGACTCTTAACTAAGAATAATACTTAGAGTTTATTAAAAGCTTCCTCCAAGAACAATAAACATTTTATGCTTAAAAGCTTTAGAATGAACAATAATTAACTTTATGCTTCACATATTAAGAGAAATAACAGAACCTTACAACACAAGGAACAAACAATCCAACTCACAAGTTGAGTTGATCACAAACAACCAACCCTCATAAAGAGTGGCACAATGACAAAGCCCTAGTATTTCTACATCTTGGACCCATACTTTTTCCTAGGTTACAATGCTTCTATTTATAACCTTTTCCCAATTGGATCTGGGCTTCAAAATCACAGCATATCAGCAGAAGATTCTGCATAAAAATAGGTCTTCAATCAAATCTTCCTAAATTACCTCCATAATTAGAAGGTGAATATTCGTCTTGATTCTGACTAGAATCTTCCATACCTTTAAAATCCGAGTCACATATAACTGCATAATATTCCCAGAATATTATGCATATGTTAAATTTTGAACCGATCTAACAGCCCAGCTCAAATAGTCACGATATCGAATGACTTCTGTATAGGACATGTTACTCGTAAAATAGAACTACTTGCTCAACTTGTTCTTCTCAGAAAGTTAACACATCCTATATAACACAGTGATACTATATTTGTTTTTACTAAAATTAATGTCAATCCTAAAACATAGAGAACTAACATTGTTCTTCTAAGGTCCCCAAGTGGCTGATGTTGATAATATCTTCAAGAGCATTAAATCATTTCCCAAAAGGACATCGTGTGGTAGAGATGGTTGTGTGCTTAGCATATATTAGACACACTATGTGGAGAAGGTTCTATTGTGGCACGATATCTTTTATATATAATCAATCTAGTTGTTAACTTATGGCTAGGAGGAAGATGTCTCATGAGTTTGGAAGAGTTTGTTTCCTCTTCACCCTTGACATCGTTATTAAAGCCTGGTGGTGGAATACGACCAACTGTGGTGGATTATATTTGGAGGAGGTTGGTATCCAAGGTTTTTATTAAAGGGGTCAGTAAAGATGTGGCACGTTTATCTCAATGACTTTTAGTTTGGGGTTGGGGTGTCGGGTGGTGCCAAGGCCATTTTTTATAGTTCCAACAGAGTCTTAAGCAAGTGACACTAAGATGGTTCTTTGGCTATGCTCACAGTAGATTTTTCAAATGCTTTCAACATGAAAGTTCGATCAGCCTTATTGCATAAGGTGAGGGTGAAATGCCCATCTATTTATTTATGGGTTGAGTTTATTTATGGCCAAGAAGTGAGATTGTACCTTGGGGATAGACATATTATGTCAACCACTGGATGAAACATGGTGACCCGTTAGGCCGCTCTTTTTCGCTCTTGTGTTACACTCACTCATTCATTAGGTTAAACGCAATTGTAAGCTTCTTCTTCATGTCTAGTATTTTGATGATGGGATTATCATATGGGATTCACAATAAGTGGCTAAAGCCCTTGACATCATTCGGGAGACAGGTCCAAGATCAAGTCTCGATTTAATATTGTTAAGACTGAGATCTTTTGGCCTTCATGTGATGATAGTAAACTACGTGAGGATTTATTTCCGTCAAACATTAGGAGGCCGATGTTGGAGATGAACTTGCTTGGAGGGTCAGTTAGTCAAGATGACGACTTTAACAAAGGGTTGTCCACGAAGAGAGCATACAAGGCTATTGAGCTAATGCATCTTCTACCACCACTAAAGGATATTCAAAGTAAATTTCTTATACTTCGATCCTGCATGGGTATTGTCAAATTGTTTTTTGGCCTAAGAATGTGCCAACTTAATCACACGGAAGAAGCATTTATTTGGTTTGATAAAAAGTTGCAAAAGGCGATTGAAGACATCGTGGTTGGCGGAGTTCCTTTCTTCGGGGACCTTCAATGGAGGGTTTTGTTTAAATATGTAATCCCTGTTAGAACAAGATTTGTTCTGATCAATTATCTTAGTTTTGATGATAACAATAATATGAATTTTGCTTAAGATAATATGGTACTCTAATCCAATGCAATTTCCTTTTCAGGAAATATATAAAGAGTATGCATAATTCAGCGCTCAGAAGCTTTGACTCAAATGGTTCAGCATGCAACATCAGAACATGGTCTGGCAAGACATCAGAAGATGGTCGAAGCAGAATCAGAACATGGATCTATGGAAGCATCAGAAGAACATGAGATCAGAAGCACTGAAGTTCTGATGGTATCACGCTCAGAAGCACTTCAAGGTCAGAAGATCAGAAGATGCTATGCACCAAGCTGTTTGACTCTGATGATATTCAAACGTTGTATTCACAAACATCAGATCAGAAGAAAGTACAAGTGGCAGGCTACGCTGACTGACAAAAGGAACGTTAGAAGCTATTAAAGGCAACGTCAGTAGACACAGCGTGAACAAGGCTCGAGGTAGTTGACAAAAGCGTATAACATTAAATGCGATGTTGTACGGAACACGCAAAGCATTAAATGCACTCAACGGTCATCTTCTCAAACGCCTATAAATATGAAGTTCTGATGAGAAGCAAGGTTAACGATTCTAAAGCAAAACAACTCATATCAACTTGCTGAAACTCTGTTCAAATCAAAACTCAGAATCTTCATCTTCATCAAAGCTCACTACATTGCTGTTGTAATATATTAGTGAGATTAAGCTTAAACGTTAAGAGAAATATCACAGTTTGTGATTATAGCTTTTAAGAAGCATTGTAATACTCTTAGAAAGATTACATTAAGTTGTAAGTAACTAGAGTGATCGTGTTGATCAGAATACTCTAGGAAGTCTTAGCTTGTGTCTAAGCAGTTGTAATTAGAGTGATCACGTGGTGGTCAGGATACTCTAAGAAAGTCTTAGCTTGTGTCTAAGCAGTTGTTCCTGGAGTGATCAGGTTGTGATCAGGATACTCTAGAAGACTTAGTTGCGGACTAAGTGGAAAACCATTGTAATCCGTGCGATTAGTGGATTAAATCCTCAGTTGAGTAAATCATCTCTGCGGGGGTGGACTGGAGTAGTTTAGTTAACAACGAACCAGGATAAAAATAACTGTGCAATTTATTTTTATCTGTCAAGTTTTTAAAGCTACACTTATTCAAACCCCCCCCTTTCTAAGTGTTTTTCTATCCTTCAATTGGCATCAGAGCGCCGGTTCTAAGGTGCAAGCACTTAACCGTGTTTAGAAAAGATTCAGGAAGAGAAAAACGCTTCAGTTAAAAGATGGCTGGTGAATCTCAAGCAAATCCAACTCCATCTACATCTGGCTCTGCTGAGCAATACAACGGTAACAATGGTTATACTAGTCCACCAGTATTTGATGGTGAAAACTTTGAATACTGGAAAGATAAACTGGAAAGTTACTTTCTTGGTTTAGATGGTGATCTATGGGATCTTCTGATGGATGGTTACAAACATCCAGTAAATGCCAGAGGCGTAAAGCTGACAAGGCAAGAAATGAATGATGATCAGAAAAAGCTTTTCAGGAATCATCATAAATGCAGAACTGTTTTGCTGAATGCTATCTCTCATGCTGAGTATGAGAAGATATCTAACAGGGAAACGGCATATGACATATATGAGTCCTTGAAAATGACTCATGAAGGAAATGCTCAAGTCAAGGAGACTAAAGCTCTAGCTTTAATCCAGAAGTATGAAGCCTTCAAGATGGAGGATGATGAAGACATTGAAAAGATGTTTTCAAGATTTCAAACTCTTACTGCTGGATTGAGAGTTCTTGACAAGGGATACACCAAGGCTGATCATGTAAAGAAGATTATCAGAAGCTTGCCCAGAAGATGGGGTCCTATGGTGACTGCATTCAAGATTGCAAAGAATCTAAATGAAGTTTCTCTGGAAGAGCTCATCAGTGCCTTGAGAAGTCATGAAATAGAGCTGGACGCAAATGAGCCTCAAAAGAAAGGTAAGTCTATTGCATTAAAATCTAATATCAAGAAATGCACTAACGCTTTTCAGGCAAGAGAAGAAGATTCTGAAGAATCAGAATCTGAAGAAGAAGATGAACTGTCCTTGATCTCCAGAAGGCTAAATCAACTCTGGAAGAACAAGCATAGGAAGTTCAGAGGCGTCAGAAGTTCAAAGAAATTTGAACGTGGAGAATCTTCTGATGACAGAAGATCTGACAAGAAGAAGGCTGTCTGCTATGAGTGCAATGAGCCTGGACATTACAAGAATGAGTGTCCGAAACTTCAGAAAGAAAATCCCAAGAAGAAGTTTCATAAGAAGAAAGGTCTTATGGCAACCTGGGATGAGTCAGAAGTTGATTCAGACTCTGAAGATGAGCAGGCCAACTGTGCGCTGATGGCGACAGAAGATGACGGATCAGAATCTACATCAGAATCAGATTCTGAAGAGGTATTTTCTGAACTATCTAGAAAAGAGTTAGTTTCCAGTCTAACAGAACTTCTGGAACTCAAAGCTCATCTTAGTATCAAATACAAAAAGCTGAAGAAGCAATTTGAATTTGAAACTAAGAAGCTGGAATTGGAAAATTCTGAACTGAAGGAAAAAGTTTTAAATTTATCCAAAAACAGTGGATCTCCTTCTGAAACAGAAAAAGCCATTCCTAGCATGAATCATATTCTGAAAGAATATGACTTGAGCTTCAGAAATTTTTTATCTAGAAGCATAGGCAGAAGTCAACTTGCTTCTATGATATATGCTGTGTCTGGAAACAAAAGAGTAGGCATTGGTTATGAGGGTGAAACCCCATACAAACTTGAACCTGTTGATAAGATGAAAATCACATACAAGCCATTGTATGATGAGTTCAAGTATGGCCACTCACATGATATTAGGCACACATCACATGCACAGAAGTTTAACACTGTCACACACACTAAGAAGCATGTGACACAACCTAGGAAATATCATGAAACTCACATTAAGAATTATCATGCTATTTCTCCTATTGCTTACAATGTTAAACCCAAGTTCAATCAGAACTTGAGAAAATCTAACAAAAAAGGACCCAAGAAAATGTGGGTACCTAAGGATAAGATCATTCCTATTGCAGATATCCTTGGCTGCAAAAAGGACAAAGCACAACATGTCATGGTACCTGGACTCTGGATGCTCACGACACATGACAGGAAGAAGGTCTATGTTCCAAGACCTGGTGCTTAAGTCTGGAGGAGAAGTCAAGTTTGGAGGAGATCAGAAGGGCAAGATAATTGGCTCTGGAACTATAAAGTCTGGTAACTCTCCTTCCATTTCAAATGTACTTCTTGTAGAAGGATTAACACATAACCTCTTATCTATCAGTCAATTGAGTGACAATGGTTATGATATAATCTTTAATCAAAAGTCTTGCAAGGCTGTAAATCAGAAGGATGGCTCAATCCTATTTTCCGGCAAGAGGAAGAACAACATTTATAAGACAGATCTGCAAGATCTTATGAGTCAGAAGGTGACTTGTCTTATGTCTGTTTCTGAAGAGCAGTGGGTCTGGCACAGAAGATTAGGTCATGCTAGTTTGAGAAAGATTTCTCAGATTAACAAACTGGATCTGGTCAGAGGACTCCCTAATCTGAAATTCAAATCAGATGCTCTTTGTGAAGCATGTCCGAAGGGCAAGTTCTCCAAACCTGCATTCAAATCCAAGAATGTTGTTTCTACCTCAAGGCCATTAGAACTCTTGCACATTGATCTGTTTGGCCCTGTCAAAACAGCATCTGTCAGAGGGAAGAAATATGGATTAGTCATCGTAGATGATTATAGCCGCTGGACTTGGGTAAAATTCTTGAAACACAAGGATGAGACTCATTCAGTGTTCTTTGATTTCTGCATTCAGATTCAATCTGAAAAAGAGTGTAAAATCATAAAGGTTAGAAGTGATCATGGTGGTGAATTTGAGAATAGATCCTTTGAAGAATTCTTCAAAGAAAATGGTATTGCCCATGATTTCTCTTGTCCTAGAACTCCACAGCAAAATGGAGTTGTAGAACGAAAGAATAGGACTCTGCAAGAAATGGCCAGAACCATGATCAATGAAACCAATATGGCTAAGCATTTCTGGGCAGAAGCAATAAACACTGCATGCTATATTCAGAATAGAATCTCTATCAGACCTATTCTAAATAAGACTCCTTATGAATTGTGGAAGAATAGAAAGCCCAACATTTCATATTTCCATCCTTTTGGATGTGTATGCTTTATTCTGAACACTAAAGATCATCTTGGTAAGTTTGATTCCAAAGCACAAAAATGTTTCCTTCTTGGATATTCTGAACGCTCAAAAGGCTACAGAGTATACAATACTGAAACATTGATTGTAGAAGAATCAATCAATATCAGGTTTGATGATAAGCTTGGTTCTGAAAAACCAAAGCAGTTTGATAATTTTGCAGATTATGATATTGATATATCAGAAATTGCTGAGCCAAGAAGCAACGCATCAGAAGCAGAGCTTCTCAGAAGCAAAGAATCTGAAGATCAAGTATCAGCTTCTCTGGAGGATCTAAGCATTTCTGAAGAACCATCTGTCAGAAGATCATCCAGACTCATCTCTGGTCATTCAGAAGATGTCATTCTTGGAAAGAAGGATGACCCAATCAGAACAAGAGCATTCCTTAAGAACAATGCAGATTGTCAATTAGGTCTTGTATCTTTGATCGAGCCAACTTCTGTTGATCATGCTCTAGAAGATCCAGACTGGATAATTGCTATGCAAGAAGAACTGAATCAGTTTACAAGGAATGATGTTTGGGATCTTGTTCCTAGACCAGATGGATTCAATATAATTGGTACAAAGTGGGTCTTCAGAAACAAGCTCAGTGAGAAAGGTGAAGTGGTAAGGAACAAAGCCAGACTGGTGGCTCAGGGTTATAGTCAGCAAGAAGGGATTGACTATACAGAAACCTTTGCACCAGTGGCCAGGTTAGAATCTATTCGTCTATTAATTTCATTTGCCACTCAACATAACATCACTCTCTATCAGATGGATGTTAAGAGTGCCTTCTTAAATGGTTATATAGATGAAGAAGTTTATGTCCATCAACCTCCTGGTTTTGAAGACTCTATGTCTCCTAATCATGTTTTTAAACTTAAGAAATCATTGTATGGATTGAAACAGGCTCCCAGAGCTTGGTATGAACGTTTAAGTTCTTTCCTTCTGGATAATGGTTTCACTAGAGGAAAAGTGGACACTACTCTCTTTTGTAAAACCTTTAAAAGGGATATTTTAATTTGTCAAATATATGTAGATGATATTATTTTTGGAACATCTAATGCTACACTTGGAAAGGAGTTTGCTGAGTCTATGCAGGCTGAGTTTGAAATGAGCATGATGGGAGAACTCAAGTATTTCCTTGGAATACAAATAAATCAAACATCAGAAGGAACGTATGTTCACCAAACCAAGTATGTGAAGGAACTTCTGAAGAAGTTTAATCTTCTAGACTGCAAAGAAGCCAAAACTCCTATGCATCCAACATGCATCCTAGGTAAGGATGAGGTAAGTAAGAAGGTAGATCAGAAGTTATACAGAGGTATGATTGGATCTCTTCTATATCTGACTGCTTCTAGACCTGACATTCTGTTCAGTGTTTGTTTGTGTGCTAGATTCCAATCAGATCCTAGAGAATCTCATTTAACTGCTGTTAAGAGAATTCTAAGGTATCTGAAAGGTACTACTAATGTTGGCTTAGTTTACAGAAAATCTAAAGAATACAACTTAGTAGGATTCTGCGATGCTGACTATGCTGGAGACAGAATTGAAAGAAAAAGTACTTCAGGAAGTTGCCAATTTCTTGGAAGTCATTTGATCTCCTGGTATAGCAAGAAGCAAGCAACTATTGCTCTATCAACGACAGAAGCAGAATATGTCGCTGCTGCTGGTTGCAGTACACAGATGCTCTGGATGAAGAGTCAGCTGGAAGATTATCAGATATTTGAGAGTAACATTCCTATATTCTGTGATAATACTTCTGCCATATGTTTATCTAAGAATCCTATTCTTCATTCAAAAGCTAAACATATCGAGATTAAACATCATTTCATAAGGGACTATGTTCAGAAGGGCGTTATTTCTTTAAACTTTGTTGATACAGACCATCAATGGGCTGATATTTTTACAAAACCCCTGGCTGAAGATAGGTTTAAGTTCATTCTGAAGAACATCAGTATGGATTTATGCCCAGAATGAGAAGATGAGAAGTTCTTATGTATGAGTATCTTCTGAAATGAAAGTGGATTTTTTTTTTCAGAAGTTCTGATTGAAATCAATTAGAAATTATGATTCAGTTATTACTAACGTTTCATTGTCTAAGTTGATTCAGAATCTCTTTTAAAGCAAAACAGCTGTAACGTTTTATCTCGGAATGGTAAACCTGTCTTTACTGTTCATGGATAAGCGCGCGTGCAGTTGAAGGGACGCCGACCATAGGTAACTGTGCAGGTCACCTCATTTGTCTTTATTATCTCTCCTCATGTCACGTAACATTAAATGCTATTCATCATTCGTTTCATTTTATTTTCTTTTTATACTCTTCAAACGTTTCTCCTTCCCTCTCATATTTTCTCTATTCACTCTATCTTTTTGCATTCATATCAAACCCTAGTTGTTCATTATCTGCAAATCCATCATGAACTCTTCATCAGAATCAAGCTATGCTGGCTTCTCGTTTGGATGCGCAAGAAACAGCCAATGCTGAGTTTCGCTCCTTCATGGCAAGGCAAGCTACAAGCACTGACGGGATTCATGATGTTCTGGCGCGGATTTTGCGTAGGCTAGGATCTTAGTCCTTTGGTCTTTGTAGTTGTCTTTCCTTGTTGCATCTGTTTTCCTGCATTCCTCTCCTGTAATCCTTCTTGTTGATTATCAATGAAAAACTTGTTTTACATTCCAGTGTTGTTATTTGTCGTTTTATACATCTGAATCTTTTAGAATATTCTTTTTGATGTTATGACAAAAAGGGGGAGAAGATAAATGATAAATGATTTGATTAATCTATCAGTTGCTGGGTAAAACTCCCACACATTTACTAACAAGAACTGCAAGTTCTATATGGTTTAAGTGTTTTGCAGGTATAAAGAAGTGAAGAAAATCTTCAAAGCAAACACAAGAAGCAAAACCATAAGAAGCGTTATTCTGTAAAAAGAATAAGCTTATGGAAACTGAAGCAAGCTGAGTGCTGTTAAGCTTCAGAAATCAGAAGCACTGAGAATAGAATTTGATCCAAAATTTGTCTATTTGCTTTGACAAAATTCTATTTGCTCTGATACATTTTATGTTCTGACTCGTTCATGCTGACTTTTGTCGTTTAGTTTTTGTTCTGTAACATTTCAGGATGTAGAGATGCTCTGATGATGCTCTGGTACATTCAACAACGTTCTGATACAAATCTAGCATGAAGTGATGTTGGAAGAAATTCAAAGCTCTGAAGCTATCCGAGGGAAGCAGAAATCAGAAGCTGTGAATGTTCTAAAGATCCAGAAAATTCAAGTTCTGAAGCTGTCCTAAATGGAAGCAGAAATCAGAAGCTGTGAATGTTCTGAAGATCAAAGAAATTCAAGTTCTGAAGCTGTCCTAGATGGAAGCAGAAATCAGAAGCTGGGAATGTTCTGAAGATCAAAGAAATTCAAGTTCTGAAGCTGTCCTGAATGGAAGCAGGAATCAGAAGCTGTGAGTGTTCTAGGGATCTAAAGAAATTCAAGTTCTGAAGCTGTCCAATGGAAGCAGAAGTCAGAAGCTATGAATTCTCTGAAGACAGAAGCTTATGTGATCGTCTCTACCGAAATAATCAGGGAAGTATTTTATTAAAAGTTCTTCGAGTATTTATTTCAGGGGGAGATTATTTATCTCAGGGGGAGATTGTTAATCTCAGGGGGAGACATATTCACATGCTTATGCTATAGCTGTGTAATTTGTCTTTTGCCGTTTGTTCTTTCTGATCGCAAATTCATATCATTTATATATGTTTTTGTCATCATCAAAAAGGGGGAGATTGTTAGAACAAGATTTGTTCTGATCAATTATCTTAGTTTTGATGATAACAATAATATGAATTTTGCTTAAGATAATATGGTACTCTAATCCAATGCAATTTCCTTTTCAGGAAATATATAAAGAGTATGCATAATTCAGCGCTCAGAAGCTTTGACTCAAATGGTTCAGCATGCAACATCAGAACATGGTCTGGCAAGACATCAGAAGATGGTCGAAGCAGAATCAGAACATGGATCTATGGAAGCATCAGAAGAACATGAGATCAGAAGCACTGAAGTTCTGATGGTATCACGCTCAGAAGCACTTCAAGGTCAGAAGATCAGAAGATGCTATGCACCAAGCTGTTTGACTCTGATGATATTCAAACGTTGTATTCACAAACATCAGATCAGAAGAAAGTACAAGTGGCAGGCTACGCTGACTGACAAAAGGAACGTTAGAAGCTATTAAAGGCAACGTCAGTAGACACAGCGTGAACAAGGCTCGAGGTAGTTGACAAAAGCGTATAACATTAAATGCGATGCTGTACGGAACACGCAAAGCATTAAATGCACTCAACGGTCATCTTCTCAAACGCCTATAAATATGAAGTTCTGATGAGAAGCAAGGTTAACGATTCTAAAGCAAAACAACTCATATCAACTTGCTGAAACTCTGTTCAAATCAAAACTCAGAATCTTCATCTTCATCAAAGCTCACTACATTGCTGTTGTAATATATTAGTGAGATTAAGCTTAAACGTTAAGAGAAATATCACAGTTTGTGATTATAGCTTTTAAGAAGCATTGTAATACTCTTAGAAAGATTACATTAAGTTGTAAGTAACTAGAGTGATCGTGTTGATCAGAATACTCTAGGAAGTCTTAGCTTGTGTCTAAGCAGTTGTAATTAGAGTGATCACGTGGTGGTCAGGATACTCTAAGAAAGTCTTAGCTTGTCTCTAAGCAGTTGTTCCTGGAGTGATCAGGTTGTGATCAGGATACTCTAGAAGACTTAGTTGCGGACTAAGTGGAAAACCATTGTAATCCGTGCGATTAGTGGATTAAATCCTCAGTTGAGGTAAATCATCTCTGCGGGGGTGGACTGGAGTAGTTTAGTTAACAACGAACCAGGATAAAAATAACTGTGCAATTTATTTTTATCTGTCAAGTTTTTAAAGCTACACTTATTCAAACCCCCCCTTTCTAAGTGTTTTTCTATCCTTCAATCCCCTCGTCCCGAAGCCATGTAATAGCGTCGGAATTTTATTTTTTCGCACTTTAAACTCCTGTAAATATTTAACTGCTAGTTTAATTAGGCTTGTATGGCAAGATAACAAACAAAGGCTAGAATAACCATAACAACCAAGATAAAATAACTGAAAACAACACACTTTGCACACTTGCAACTCTAGGGTAATTCTCTCTCTCTCTGTGTGTGTGTGTGTGTGTGTGTGTGTGTGTGTGTGTGTGTTTCCTTACGATTACAATAGTCATGTCCCTCGAACATAGAGATATCTTAGCAAATGGCGCTCACAAATAAATCATCATCGTCCCTTCGACACAAAAAGATCATAGTCCCTCAATGACCCTTCGAGTTGCCTTCAGAAAAATGATTTTGTCCCTCGATGACCCTACAAAATGATGATAGCTCCTTCGATAATCCTAAGATATCCTTACAAATGTTGCCTTCGATGACTATTCGATGACCCTACGCATGTCCCTTCACATCCAATAGATAAGATTTCCTACCAAATAATGGCATGGATAATACTATCTCCAAAGGAAACGGAATAGGATAGGAAGGACCAATACTTAGTGGGTAGATGCTCCTAATTGCTTGCTCACACTCAAAAATCATTTTTACACCTCACGCTTTCAAAACAAAAAATCTCAAAACGCTTTTTCAACACTCATGAGGACTAATACAAGAGTTATCATAAAGCAAACTGCCTTACTATTGGCACTATAAACAAATATTTTTAGAAAACGTTTTGTATACATTCTTGAGGACTGACACAAGAATTATTACAAAGTCTTCCTTACTATTGGCACTCCAAATATTTTTCAAAAGCGCACACACACAAATCAAACAAAGTGAGCTAAGCAATTAAGAGCCTATGTATAACCTTGGATACAAAGGGTGCTAACACCTTCCCTTTGTATAAGCTACCCCCCGAACTCAAAATCTATCAAGGTCTTTCCTGTTCTTTTATGCCTTTCCTAAATTTGATAAAATAAAAGTCAGTGGCGACTGTTGCTAACCGCAACATGTTTTGCGAAAAATAAAATAAAAAGTCAGTTCTCCCACCGTATTACTGACATGGATGTAAGGTTTGCCATTACCACTAGACAGAAAGTTGTTTTTTGTTGTTTTCAAGTTGCATATGCTCAAGACTTTTTCCTTACTATTCCTATTGATGGGTTAGGCCAACATATGTCTTCGGTGGAGTATCGTACTATCCTAAGAGACCGCCTTATAATTCATTTATTTCCTATTAATGAGGTTTGCCCTGTTTGTCGTAAGACGTATTTGGATACATTTGGGAAACACTTGATTCATTGTAGGGAGATTTAAGGCTTCAAATACCGACATGACCTTGTTATGGATGTCTTCTTTGATATATTTTAGTAGGCCGGAGTATCTATGAAGAAAGAGACACCTGTGAATTTCTTGACTAATCCACATGAGGGGCGATCGATATTTAGGGCATCAGATACTCTAGTGTATGGCTGGGTAAAGGGGAAGCATGCTTGTGTAGACTTGACTGGAGTTTCTCTACTGGTGGAACTAAGGATTAGAGGTTTTACTATGGGATAGGCAGCTCTCAAAGTTGCTTCAAGTAAATTGGTCAAACATGAGAAAACGTGTTCAGACAATCAACACAC
Organism: Vicia villosa; assembly: GCF_029867415.1. Lineage (NCBI taxonomy): Eukaryota > Viridiplantae > Streptophyta > Magnoliopsida > Fabales > Fabaceae > Vicia > Vicia villosa. Next base: position 161,653,183 of record NC_081180.1, read on the forward strand.
ATTCATACCATTTGCTTTTGATACTTTTGGTTTTCTAGCTCCATAAGCAGTTGATCTTTTACAAAAAAATCCAAAGACTTATGAATAGTAATGTTATATCTCCTAGGTCTATGATTATATTTTTTTAAGAGGATTGACTTTCCATCTAAAAATGAGTAGTGTTGCAACTTGTTGTCCGTTTATCTTCTGTTTCTGTATAAACTCATGAAAATAATTAGTAATAGACAAAATGGAAAGTAAAAAATGCATAAGATCTTGACTCAAGTACAACTACAACTTTAACTGTGCATTTCATAAGATTTTTAATATATCAATTTTAGAATACAATCATATACTTTAAATTTTGGGATGGTAAAACAGGACAGATTCATCGAATATATTTGTTTTGTTGGTATGACAAAATTTTAAATCCGCACCTTTTATAGTGTACACTTCCCGCCTTTTTTTTTTTTTCATGCTCTTACATATGCGAGCATTAATAAGAACTTTTTTTTCAAATTTTAACTTTTACTTATGCAAGACACATCTAAACAGACTAGCAATATTTGCCACCCCTAATTAAAATTGAATACCTTAATATAATGTGGATATTGCGTTTTTCTTGCACGCTGGCAGCATATTGTATGCAAGCAATTAGAGCATCAATTTCAAATGATTGAACTTCTAACAACATTATGTACCCAAGCAATCAGAGCATCTATTGTATTACTCTTACACTTAGAAAACTATTGAAACTCACACATGTAAGCAGACATCTTATATCCACTCAAGTATTTTGCTTAAAAATAAACTTGGCAGTATATATTTAGATAGACAGTGCATTAGTAAATCAGAACAGCACTGATTTTATTGAAGCATGAAAATATAATTTGTCTACAACATAGTGACTCAGCAATCTTGACAAACTCACCACCAATCCAACATGCACTTGGTTCTTACCATCTACAATGGTTTCAACACTCAACACCCACTTTTTCAACTTCCAACACTCTACATCACTTTCTCTTTCTTCCACCTAATAACTTAACACCCATTTAACTTTTACCCTCTCCAATGGTTTTTCACTCAACACCCTACCCAACCACTTTTTATTTTCATATTCTTATTTAAATTTTATTTTTATTTTTATGATTACATAAAATTATAATTATCGATTAAAATTAAATTAAAATAATAAATACTTAATAATTTATTTTTTAATTTTTTGTAATAAAAACAAAATTTATTTAAATAATTGGATATGATACAAAAGACACTTAACTTCAAAAAAAACACTAATAGAAAGATAATAATAGAGAAAGATAGTGAAAAACTTGTTTTTTTTTTCTGTGTCCAAATCAAATGAACCAAGTCTCTATTTATAGAGAAAAAAAAAATCATGAATTTTGGTAAAAAAAAAAATAAAAAAAAATAATTTGCAACGAAATAATTGAGTTCAAAGTATTAAATGGATAAAAATCTGGCCAGCCAATCAAGACCAGCCACGTCAGCCCCTGCGTCAGTGTACATGGTGTTGAGTTTTCTCAACATCTCTCTCCTCCAACACACACTCAACACTAGTCTAAACACACCATTGCACATGATTTTGCCATGTTGAGTTCAATTAAACACACCATTGCACATGGTCTTAACTTCTTGCATCTTAAAAAGGCTACTATAAAATCATAAATAATTTTACACGGTCATTATAATATTCAAAAACTCTCCCAAAGTTAAGTAAATTAGAGAAGTCTAAATGTGAGTTATATGACAAGTGTTTGTCTTATGCATAGAGGGTATTAATCATAGATGAGATATAAACACCCCTAGGCCAACCTATTCCCAGTGGCCCATTATGATGATTCAGGTAAAGGCAGGTTACACTACGTGTGGATTTGATCAGGCCATAAGGCTTAGATGTTTACGGTAAAAGATCAATGCACATAGTCCCTCGAGTATGAAGTTCAAAGGAGTGAGATGCTTTAGGGAGAGAAACCAAAATGTACAATAATCTTCATCATAATGTTGCCCATGTAATGTATGCACTAACCATTTTGGCCAAAATAAAACAAGCAGAAAGAAATTGTAAATTAAGACTACAATAGACAGACTGTAACATAAAGGGTTAAGAGAAAACATGAGAGGATCATGAATCTTTTAAGACAAACAAATTAAACCACTCAACAGGATCACATAAGAACACCACCATTTACACAGAAACATATTAATTGATTCAATTCTAAAACTACCCTACTGTGATCATCATATCACTTCATAATAAAAAAACCACACCCTAGTTAAAGTAAAAAACAGCAACACAAAACAAAAAAGCAAACATCTCATTCCTTTGCAGTTTTGTTGATCAAGGACTTGTGAATGTGAGGAATGACACCACCGCCAGCAATTGTCCCTTTAATAAGGGTATCAAGTTCCTCATCTCCCCTAATTGCAAGCTGCAAATGCCTTGGTGTTATCCTCTTCACCTTCAAATCTTTGCTTGCATTTCCAGCAAGTTCAAGAACTTCTGCAGTAAGATACTCCAGAATGGATGCTAAGTAAACAGCAGCAGTTGCACCAACACGTCCATTGGCTTGAACTCTTTGCTTCAGCTGTCTGTGGATCCTACCCACAGGAAACTACAAAAACAATTTGCAATTCATAAATTAAACAAAAAAATATAAAGGAAAGTTGCAAGAAAGATACTATCACATAATCTCAAAATATGAGATATAATCTCAAAAGTTAAACTTAATATGAATGTAATAAAAAGCACAGACACCAAAAACATGACACTGACACTGACACGTACACTAACATGTTGTCATCAGTAAGGTATCAAAACACATGTTTGCAGATGTGTCACTATACAACCTAACAATAAACATCTAAAAACTTCAGTCAAAATTGGTTTGATTTTTCATCTTAAATCAAAAGCATGCATCAAATATTGACATAGATCAGATAAATTTCCCCAATCGATGATACAGAAACACCAAAGATTTAAACTTTTTAATGAAACCCTAACTGGGTATCTTAAAACTGTGGTCTTTTCTTTGATTCAAAACCAAACCCTAACTGGGTATCTAAAATCTGTGATCTTTTTCTTTGTTTCAAAACAAAACCCTAGAAAAGAATCGAAAGAGAGATTTACCTGGATTCCGGCACGAGATGAGCGGGAAGTAGGTTTCTTCTTGTCTTTATCCTTGTTAGCAGCGGTGGTTTTCGCCGCAACAAGTCCTTTCCCTCCTTTTCCAGCCATGGCTTAATCACCTGCATATTCCAAAACGATAAAACAACAAAACACATCAATAAACAAAACCTAGGTCGAACGTAGAGAAAGAATCTTCTGAAAACATGTTTCTAGGTTAGGGGTGAATCGTGCGAGAAGATCGGAAGAGATACCTGAGAAATTGAGAAAGAGAGAGAGTGGTGCGATGAAAGAGAGAAGAGAAAGAGAGAGGTTGAGGAATTTGAATGAAATGTAATGAAATATCGTTTTCAAGACATTAAATTGAATTAAAATTTGGAAGATACGATTTTTGTATTTTGAAATTTTGGCAATTCAGCGAAATATTAGGCGCGTTAGTTTGCGTGGGAATATAATTTTCAATGTTAATTTCAAACTTTTGTTTTCCCGCTCTGGACTAATTGACCGTTAGGTTTTTATGGGCCGACTTAGAGATGGGCTGGTAACGGTTTTGATGAGTATACCCTCGAACTTAAGAGGTCTATCTTTTTCTTTTTTTAAATACGTTTATTATTGTAAATAGATTTTATATGCTGTCAATAAATTTTTGTTTGTATATCATAAATAATTATTTACTGTGAACTGTTATTTTAATTTTAATTTTGTGCAATATTGATGTTATTACTCATGAGTTGGCTTATTTTGTAATTCATTTATGAAACTATTGTGTGAGATCCTAACGCGCGCTACATGGATTGAATTTTGATTCTCCTTATATTTAATTTAAGATTTGTTTCGGATTTAATTTTTTAAGAAATTTGTCAAGATTGTGTTTAGAAGAAGAATTATAAATCAAATCAATTTTGACAAAGATTTTATTAAATCATAATCGACAATTTAATTAAAAGATTTAGATTTGATTTAGTCAAAAAGAAGATTTGATTGGATTTGAATTGAAAAAAAAAAAATTATTAGATATGCTTTGAAGGAGGATTTGGTTTAGTTTTCTCTTATCCAAAATTATGTTGAAATTGATATGCAAATATATTGATTGGAGATTTAATTAAACAAATATTCCCTCAGGTCTTTTTTATAAGAGACACTTCACATTTTTAGATTCATTAAATAATTAATGTATTTGATCTATAAACTGACTAGATACATTAATTATTTAATTAATTTAGAAACGTGAAGTGTCTCTTATAAAAATGACCCGAGATAGTATTTCATTAAGAGATTTAATTGAATTGTTTTAATTACAAATTTTAAATTAGCACTTAATGAGAAAATCCTCGATCTCTATTAAAAATGATTTAAAGTGTGGTTCAGTTTTTCGAAGAGTATATTCTGAATTTTTTACTTAAGAGCTTGGAATTCATTTTATAATAAATAAAGACATTATTGGTTTTGTGTTAATGTAGATTCAGAATTAGGTTTGTGATGTTTTGCAAAAATGAGATGTTAAGCATAATGTCTCAAACATCATGTCTTAACATGAATCAGATTGTTTGCTTGTAGCTCAAGATAAATTGAAATATATCTCTTCCTTTTAAGATTTGTTTCTCTTTCTATGCTACCAAAGATGAGCATATTTTATACGAATGGATCTATGTTTGTGTGGAGCATGTTTGGCACTCCTAGATATGAGGGGAGCATGACTTTTGAATTATGTTCATCGATATTCATACAAGAGGAAAGTATTTTCCCCGTCTAGTAGTGTTACACCTTATTCTGCATTTAGGAGACTCATAGGCTCTTCTCGGGTGGTTCTTAGTCATGTCGACCCTTATCAAACATTTTTTTGTGTTGTTGGATGACCTTCAACTTCCTCTAGACGATGAGTAAGAAATCCTTAAATAAGTTTTTAGTTTCTTGGTTCACTATCAAAATCTCGAGAACCTCTGCGCATGGGGAATAAATCATAGTTGTTAAGGTGGAACAAAGTTTCCAAAGTTGAATATGAAGTGCTTGATATATCTATGAGTTCCTAAGTCACCTTTAGGATCACGCTAGAGACATTGGAGTGAAGCTAGATGTGTTTGTCACTCGTTTCTTGTGGTAGTGTTTGTCACTCGTTTGTTCAAGTGATTCAACATTCGATATATGGTGGATAAAAATGTCAAAATGTTGGAGGATGATTCTCACGTACGACGCCATATGATATTGTATGACCTCACTCGATTCTCACTCGTTTGTTTAAGTGTTGCTAGTGATGGTGAATTTAGAAACAAACTTTGGTACAATGGACCTTACAACGTATTTGATGGTGGTGGTCTACATGTAAACCCTTTGACGATCAAGTAAGTTACTAGCGTAAGCTCATCTCTTATGTCTATAATAGGGATTACCTGAGATTGTTTAGTAGCTTGTATTTGATAGTGAAGTTTTAGGGTTAAAAGGGCCTAGAAACTTCTATTAGTCACAATATATTTTGGGGATATATGTCAAAATATTTTGTAGAGTACAATTTGACGGTTTAAGTGGACTAATAAACTCTAATTAGGTGTACTACTAGGACATGACAATTTTAGGGTTCCAAAATTTTATATATAAGAAGGTACAAAGACATTAGAAGGATGATGTTAGTGAATCAAATCTTCCGCATGATCTAATAGTCCTTGGGTGCTTGACCAATCTTGATCTAGTAAGATGATAGAGCTTGACAACTCTATAAACCTTATGCTCTAAGTTATTCTTTAGCTATAGATGTCATCAACTAACTTAGAGGGATGTTGGATGGATGACGGGTTATATAATGCCATATACATGTTGCTATGATGATGAATGGATTAGGCCTTTACCCAAACTCAAACAATTTCGATGACCCCTAAACTTGTAGTTTGGGTTTCAAGTAGAAGTCTACTAGTTTTATTTAATTGGCACATTATGGTTTGCATGCTCTCGTGATCTTTTCTACAACATGTGTATTTATCCATTTGTTTGAATGACATAATGATACAACCACTACTTTTTAGGACGTAATCAAGACTTTTGGATTTGTTGATTTCACAATATGCTGTTTGATCATAGTAATAAAGTCTGCAAAGTCCTCTTTGAAAAAAAACATATATTGCCTATTTTGTTATTCTCTAATGGACCGTTGTTGTTATAGGATTTTGGGCTTGTTAGAATTTGATTCGCACTGTAGTTTAACTGTGGTCATGATCAGAGAAAGCATAAGATCATTAAACATGAGACATTTGGCATAGCAAGAGATTGACTGTACAGTAAACATGGATGTCCTTGATAGATTATTACTTCAGTAAGTTTGTTGTAGTCCTCTGAACCCGCAAAGGATAAGATTATCTAATAGTAGTAATAAACGCGTTGAGAATGAGTGCTGTTTCTAAGGATTTCGTTGTCTGCCACAATGCAAAACCAGCTATAATCAGTTGTAGAATATGCCAACTTCAAAATGACCAGAGGCTGCACTACACTAACAGCACCGCATATATTTCCAAAAGGGTCTCAATGCAATCTTACCGACTTTTTTCGTTAGTCTTTTGCGTAAAGTAATGAATGTGGATGCTATTTCCACTACTTTTTGCTTTACCATTTTAACTATTCAGCTTACAAAAACAAGGGACGAACCAGAATATTAGAGTCGGTATTTTATAGGTGCAATCAAGTCTTTAGCATAGGGTCATTGGATTTATGCTACCGGGTTGAAGGCCTGTCCTTAGGTGTGAGCGATATTGTTTGCATGCATAATATTGCCATAAAAAGATACATGTGGCATACTAATTTGTATGAATTCTTCTGGTAACTTCCTTTCCACGTGTGCATGCCCAAACTGAAGATTATTCTCGTTGTATTTATCACATTCATCTTTAATATATTAAAACACAATACTAAACACATCCCGCCTAAACCTTGCTATTCTTCTATTCCCTTTTTATCTCAACAACCTTTTACTCTTTCTCTTTCCCAATAAATATAATTTAATTATTAACTATTAATTATAATTATAAGTTATAATAAGTTGTAAACTCTAATTAAAGAGCCACTCTATATTCCCTTATTTAACTCATTCACTTACGCTGTTCTTTTCAAATATAATTTAATAATTTTTCAATTCAATCAATATTTTTTTAATCCACGTTTATGTTTTCCTTGGTTGCCTAAAAAATTGGCATATCAATTCATTATTATATTAATTATTTATAATAATATAATAATAATAATATATTAACCCAAAATAGACAAAATATTAAATTCCCATAATTATAGATGCATTCACGTTAATTCACATTAATCATTAATTCACTAAATCACATTAATCCAAAATCACATTAAGGTTATGTTTGGTAAGACATGTTTTCGAGCTTATAACTTAGGTCTTATGTCTTATAAGCTCATATGATACTTTAGATCCGTTTGGTAACGGTCTTTTTATCACGAGCTTATAGCTTATTTTACTAGCTTATAGCTTATTTTCCAGACGCTATTTTAAATAGCGTTTTAGCTTATGTCTTATAGCTTATTACTTTTTCTTCCTTTTCTATCCTTATTATTTTAATTAATATCTATTTTAACCCTTATAATTTATTTTAATTTAAAATAAAATAATTATATATTAAATATTTTTATGTCATTTTACATTTATAAGTTAATTGAACTGCTAATTTTACCAAACACTTCAATTAGCTTATAAGCTATCAGTCTCAACCATCCGCTATAAGCTATAAGTTAAGTGAAGAATTGTATTTTTGTGAAAATTGTGTCGATGTTCTTCCAGCGAATCCAAGGTATCAAAATCGTTGTTTGTTTTATTTTTTATTAGTGTATATTCCGTTGTAATTTATACAATTTTTTTATAGAATTAAGATACATGTTCAAGCTGCTGATGTTAGTGGTTCTTTGACTTTTATACTCTTTGACCGTGTGGCTACAGAAGAATTAGAAAATCCGCATATAAAAAAAAAACTATTTGAGGCAGAACATTCATATTTTTCTATATGTACTATTAAGTTTATGTTTTTTCCTTTGATTACATATATCTAATACTTGAAAAATGTATAGGTTAATGATGTCACTTCATCGCCTGCTGTTTTTAATTCATTGTTGGACAAGATTATGCTTTTCAAGATTCAAGTTTCCAAGGGTAGTATTGAAAATAAGTGGCAAAGCTATATTGTGATGAAAATCACTTCAGATCAAAATTTGATTGATCAGTTCAAAATCAAACATGGCATGAATGTAAGATGGGATGAAACACCTTAATTTATGTAAAATGGGATGAAACACCTTAATTTAACAATTATAGGTGGATAGTGTCAATTACAAATTAGAAAGGTTTTGCTGCACATGACATACATATTGTGTAAATTTGTTTAAATTGCTATTTTAATTCACTTTTCAACAATGAGTTAGGTTATATATCATTATCAGTGCTATAAAAAGTTTTACATTCTCTTTTATATTTATTTTTTTTGCTTTTAAATTTCAAAGATTACTTTCTCTATTTTTGTTCAATTGCAGGGAAAGTCAGAGAAGGATAATTTATGTTTCATGTTCTTATTGTATCAGTGGAATGTACTTTTTTATTTTGTAATATGAAAAAATATATATTTTTTCATTTTTTCATACATTTATATTTTTACATAAAAATACAATATATATCCACAATTTGTCAGGTGCATCGCACGGGTAGAAGTACTAGTTACGATATACCTCTTAGGTTAGGCGGGATAAAAATATTAGGATATGAACAGGGCCGGTCCCGGCTTTTTGGAGGCTCTGGGCAAATAATGAAAATGGCTCCTGATAGATAATATAATTTTCTTTAAAAAAAATAATATCAATAGCACCACAAAAAAAAAGTTCATATTTTAATAAATATTATCAAAATACATTCTAACTACTTAAAAAAAGTCTTCCTTCTAGCATTTTTTGAAGCAAATTCTTCAATCAAGTCTTCATATTATATATTCTCCAACAAATCATTTTCAATTGCTAATAATGCTAACCCATTAAGTCTTTCTTGTAACATGGTAGACCGTAAGTAAGACTTCAACAATTTCAATTTTGAAAAACTTCTTTCTGCAGAGGCAACTGTCACAGGAATAGTCAATAAAATTCTATATGCAATAATTGTATTAGGATAAAAATCCATGCCTTTCAAAAATCTTAATATATCAATAGGTCCAATATTTCCTCCAGACAACGTATCTCTTAGCAACTTTAACTCCAGACATAATTCTTTCCCATCAATATCACATTGCTCATTATGTTTCAATGTTGCTTCAAAATGACTACAACAAGACTCTAAAGTTGCGTCGTCCAATGATTTTAAATTTTGAGAAGTAAAAAAGAACCCAAAAACACTTTCATATTCTTGGTATTGCTCAAATCTCTTATTAAGAGATACAACAGCTTGATCAACAAGGTAAAGAAAATAATTAACTCTAAAATATTCCTCTTCAGATAGCTCAATTGGTGGGGCATTCAAATTCTCGTCAAATTGTCTTTTTCTTCGAATTACACGCTTTTGAGGAAATACTGGATCAATATTCAATTCAAAGGCAATTTCTGTAGCATAATTCAAGGCATTTTTAAAACCGATTTCTCTATATTCCTTAAAAAATGAAAGCAATCCCGTTATTTTTTTCATAGCAACATCAATAACCATATCCCTTGATTGTAAGAGCTTGCTAACCACATTAATTGTAGATAATATTTCAAACCAAATAATTATCGCCATTAAAAATTCAAAATCACCAAGCTCATTTGTTGCTAAGGATTTAGCTTCACTTCTTATTTTAGAATCAAGATCCTTTTCTGACACTTCAAGTAAAGCTTCTCTAAAATCCGACATTTGAGTTTTAATAGCTTTGACACTATCTACATGACTCTCCCAACGAGTGGATGACAATGATTTTGGCGTTAACCATTTTACATTATCTTTCAAAATTTGCCATCTCTTAGTAGAATTAGCAAAAATAGTATAAATGCGTTGAACAACTCCAAAAAAATCTTTAGCTTTACCACAAGAGTTAGCCATATCACACAATGTCAAATTAAGACTATGACAAGCACAAGGAGTATAAAAGGCTCTTGGATTTAGGTCTAAAAATTTCTTTTGTACACCTTGATGTTTTCCTTTCATATTTGACTCATTATCATAACCTTGTCCCCGCACATCAAATATGTTAAGATCAAGATTTTTCAATTCATCTTGTAAAACATCAAAAAGCCCTTGACCGGTAGTATCATTCACATTCAAAAATCCTAAAAAAGATTCTTCAAAACTAACAATATTTGAAGAAACATCCACATATCGTATTATTAAAGACATTTGCTCTTGGTGACTAACATCAGGAGTACAATCAAGTACCACTGAGAAATACTTTGCTTGTTTGATTTTTCTAATGATTTCATTTTTAATTGCAGAAGCAAGCAAAAGTATTAACTCGTTTTGAATTTTATGTCCAAGAAAGTGAACATGAATATTATCATCAGTAATACGTCTAACATATTCTTGGACAATAGGGTCAAATTCAGCTAACATTTCAATTATGCCTAAAAAATTCCCATTGCTATTTTGGTACAATCTCTCATTAGAACCACGAAAGGCCAAATTATGTTTAGCAAGAAATTTCACTATTGAAATAATTCTTTTTAAAACATTTTTCCAGTGTTCCTTTTCTTTCTCAATCAACCTTTGAGTTGTTTTATCAATAGTTTGAAAATTTTGCATTCTTTTACGCAACTCATACCAAATAGTCATATTGTGAACATGTTCGATGCCTGTCTCATGCTCTCTAAGTCTTTCACCAACATGTTTCCAAGTACAAAAACTCTCATTTGCTAATTGACCTCTACCAATTCCTTTTTTGAAAATTTTACAACAAAAACAAAACACTTTATCAAGCTTTTTTTTGAATAAACAAGCCAATTTCTATCACATTTCTCCCCATTTGGTAAAACTCTAGGGGTGCGTTTGTTTGACGGATTTAAATTACAATCCCAGGAATGTTATTCCTTGGAATGGTAATCCCAGGAGTTTTATTCCCATCAATTTGTTTGGTAAATAATTAAGGTTCCAAGGAATAATTTTGAATTTTATTTTATTTATAATTTTAAATTTTTAAAAATATAAATATTGTGTTAAAATGATATGAAAGTGGGTAGTTTGAGTTGGTTATTTTTTATGGAAATTTCTTTACCCACCTCCCTCTTTTCTTGGTCACCTCTGGTGAAAAACCCAAAATACCCTCACTGCGGAAATGCATTTCCGAAACGCTTATTTTTTTTTCAAAATTTGTCTTATTTCGGAAATGCACTTCCGAAAATACGAAAAAAGGTATTTTCGGAGATGCATTTCCGAAAACACCCCTTTTTTGGGTTTTCGGAAATGCATTTCCGAAAACACTTTTTTTTGGGAGGGGGTGTCTTCGGATATACACTTCCGAATTTTTTGGGAGGGGGTGTCTTCGGATATACACTTCCGAAATATTCCAAGACCAAATTGGTCTTGGAATGTTTCGGATATACACTTCTGAAAGAATTCAATAATTATTAAAAAATTAAAATCAAGGTGAATCAATACAATTAATAGGTATAAAATCAAGGTGAATCAATACAATTAATAGGTATAAAATTTCCTAAACAATTTTAAAGTTAAAAATTATTTTACTAACTTATATAAATCAAAAACATCTTAATTTCATAAGTAAATTTTGAATTATTTAAAATTAAATATAATATAATACATAAATATAATATATATATTATAAATTAAAACACTCATTGTTTTAATTTTTATAATTATTATATAAATGTATAAATATATTTATAATTAATATATAATAATTATTATATAAATATATAATAATTTTTATAAATATATAATAATTATTATAATTATTATATAAATATATAAATATATAAATTAAAACACTCATTTTTTTAAATTATTTTTGTAAATATATAAATATATAATAATTATTATAAATATATAAATATATAAATAAAAAATTATAACTCATTTTATAAGTGAAATTATTTTAATTATTTTAATTAAAACTATTTTAAATTTTAAAATATGAATCAAAATAGAAATATATAATAATTATTATTCATAACTCATAAATTATATCAAAATATATAATTATTATTATTCATTACTCATAAATTATGTCAAATTTATGATAATTGAATTAATTAATATTCTAAAATTAATTTTTGGGATTTTTTTAGATTTTTTTTTTGTTGTTTCGGAGATGCATCTCCGAATTAGTCAAAATCCCAATTTTTGAGATTTTTTCGGAAATGCACTTCCGAAGTCTGGAAAAATTTAGAAAAAAAATATTTCGGAAATGCATTTCCGAAGCGGGGTAAAATGGGGTTTTCGTTGGGGTGACCCCCATAGGGAGGTGGGTAAAGAAAAAATCTTTTTTATTCCCATGGGAATATATAATTCCCACCCTTTGACATGGGAATAAATAGTTAAAATTTTGTGAATAACTTATATTCCTGGGAATTATTTATTCCAAGGCATTTTTTTTCTTTCCCATCTACCAAACAAAGGAATAACTATTTCCAGCCTCAAGTTCCCAAGAATCTGTTTTCTAGCACCGAAACAAACACACCCTAGTATACAAATCAGCCGTAAAACGTCTAAATGATTTGTCTTTAGGATCCTTCACAATAGACAAATCTCTTTTAGGACCTTTTGTTGCCAATAAATCAATCATTCTAGACTCAGGAGAATCCCATATTGCTGGATCAAATATATCTCTATCTTCACCATTGTCATTAGCATTATCAAGATTTTTAGCATCAATATTTTCAACATCTAAATCATCATTTTCAGTAGCATTAATATTAGCATTTTCCTCCATATTTTCAACATCTAAATTATCATTTTCGATAGCATTAATATTAACATTTTCCTCCATATTTTCAGCATCTAAATTATCATTTTCGGTAGCATTAACATTAGCATTTTCCTCCATATTTTCAGTAGAAACCATGTTTTCAATAATTCCAACATCAACATTTTGATTTTCATTAGGAATTTGTGATTCTTTTATAATAAATTTATCAAGAGCTCCTGATTGAGATTGAGTTAACTCATCAAGTCTTTTCTTTTTCTTACGCTTCTCATATCCAGAATCAAACTTTCTAATCTTAGGAGGCAATTTAGGAGGCATAGAGGAATAATGAAAAAAATTTAGAACCTGAAATTAAAATTGATCAATCCCGAAGAGTTGAAGTTGAACCGATAAATTTCACAACGTTGGTGTTGAACCGATAAATTTCGCAACGTTGAAGTTGAACCGGTAAATAAAAAATTAAAAAATAATTAGTAAATAAAATTAACATTTAGTTGGAATTTAATTTGTATGAAGAATTTATACCAATTGAAAAATAAACAATAAATAAGAAGAAGAAATTACCAATTAAAAAAGAAAAAAAATTGAACAACTAACCTTGAATTTTGATTTTTGAATTTTATGTTTTCCTTTTGTTTCAAAGAAGAAGAGAGAAGAAAGTCACTATTTTTCCTTTTGTTAGAGAGAAAGAGGTGAATTTTTATTAGGTTAATATTTATTAGGTTAATATTTATCTATATATTAATATTAAGATTTATTAGTTATTAAAAAAGAAAAAAAAAACAAATTTAATGGCTATAACGAAGGAGAATTGTTGCAAACTTGGTGTGGTACTACTCATCTAGGGACAAGGATTCTCTACCTTTATGGAGGGAAAGGTAGAGTAACTTTAGGCAAAAAATTGAATAAGACAAATGAGATATGATATTAATTTTGGAGGGAAAAAGATGTGAGAGAAAGTAAATCATGAGAGAGATAGAGAGAAAGTTAGAGAAAGGTATAGAGTTGAAAGTTAGAGAATCCAATCCTCTCATCCAGTCATCCAGCAGCAGCGCTTTAAGTACATTCAAATTCAAAAAGACAGAAAAAAAAAACAACAAACAAAACTCAATAGTGACCTCACCAGGATTCGATCTCGCGTCCTTCCAATTACAGGCATCATTACGCTTCTGCTAAGCTACAAGCACGTGTTTGTTTATATTGCAACCCAGCTTCTATATATACAATTTAATGATTTATTTATAAGGCCCATAATACAAAATTTGAGGCCCTATTTTTTTTTAGGCCCTGGGCTGTGGGCCTGGTTGCCCTGGCCCAGGGCCGGCCCTGGATATGAATTATATAGAGTAAAAAGTATCTATTGTAAAAAAAATTAACGGATACGGGGAAGTCCTAGCATTGTATTGATTGGTTGACTTTGACTTTGAGTAATAATGTATGTCTGATCTTGACTCCTGCAAACTCCATATGTGGTAGAGGTTACAAACCTGAGACTTTGAGAGGAGCACACTCTCAAGACCCAAGTGTTTCATCACTAGACCACACACACGCACCTACAAAATTGTCACATGAATTGGCTTGTTTAGTTTATATTTCATTGGCTTGTTGGAACTCATTAAGAACCATATGTCTTTCAATGTCATTAAATTATTGAAACACTAGATACATGATATCATGTATTCTCATGTCCTAATTATTATCTAATATAAGATGTCACCATTACCACTTGCTCAGGCGGATCAACCAACACACCTCCAAGAACAATAAAAAAAAGGCATAATTGTTGGCATTGCCATTGTTTATGAAGGTCAGTTAAATTGTTGTTGGTGTGACCTATTAGTTTATGACAATAACGTTTGATCCATGATGGTTCTTTTTAGACCATAAGCGCATAGGCCAAATATGGGTCTGGTCTGGTGAACAAAAGGTTCAAGTGGTATTGATCTCCGCTGGACTAACAAATTTGATATCAAACTGCGAAAATTAGACAGACATCAATTGATATATATCAATAATGATCCCCTTGTTTTCAAGCAGTTATGTTGAGGAAAGAACTTTGTACTGTCCAAAAAAGTACAGGTGTGTGTGTGTGTGTTCTCCCTGCAAGAGCAGAGAGACTCATAGGCCCTAGTAGGTATATTACATGTTTGAGGACGAGGGTTGGTTCACGATGGCGAGTAGCCTTGTACGGTAGTTTTTAAGACTATTTAGGGGACCAACTCATGTGAGGTGAGAGGCCCTGCTGTTGAACAATGGTGCTAGGTTGCAGGCGGCGGTTGGAGTGATGTTGTTAGAGTTACTCGGAGCAGATTGTTCTCCGAGCGAGGTTTGAATGTGGGTAAATATGTCTTACTTGAGAGATGTCCCCCCTTTCCTTTGAAGGATGGGGTTATTTATAGGAATTCCTTATTCCTAGGGTTTTCTTGGAAAGGGTCGCTGCCCACCCTGTCAAAAGGTGGTTAGTTGAATTCCTATTCCTAAGGGATACGTGGGTCAATAACTATATTGAATTTTCAATTATCCAAGACATGTTTTATCCCACGTTTCTTCTACCTAGGCGCGAGGAAAACTCGGGGGAGAAGCGATACCTCCCTTTAGGCGACCTCGCATCGTCGCCCTTTCTGACGCGACCCTAAGTTATTGCCCTATGCAAGTTTATTTGCAAATATAACACTACACAATCTCTGAGACATGAATTCTTTGGCAAGGGGTGAAGTGTTTTTCACCTTTGGTTAATAGGAGTATTCTGAGGACTGATGTTTTCCCTCATAGGCTTTTTTTAGGAATTCTGACTTTCACGACAGTTATGCGCCTTGGCAGATGAGGCGCGGAGCCCTTCAAAAGTTATATCATATAGCCCGATAAGGGATGCTGAGTCCCTCGGGCAGGTCATTAATCTTTTAAGCGGTACTTTCATCGAGACCTCTAGCAAGACTCGTCGCCATGACTTTGGGGCTTGATATTGGTCGTGCCTATTAGGTATGATTTTTGGGCACAATCTCGCTCGAGGAGATACTGAGTCCCTCAGGCAAGAGCTTTTATCAGTTTTGAGGATGCTAAGTCCATCAGGAGTTGCATTTACATAATACGACCGAGGAGGCGTTAAGTCCCTCATATGAGACATTTTCAGGCAAGACTTTTATCGAGCCTTCTAGCAAGACTTGTCACTAAGACTCCTAGGCTTGATATAGGTCGCATCCATTAGGCGTGATTTTGGACAAAATATCTCCCGAGGAGATACTGGTTTCCTTAGGAGAGAGCTTTAATCAATTTTGAGAGTCCTTCAGATGTTGCATTTACGTAATGTGGCTTTGAAGGCGTTGAGTCCCTCAAAAGGGACATTTTCAGGCGGGACTTCTATCGAGCCCTCTAACAAAACTTGTCACCAAGACTTTATACCGCACCCATTAGGCATGATATTTGGACATAATCTCGCGCGAGGAGATACCCAGTCCCTCAGATGAGAGATTTTATCAGTTTTGAGGATGTTAAGTCCTTCAGAGACTGCATTTATGTAATCAGGATTAGAAGGTAATAAGTGCCAATTATGACTATAATTCCACATGAAAACTTGACATTTTTAAACTCCATTTAATGTTTTTGATTAATGACTTCCCCAAGTTTGCTAGATTGTGACCTTAAGTGTATTTAGTGTGGTGACTTTGATGTGTGTGTTAGTGAGCAGGAAATCTTTGCAACAAACCAAAGAAAAAGACACAAACCAAAGAAGAATCCACAAAGCAAAGAAGAGAAAATTCTGCAAGCTCGCGCAGGCGAGCAAGTGGCAAGCATAGGGAGAGCACACCCAACGAGCGAAAATAGAAAATTCCAGTAGCAAAAAGTGCCATGGTCGCATGATGCAGGTTGAAGTAGGAAGCTCGTCGGGTGAGACTTTGGCTGTTGGGCGAGGCAAGATATTTCAAAAAGGTTAGTTTAAGGTTTGTGCGTTGGTAGAGGCTTAGAAAAAAAGTGTTCGCTGGGCGAGAACAGAAAAACAGACACTCTATAAATAGGATCAAAAACAAAATTTTGCTTCTTCTTCTTCATATAATTTCTGCCCTAGAAATTGTTTGTAAGAGAAAAATACACAAAAAAACTCAAAATCGGTTAACCGGAGTTGAGTACGCAACCATTGTCAATTATTCAACTTGGATGCTTATTAATCTCTTTTAATTCCTTCTCTTTAATAAAAATCAAAATAGGTTTTCTTAGTCTTTTACTAATTACTCTTTTTTTTTAAAATAAATTTTTTTTAGGCTTTAAGCTTAACTGATCAACTCCATTTAGTTAAAGTTTTTTAGGGTTAATCATCAAAATCTAAAAAATCACTAAAAAACTTTTTCACTCTCCTATTGTACATCTTCATGTATTTTACTATCCTCGCACCTTTTATCAATTATTGTATCTGCTTCTGGGTTGTAATAGTTAATTAGAATTTTACTTTTCCCCATTTTATTATTTGTACCCCCGCTCCCGAAGTCTTGTAATAGTCTAGGACCTTGATTTTGTTTTTCCTATTACTGTATATAATTGTTAGTAATTAGGGTGTGCATGGAAAGACTAAAAAATTGGACATAGCTAACATAATTTCAAAAGATAAATAAACTGAAAAACAATACACTTCTCACACATACACCTCTAGGGTAATCTCTCTTGTTGCCTTACGATTACAATAAGCATGTCCCTCGAACGTAGGGATGTCTTAGCAAATGACGCTCACAAATAAATCATCATCGTCTCTTCGACACAAAAATATCATAATCCCTCAATGACCCTTCGAGTTGCCTTCAAAAAAACGATCATGTCCCTCAATGACCCTACAAAATGATGATAGTCCCTTCGAGAATACTAAGATATCCTTACAAATGTTGCCTTCGATGATCCTACGCCTGTCCCTGCACATCCAATAGAAAGGATTTCCTACCAACTAATGGCATGGATAATACTATCTCCAAAGGAAACTGAATAGAATAGGAAAGACCAATACTTAGTGGGTAGATGCTCCTAATTGCTTGCTCACACTCAAAAATCATTTTTACACCCCACGCTTTCAAAATAAAAATTTTCAAAACGCTTTATCAACACGCTTGAGGACTGATGCAAGAGTTATCATAAAGCAAATTGTCTTACTGTTGGCACTTTAAACAAATATTTTCAAAAAACACTTTGTATATGTAACACCCGTATATTTTAATTTCTAATTTAATTGGAAATTTAATTAATAAATAGAATTATTGGTGGTTTGTGGAATTTAATTGGAAAAGAAGGGTTTATGGTGTTAGGCCATGTGTGATGTTAAGGAATGAGGAGGGTTATGTTATTAAAGGCCCTATTCTAATTAAAGTTTATTTTATAAAATAATAAGGAATTGGGAAGAAAGGAAGGGAACGTGAAAAGAGTTTGGAAAAGGGAAGAACATGAAAGAACTGAAGGATTTGGAACACGAAGAACATGAAAGAGGAGCAGTAGAGGGAGAGACCAATCAAGAACTCTTGGCTAAGGTAAGGGAGGACTCTCCGGTTAACATTTCTTATCGTGTTTTTGGATGATAACAATGATTAGGAATATTGTCTAGGTCAATTAGATTATATGTTAGGTTTAGAGATGTTATAATTGATGAAATTGTATGATTTGGTAAACTTGCATGACTTGATGATGTTATGATGATAATAGATTCAAATTGTATGCTAAAAGTGTGTTATAATATGGGTTGTGTGGTTGTATGTAAAATCTTGTCGATTGGAATCGTTTTGGTCAGGGTTTGGTGGAATTGGGATAAAACTCGTATGTTGTTTTCTGCGATTGGGGATTTTGTGAAATCGCCAGTTCGCGCCGCGTCCAAGGGTTGGCGCCGCGAACTGCTTGGCAGAAAGGTCAAGGAAATTTGATTCGCTCAGTTCGCGCCGCGAACCTTGTTTGCGCCGTGTGCTGTTAGTGATAGTTGTTTTGGAAAATTTTTAAAGATGCATAATTTTCAAACCGTAAACCCGTTTTTAGTGCCGTTTCGAGTGTGACGCACCTTATGAAATAATCTACCTGTTTAGATGATGAAATGAGGTATAACTTAATTATTTTAAACTATGATTTAATTTCTTGTTGAAGGATGTATTGTGCATATATGTGATGAGATGTGTTAATACATGCTATGTTTAAAATATGAGTCGTATGATGATTTGTTTAATCGGATGATGAAGTTTATATGATACTATATGCGAAGATATGAGTGATATGTGAATATTTTGTTAGTTTGATGGATGATTTATTGTTGACATATGTGATGAAATGTGACAATATAAGATGTGTTTGAAAACATGACTATGTGATGTGATGATTGTTGAGAATTGTATAATGATGATTGTTTTGTTTGGATGATGTGAATACATGTATGCTCCTTAAGAATGATGATGATAAGGATTGATGCGGATACATGTATGTTCTTAATGATGATGATGATGATGATTGATTGTATTTGAATGATGCTAATGTATATAAACATACTTTGATGATGATGATGATGGTTGAGTATTAGATGATGTTAATCATAGACTTGACGATGGTATAAGTATGTTTCATATATGTTGCATTCATTCATAATCATATGTTTGCAGGCTGAATCCGAATGAGGTGTGGATTTAGTGAAGGGCATAATTCCCATTGTGCGGAATTTGTGCTGGCAGGGCCATATCTGGATGATGATAGATCGGTCGGTGGGTTATTCCCATTGATGAGGATTGGTACCACATGCATAGTGTCAGTTTATACATATGCAAGATTCGTGTGACTTGAATGATTAGTATGATTGTATGTTTGAACGATGTATTCTGTTGACGTTTGTGTAAATGATGGATATTTCCTGATAATCTGAATATGATGAAATTGGGTGGATAATATAACTATGAGGTGTTATTGTTTATGATGCTATAATATTTGTTAATCGTGAATGAAACTCACCCTTACATGTTTTCATTTTCAGATTGAGGATAACGGCTTTCGACTTAGTGAGGATTAGCTCATGAGTCAGTGTGTTAGTTTAGCGTCACGTGTCATGCTCTGATATTGTAACACTGGGGAACTCTAGTATAGAGCTTTGATTATAACTCTATTTATTTATTTTGGATTTATTTTGGGGGATTTTGCATAGATGATGTTATGCTTATCCGTGAAGAATGTTCCCCTGGGTAGAAACATGATTATGATAAAGTGATGATTTGTTCCTAAGTGTAGCATGACAAATGACTTATGACAAATTGGTTTAAATTGAATTGTGGCACCTTTGTTTTTATGTTTTACTCTGAATTTTTATATAAATGTCGTGGGGGTTAGAAGGGTGTTACAATATACATTCTTAAGGACTGAAACAAGAATTATTACAAAGTCTGCCTTACTATTGGTACTCCAAATATTTTTCAAAATCACACACACAGAAATCAAACAAAGTGAGCTAAGCAACTAAGAGTCTATGGATAACCATGGATACACAACTAACACTTCCATTTGTATAACCTACCCCTCGAACTCAAAATCTATCAAGTTCTTTCATGTTCTTTTCAGCCTTTCCTTATTGGATAAAAGAAAATTCGATGGTGACTCTTGCTAACCGCAACATGTTTTGTGAAAAACAAAATAAAAAGTCAGTTCTCCCACCTAGGGAAGGCAACGGGTCGGGTGCGAGTTTCGCACTACCCAAACCCGCACCCGAAATCGGCACCCGAACCCAAACCCAAATGTTGTTCGGGTGGCAAAATAACACTCACGCCCACACCCGTTGGGTTCGGGTTTTTTACCCAAACCCAAACCCGCAGCAAAATACATAAAATAAATTTTTCCTACAACTTTCCACAATATATTATATATATATATATATATTTATTTATTTATATTATATATATATATATATATATAAGCGGGTGTAATTTCGGATTTCGGGTGCGGGTTTCACCTTACCCAAACCTGCACCCGAAATATCGGGTGGCACCCGAACCCGAATCCAAACCCAGTCAACTCGGGTTTTCACCCGTTGACTCGGATTCGGGTGCGGGTGGGCCCCACGGGTTTGGGTCTGCTTGCCATCCCTACTCCCACCGTATTACAAGACGCATCCCAGAAGTACAAGGATGCTACTAACATAGGCTGGTTATACTTAAGACTAGTTTTCAGTAGATGGATTAAGTCATAAATTCCTAAGTCTTTCCAGAATTGAGACTTCTTCGCCTCAACTTTCTCTAACCAGGCATAATAAGGTTCAGGGTCTTTTGCTATAGGAATGGATTGAAATACCTTAATGGTATTTATCATGTATTCTAATTGAATAGTTTCCTGGGCCACTGAAGCTTCCATCGAAGACGTAGCCTGATTTTTTCGAACTTTCGTAGTTTTAACAAAAATAGGTTTTCCTTTATCATCAACCTTGTTTTTACTAACAATGGGCCTATACCTATGATAACTAGGGAAAAATTCAGAATTTACACTCACATTAGGGTCGGGGATTGGACCCATAAAAGCGTGTGTTTCACCAGCAATATCAAGAGGAATAAGTACTTGAGAAGCATAGATTCTACATTTTCTTCAAGGTAAGGAGGTTTTGGTACATACTCTTGATTTCCTACTTGCAGCGGTCTGGATATCTTAATGACCGGTTGGGAAGCATCTTTAAGTTGCATTCTCTTGGACATTTGGTCAGCAGAAGCCATTGATGTTGAGATTTCTGAAAAAGATATGAAGTTTTGAATGGGTTTTCTAGAAGAAGATGGTAAGGAGTTGTTGTTTTTCTGAGAGAGCAAAAGGAAAAGTATTTAAAAGTGACGGAGGTTACTATTTATAAAGGAACAAGACTGATCTTTGCAATTCTGAAGCTTTTTTGAGAAAAGTTAGTGGGACACGCTTTTGAAAACGATTCGTCGCACAGGCGGTTGCGCAGTTCTTCACCTCACTCCTACTTATTAGGGTTAATCACCACTCTGATTACGCACGTTTTGAGGAGACATTTTGGAAAAAGAGGTCATAATTACTATGACGTCATTAAGCTGAAGGAAACTGAAAAGCTCATTGGTCAAAATCTAAAGTGACAAGAAATGTCCATTTCTGCATTTGATTCGAAATAGACATTTATTAGGGGCAATTTGTTAGCTGAAGATTTCGACAGTTATAAACGAAGTATTCTAAGTCCATGCTTTGAAGGAGAATGATTGTTGTAAGGCTATTTCAAGCTTATTCACGAGGGATAGTTTTCTTTATGTCGAAGTATGGCCCAAATTAGAACGTCTGCAAAGTCGAAGAAATAAAAGACTTAGAATATGTGGAGATATTTTGAAGATATGTTTCGACAAGTCACATTATTCGCACTTCAGAACTTCGAGCGGGAAGATTTTGAATTTCAAAGTGATTCATTTAGCCAGAGGGACGCGTGGAAGTCTTAGAGAATCGAAGCACATGAAAAAGGGGCGTGGCATTTCGTTAGAGTAAGACCGTTAGGGTCGAAATATTATAAATAGGAATCATCATGTTAGGATTTGGGGTGTTCATTTTGTACAAAATCACTCAAATACACTCAAAGTACCACCATAGAGAAACAAGTTTTTACTGAGAATGTACGTATGAGAAACACCATTATTGTCTTTTAACGTTTGATGTTACTTTATCAATACAAGTTTATTGTCTATCTTTCGATTCCTTTACTTTTCAATCAAAATCTTTACATTTAGAGCCATTTCATGCGTTTTATGTCTTCTTTTTAAGTTTTTAGTCTAGACCTTTAAATTCCAAGTCATCTAGAATTTATAGTCGAAGTTATGTTAATTTACATTTTCAAATAGTCACAACATTTGGAAAGTTGTATCACTGTCATAGAAACAAAGTAACGCTAGAACATGAAACCAACTATATGGATAATTGAGTTTCAACACATGTCCTAGGATCAATCTAGTTGATCCTGTAAGTTACCAAAATATTCAATTTGAAGGACTAGCTATTGTTTTACCAGAAATCACTGTAAACAGTAGGATAATTCCTCTCATGAATCTTCAGGTGCCTTGAAGCATAAGCTACAACCTGACCATTCTGCATAAACACATAACCTAAACCCATCTTAGATGCATCACAATACACAACAAAATATTCCTTCACATGTGGAAATATCAACACTAGCGCTGACGTTAATTTCTTCTCCAGCTCTTGAAAACTTTCTTCTCACTAAACACTCCACACAAAAGCTTGACTCTTTCAAGTCAATTGAGTTAAAGGCAAAGCCAACTTCAAAATTCCTTCGATGAACCTTCTACAATAACCAGCCAAACCCAGCAAACTTTTGATCTCAGTAACTAACTTAGGAATCCCCTACTATAATACTTCGTCTACCTTAGACACATCAACTGCTATCCCAAAACTAGAGATCACGTGACCAATGAAACTCACTTCCTTCAACCAGAATTCACACTTGGATAACTTAGTATACAACTTCTTCTCTTGTAAAACTTGTAACATAATTCTCAGATGTCCTGCATGCTTCTCATTTGGCTTAGAATACACCAAAATATCATCGATGAACACCACAAAAAACTAATCTTAGCAAGGATGGAAGACCTTAAAGGATGGAAGACCTTAAAGGATGGAAGACTTATCCATATACTCCATAAACTCACTTAGCGCATTAGACATGCCAAACGGTATCACCAAATAGTCATAGCTATTGTATCAACTCCTAAACATAGTCTTCGAAATATCTTCAGCCTTTACTCAAATCTTATGATAACCCAATCTCAAGTAAATCTTATTGAACACACAAGCAGAAACCAACTGATCTATGAGGTCATCGATCCTAGGAAGAGGATACTTGTTCTTAATCATGACCTTATTCAATTGTCGATAATCAACATATAATCTCATGCTACCATCTTACTTTTTAACCAATAACATCGACACTCCCCACGATGATACACGGCTTGAAAAACTTCTTCTCCAACAACTCTTCTAACTGTTTGTTTAACTCACTCAACTGTGACGCAGAAATTCGATATGGTACCATCGACACGGGACTAGTACCAGGTACTAAATCTATTGCGAACTCAACTTCTCGCTTCGGCGGCAAGTCACAAATATCCTCAGGAAACTCACATACCACATGCATATCAACAGCCACAACACCACTCTCCACTCTCAAGGAAGCACACATCATGAAGTAACTGATCATCCTCCCTTAATGACATTCATACTTGTCCGGCAGACATGAATCTCGAATCCGCACTCTCTTCAAACTCGGGAAACAACATAGTTTTTTCAAAAACTTGCACTCTGAAATCAGCGCCAGGCTGAACCAACCCTTCACACCTGAAACATATTAGAGAAGCATAAGTTTCTCCTTAACCTGTTTCAATCCGCTCCTACTGGCAAGTGGTTAGGAAAGAAAAACGAGCATCAACAGTGTTCACACACATGTCGTATTCTAGGGAAATAAACAAATTCACAACCTAGGTTGAATGGACCGACCTACTATAATACCAACTATGTAACACCCTAAAAACCCCGACCCTTTATTAATAAAAGATAATCAAATATTTCCTAAAAGTAAGGTGTTATACATAATCAACATGCATACTCTTTCAATTAGATCAGAAAGTTGTAGCGGAACTTAACAAATAAAACATTCTTTAAAAAAGATGGTAAGTTCACATAAATCATAGTAGATCTTACACAACTTTTTTTCCAAAACACATAAGCATCAACAATGGTAAAAAAGATGAGAAAAACCTAGAGGAGGGTGAGGATCCCTCTCTACCCTTCATGCATTTTACACCAATATTAGAGTAATTCCCCCTTACCTCAAGTTTCTAGCAAAACCAATCTTTCGCTATGGATTCTTCCTCTCACTCAAACCCTTATTTTGCCTCTTCTCACAATTTGCTCTTTATCATAATTTCTTCTAATTTCACGTACTTATAATTCAAAGGCTCCTATAATCCTTCTTATTGATATTAACCTAATTCTATATTTCTAATTATATCATCTTGGCCCCCAACTTACCTTTATTTCTCACCATTTTACCCCATATTTTCATTATTCCTAGTTTCTACCCAAATCTCATGAATCCACTATTTTCTAATTATTTTAATCATTTAAAATCAACTAAAATTACCCAAGCACGCCAATAACTAAATAAAACCAATTTTAACGAAATTAAAAACAAAAATACAAAAAATCAAAGTGTTACACTGACTGCCTGTCTCCCTGTACCAGCTTGTGGTCAACTCAACAACTTCATTATCGCTATGGTGTCATGGCCGACATAGGACATTTACAATGATGAGACATCTGATCGGGTTGGATCAAGACGATATCTATGTGGCAGTGTTTCTTCGGACACGAACTATGCTAAAATTACTCGGACTTGAGACAAACCTAAATCAGAATCTAGAGATTTTCATCTGTAAGCTTTGGTTGGAAGGGAAGAACGAATTTATTGGTCAGCCTAAACTCAAACTGAGCATGACCGGTTGGAAATTTGTAGATCTGGGGATATCTATTGGTGTTTTTTCATATCGATTCGGGATCTATACGAACGATCAATTTGGATCAGAGTTTGATGGATCCAAATGGCGTAGATATGAGATTTTGAGTTATTGAGATTTCAAATTCTTTGCATGAGATGCTTTCATATTTCATATTTGAAAATTGAATCTGACCTTGCGAAATTCGCAGGAATCGAAAGTCGTTTCCCACAGACATTACGACTATTCTGTTGCAGAACCATAAATAGAGAGTGTAGCAACCTGCCCTAAAAATATAGCTTTTAGAGTCGCCACCTATCCTGAAGGGCGAATAGGAAACCCTACGCAGTTAACAAATTCTGGGTAAGTTATTATAATTAGGTCGAGGGAAGGTGTTAGGCACCCCCAACCCTTTCCTAAGGTTTGCGTTATAAAGCTAAGGTTTATGGCTAACATAAAGAAAGATGATAGACAGTTAATAGGGTTAAGGCAAATAATTGAACATGATTAGAATTTGGAGGAAGGGGGGAGACTCGCCTTGTTACCAAGTGCCTACGTATCTCCTTATGGAGAATCAGAGTCAACGTAGTTCGGGCACAGGGTTGTACGCCTTAGAATTTGAATTTGATATGGTTTTAAGGCTTTTTGAATGGCCTATCGTAGTTTTAGAAGTTGTGATTTGAAAGGCATTTTGAATCGCCTGATTGAAAAGGATGAAAATCCGTAGTATCGTGGTTTAGTGTGTTTTGAATGTTTGGGCGTACAACCCTGGTTTAATATGTCACCGTTAGTTGCGATGATCAATAGATTTGATCATTATAGTTAACGGATTAATGGGGCATTGCTGGTTACTCTGATCGATAGATTCGATCGTCGCAGGCAGCAAATTAAGTGTGTTTTAATTTTGTAATTAAATCTCATGTTTTATTCTTTTATCTCTCGTCTAATGCGACTAATAGCTTTAGTCGGGTCGAGGAGAGAATTAAACCAGAATAAATTGATTAGATTAAATTTATTCCTCGCCAATGCGACTAATAGATATAGTCGGATCGGGGAGAAAATTATATTAATCAAGAATCAATCGAATTAATGTTTTCTTGCCAAATGGGCAGTAGGATTGGGCAAACCCTAATGTGTTGATCATTTTAATAGGGTTTTTGTGATTTACAATTAAAGTTGATTAGATTTAATCGAGATGGTCGAATAATCGGAAGGTACTCCTAATATTAATTATATTATTAATCTAATCCTAATTCTATTTAAATAAATTAAACAAATTAAACATAATTAATGAATATTAATCTAAATAACCTAAATAATTAAATAAACAAAATATAGGAGAACCTGGCTCCGATCTGGTGGTATGCGCCTGGGAAGGTCTATGATGGAGCAGCGTCTCCAGGGCCTTTGATCTGACTTGGGCAGAGATCTGAAGGCTCATAACTAAAGGCGCGTGGCGGCCTAGCATGTATGCGCAGCACCGGATCTGCAATGTATTCAGAAGGAGAAATAATGGAAGAAAAACAAAACGAACAGACCTACACTGGGTTTTGAACCCAGGTTTCCTATGATCCTCGAGATACTCTTTTGCCAATTGCGCCAGTTAACCTATGCTGTTTACATAACACCATGTATATATATTATATAAAAGTAAACGAATCCTGAAATTAAAAAAAAGTGACGCGCCCAGTGCCCTAGTATGCTTCTTCTTCTCCGTTTACCCATCGTTCTTGGTAATGACTTTTACCAACAGTCAATAACCATAGCCATAACACCGGTCCCCTTCAAAAATCCACACAAGCCACCTGAATCAAAAGCAAAGACATGGTTCGCTCGCAAATTCCCTCCCGATCACGATGAGCCTATCACCTTTATCCAATTCCTCGTGTAATCAAAACCCCTAAATCGTACCTCAAAACCCTAACAATGGCAAATAGTAATTCCTGCACTCAAACAACAATTAAATGGCATAGAAAGTTTGCAAATATGATTCTGAACATGAATATGTATTCAAATACAATTTATATTGAGTGTATGAAGGAAATCGAAAATTTCAACATGATGAATAAACGTGAGGTACAGAGCGCGTTTTTGGGCTTGTTGGATGTTTGCGATGGACGAATCAGTTTCAGGAGATACCCAGGATATGCGTTTGATTCTCAAAAGGCCTTGAAATTCGCTGCCATTGAGAGAATGATTTTGTCTTTTTTATGAAAATGTTCAGAACTCGGTTATGGTTCTCCCGGCCGAATTTTCGTCCCCCCCCCCCCCAAAATCCCCCTTACGCTTTGAATCAATTTAAATATTTATATCTATTGCATTAGGTTAACAAGATTCAAGTCAATCTTTGAAATTAACATGGGGGATTTGATTTGCAAATTACATGATAATTTTCCTCTTTGGTCAAGATTGGCCGGAGATTTGGTCTGATATCATGAACGTGAATAGCGACTTCTACAATTGGGCCAATTTGATTTTTCCCTTTTTTTATTTATTTTGGTAGCCTAAATGATACTAATTAATATTAACCATAATAAAATAATAATGACACTAAAATACTATTATAATATATTTTTATTTAACTAAAAGAAATCAAATAATAATAAAAATAACAATAATTAGAACTAATAATAATGATAATTCTACTAAAATTAATTAATAACACTAATAATTCATAGTTAGTAGTAATATAAATATGCAATGGTTAAATGGTGATAAACAAATGGGCCTAAATCAAATTGGATCTTAAGCATTTGCTATTCATACCTTTATTTATTTTAAATCAACCTATAAGGAAGTTTTATAAGAGAGCGAGTTTAATAATAGGTATATTAAACCTATGGCTCCTGATTTTTAACGCCCTTAGTAAATTGACAGATGTGAATTATATCCTGTAAATTTTGAGGTATGACAGAGAGTCTTCTGGAAATTACGGCAGAGCAAAGCTTCTTGAGCACTAAAGTGGGGCGGCACCATGGATCGAAGGTTGCGATCAAGGTGCTTCTTAAGCCACAGACGTTGATCTTGAATCAACATTATTAATATCTGATGCGACAGATCAAAGGGGGGATACCTATATGGTTAGCGCTCCTACACCCAAAACAACTAAAAGTTCAAGATAGTTGTAGTGAAAATAGAAATTATAGATTGTGTATCTGAAAATCCTTTGTAAAGGTATTTATATCCCATCAGTAGAGCGGGTTGAATAAATGGACCTCTTATTACTGGCCATTTAATCGGCATAAAACAAAAACAAATATAAATAATAGTGAGAAGTTAAAATCACTTAAATTTTATTTTCTTTAGAATGTTGGATTCTCATCCTTTAGACATGAAAATAACACTAAAAAAAACATGAATAAACAACAATTCTTGAAATAAAAAGTACTTGAATGTTTTTCTTTAAAAAACTTAAAACAAATGAGAGATTCTTTTATTTCTAATGTCACATTTCCAAAAATGTGATTTCAATAATTGAAACAAACACGTCACAAATGTTGTATAATAGAAGTGATTCATGTTTTTTCTTTAATATGAAGATTAATCGTTTGTATGTCTGCATTCATACCATTTTATTTTATTTTAAATTATAAATAATTATAAAGGATAAAATGTTATGAATATTTATGTTAGTGGATGTCCATCCATCTCCTAGTTCTTCATCTTCCTATTCCATACTTAATATGTGTTTAATATGTGTGATTTTCTATCTCCCTTGAGTCATATAAATAGAGACCCATATTACAATGTAAAGCACACTTGAAATAAGATAAGATAATATTGCTCTCTTTCTTCTCTACCTCTCTTTGATCTCTATCGTTTTAGTTAGTTTCATAACACGTTATCAGCACGAAACTCTACCGTGTGAGCGATTTTATGATCAATTTGCATAATCATGTTTCTTCTCTTTCGAGTAAGTTTTTAAGATTTTTCTTCATCTTATAGATTAAATTTTAGTATGCTATTCTATTTTTTTTATAAGATTTCATTGGAAATTTTGTTTAATTAACACAATTATATATTTTAAAGTTGTCTATCATCGATAAGTTCTTGAAGCATCCATGAAGGATTGCTTAAAGAATGATTGTTCAATTTTCATGAAAACAACAATTGTAATTTTCATGCATTCCTGAAGAATTGCATGAATAGCGTGCATCCCAGAAGGATTATAAATATTATTATTTTTATTAGTAAACGATTTGTGATTGAGTTCCTGAAGAACTACAAAATGTGATTGAGTTCCTGAAGAACTATAAAAAAATTGTGATTATGATTGAGTTCATGAAGAACTACAAAAAAAAACCTCTCTTAAACTAATGTTAAGATATCTCAAGAGGATTACTTAAAGAATTATTTTTCTTAATCGATGTGAATATTTGTGACATGACTTTGAAGGGATTTTTTTTTAGCTTCCTAGAAGGATTATACAAGTAATTGTTTCTTTTTAACACTACGAGGATCATTTGTGATATATAATTCCCGAAGAGTTAAAGTTTTAAAATAAGGATTTCTCACACCTTAAAATATTGTAACTAGAATATTAGAAGAATTTCATCATGATATTAATGAATCCCAGAAGGATTGCATCTATACTAATAACATATCTCAGAAGGATTACATCTGTTATGTTAAAAATTTGAAAAATGATTGCATCACCTATATTATCAAATTCTAGATGGATTGAATCAATAATAGTGAAGTATTCTAGAAGGATTTCACAAAGAAATTTGTGTGTTTCAATGTAAAAAATTGTAATATACTCATAAAATGTTTGTCATTCCAGAAGAATGATATGAGTGACTATAACACATCCCAGAAGGATAACTATATTTTTGGATTATTGTAATTTTCTAGCATTTGGATATGTTAAAAACTTATTAAATTTGTTAGAGTATAAATTATTTCATAATTAGAATTATAAATCTATATATTTCATCTATATATATGATGATATAATTTTAGTGATATGATTTTGATAATTATATGATAATATGTTTATATGCATGCGTATGATTAAAGTGTTAAATCATGAGATATTCTTAGGATGATCAATGTTTGCGGATACAATTTCTTTATTCACATTATTTCTAAATATTGATATTTTAACAAGAGAATTAAAACATTGCAATCTATTAAAGAATATATCAATAGTCTAAAGTTGCTACATATTTTAAAGTTGTTAAAATAGTGCTTAGATTTCTCATATAAATATTAATTATGCTATTCTTTTCTTTTTACAAGTATAGTGGATGGATGACATTTGTTAGTCCATCTTAAAGGCACACGAAAGTAAGCTTATATTTTGATAGAGTCGAGATTCGAATGAACTTTAATCCTTTACATTTTCTTTATACGTGTTCTCTTTATGTCCTGTCAAATATTTTCGTCATAGATAATTCATATGAATTATATTGGAGATATTGAATATCTTTGTATTACACAAATGAATTTGGACATAAAATGTATAATATAAAAGCTATACGTTTTTCCCTCGGGCTTGTACTACACTTATATCAGTACAATTTAAGCACATGTCATTGTAAACTAGTATTTTACAAATTACACTTAAATGAGTCGTTGGTAAAACCGGTTGGGTCATCTCGGATATAATATGATGCGAATAATTTGTATTGAAGAACCAGAAGTTTCTTCAATCCAGTTAATTTTTGTGTGTTTCAAAAGGAAAATAAAAATTTGAGAAATTACGTTTTTATGACATTAATTGTTGCATCGACTAAAATATCTTGCATATGTCTCTACTCACAATCAGAAGTTTGTGAAATTATTTTCTCAACTAATTAAACTAAGATCTTGTTTTCTGGATTTTTTAGAAATTCCTGTATAAGTATCACATATATTATTAAAACTGATATTGAATATCATGTAATATATGTTCATAAAAAGAAAATGGACCCGAAGATCCATTCTTTAGACGTCTAAAGTTAATTATATGGTTGATACTTATGAGATCATCAATTCTAAATTATATATTTGAAACACCCAAAGTATGATATTAAGATATTTATTCGCATTAAGCCAACAAAATACTATATTTTAGTCCTCCCTAATTTATTCTAATACTTCTCATCTTAGTGAACATTTGGATGTGTTGTGTATATTCCAATTGCTTCAATATAATACATTAAGATGAGTCATGAAAGAATATTGGAAAAATATAATTAATATGACTCTCAATTTTGAGGATATAATTTAAGAAAATAATCAAATAATTGATTGCAGCCCAGTAGGCTGATTATCACTTGATAAATTAATTTTCCCAACATTAGGGGGAGGGAATGAGCAGCTGAAATCATGAACAAGAAGTTCAAATGAACAAGTTAAAATAAATTGTTATCTTGATCCTCGTACAAATCAATATGAACCAAAAGTTCAAAATATTATTCATTTGCAAAGTTTATGAAATAAATTATCAGCTGATAATACTCCACTCAAAGTGGATTCTCCTATTGGATAATATAATATTGCAAATGAGTTGTTGCTGCGCCTGAAGCGTGGTATGAAAGTCGGTTCCAATGTTAAAAGTCCTCTACTAAGAAAAGAAACTAAAGATGACCCAAGTGAGGATATGAAAATGTTAAGAGCACTTTAACCTAATTTAATTCTCAGTTCCAGAAGAACAAATCAAGTACTTGAAATATGAAATAAAGAGATCTCGATAAATTATGTCATGGATGAAATGGAATAGAACCGAAATTGAGATAACTGAATAAAGTCGATATTAACAATGTCTTTGTATACAATATAGCGCTAAAAGTGATCAATGATAACGAGGATCATGAGTCAAAGTCTATTAAAGATTGTAGACTAAGTGAGAATTGGCCAAAATAAATATATTCAATTGAAGAAGAATTAAACTCACTTTACAAGTAACTCACTTTTAGACTTGTAGTCCGAACACCTCAAGATGTGAAACTAATGTGATATAAATGATTTTTTGTGAAAAATAAAAATAAGAATGATATAAAGTTTGATTTATTGCTTAATGATTTTCACAAAGACCTAAGATTGATTTTGATAAAACATATTCACCTGTAGTGGATTCAATCGATTTTTGATAATTAATTCGCCTTGTAACACGTGAAGGGCTTAATTTGAACATGATGGATGTAATGACATCTTATTTATATGATTCACTTAATAGTGACATTTACGTGAAACTCCCTGAAGGGTTCAATATACCAGAGGCACGTAATTGTGGGTCTCGAGAAAACTACTACATCAAATTGAACAAGTCTCTGTATGAGCTGAAAGAATCTGGATGCACGTGGTATAATCGCCTCAGTGAATATTTACTAAATGATGAATATACAAATAATTCAATTTGTACTTGTATTTTCATAAAATGATGTGGAAAAGAATTTGCAATACTAGTTATCTATGTGAATGACATACATATTATTGGAACTCCTGAAGAGCTTCCAAAAGCTATAAATTCCTTAAAGAAAGAGTTTGAGATGAAGGACCTAGGAAAAACAAAAATTATGTCTAGCCTTACAAATTGAGAATTTGGACAATGGAATATTTGTACATCAGGAAGATTATATAGAAAAGTGTTGAAACACTTCTATATGGACAAATCTCATTTGTTGTCTACTTCAATGATTGTTATATCATTAGATGTATAGAAAGATCCTTTCAGGCCTCAAGAAAATGATTACAAAAATTGTTTGGTCCTGAAGTACCATATCTTAGTGCAATTGGAGTACTAATGTACCTTGCTAATTATACACGTCTCGATATATCGTTTGTGGTCAATCTATTACCAAGATACAATTATTCGCCTACATGAAGACATTTGAACTTATGATATAGTTTGGGGATAAAAACGTTGATTTGGCGTTGGACTTTTTTGGGTAAAATTATACAATCCAATTGTAATTTTTACGAGTTTAATAAATTTCCTCTTTACTATTTGTCGTAAGAGGTATTTGGCGTATAATTTTTCTCCACGGCCTTTTTTTAACCGAAAGTCGTTGTATCTTGTTTCGAGAACTTAGGTTCTCTTTATTAATATAATCCTTGTTTATAAAAAAAAATAATAATTGACTCATTTAGTAATCAGCATGTTATATATATTTTTTCAAGTTGAAATCCGCTTGACACATTTCTATCTTAACTACCAGTATAACGTAGGGGCTGTTTGGTCAATGCAGATTCTCACTTAAATGTTTCACATTAAAGATTGCCCGATACAAGGGAGATGTTTAATGACGAAATTACCCCATAAGCTAATTTCCTCCTAGACAGCTTTTAGGCCTCTTAAAGTTTCTATTAAAATTCAATAAGGTCAATTTTGTGAATATAAAGGCACGCGAAACATCGTCATCTTAGAACCGAAAAAGTTTTGTAGTTTCCCTCAAGCCCATTTCATCGTGAGTCGATTTTCAAAAGCGTCTTCATCACGATTCACGAGGCTCTCGTAAAAGGATGAGGTCATTTTCGACAATTCCCAACTAACCCCACATCCAGTGTAACGTGGCTCATGAACCGAAACTTGAAATTAAAACCCGGTTCACACCTCAACACGTAACATACTCAGCTATTACAAGTCTTTCAATCCGCCACGTAGGATTTACACGTGGCACTTCACTCTAACTGTCATCGCATTTTCTTCTTCGTCTTTAAATAATCCACTCTTTCCGAACTGCTCCTTATCCTCTGCTCCACGAAAGCCATTGCAAACAGAACAATTCCACTTTCAGTCGCCGGAGAATATGGAAGCTCCGGCGATTACCGATGACGTTTGAATCAAATTATAATCATTTCTAGAAGTAGAAATCCTAAGCTAAAGCGAGTTAACTTGGCAGAGTTTTCAAGTTATTCCATGTTTAGTTTCACAAGTCAGAGGCAAATTATTATGGCAATATAGTAATAATAGAAAAAGCTTAAAAAATATAGAAAGAGAAAAAAAAATCAGGAAACTTGCACTGTTTTCAGCGTCAACAGTTTTGGCAGAACACGTTATTCCTTTTCTTTTTCTAACTTTTCCTTTTTTGTGACTTTCTTCATCATCAAAATTTGAAAACGTATGCGGCGAATCGAGAAAAGGTGACTTCATCTTAGAATTTCACAAATTTAGTTTCACATAGTTCTGTCTTCTTCTGACTCAAATTAAAAGTTTAAGCTCGAGATTCGAAAATGGAAGAAATAAATAACTGAAAGCGTGAAAGAGTGTTACTGTGAATTTGATTGTGAAATTGTGATGTTTTATACAATGAAAATTCAACCGATTGATTTTCATTTTGATGAGGAGATGACAAGAGATGAACCGGTTAAGCCGGTTGTTAAGTCTCGTCTGAAGCGGCTCATCGAGCGTCAATTCTCCGGCGTGCTGAGAATTTCTGCGGCGGAGAA
The DNA here is from genome assembly GCF_029867415.1 of Vicia villosa. Taxonomy (NCBI): domain Eukaryota; kingdom Viridiplantae; phylum Streptophyta; class Magnoliopsida; order Fabales; family Fabaceae; genus Vicia; species Vicia villosa. The sequence goes on from NC_081180.1 coordinate 161,688,042, forward strand.
GTTCGGCGGTGATCTGGAACCGCATTTATGCAAGGAAGGATTCACCGGCGGCGGTGAATTCGAACCGAGCTCAATATGTTTGGCGAAAATGGTGACGAATTACATCGAGGAGAATAACGAGAAACATTCGGTTTCTGTGAAGTGTGGAAGAAACCGCTGTAACTGCTTCAATAGGAACTGTGAAGATAATAACTCTGATGATGAATCAGACGCGCGTGGCGGTTACGGTGGTTTTACCGGTTCCAACTCGAACTATTCATCTTCTGATGCATCTGAAATGCTCAAGGTAAGTGTTGCTTTGCTTATTTGAATTTGAACAACGGATTGTTTGGTTCGAAACGATTCTGAAACGCGATTTTTTTCAATTCGGATAGGGTTTGGTAGCTTGTAAAAGCGTTGGTGAGAGAAATCTTCTAGCGGACACTGCGAAGATCGTTGATAAGAACAGTAAGTGCAAACGCAAAGATAGTTTTTGCAGAAAGATTGTTACCGACGGTTTGTTAGCGCTTGGATACGATGCATCTATCTGTAGATCTCACTGGGAAAAATCATCTTCGTATCCCGCTGGTACTTAAATTTTTCTAACTAGATTGAAAATTTAATTTGAATATCAATTGTTAGAGATTGTTGATTTTGATTGGTGATTTTGAACAGGGGAATATGAATATATAGATGTGATAATTGAGAATGAGCGGTTGATAATTGACATTGATTTCAAATCAGAATTCGAGATAGCTAGATCTACGAAATCGTACAAGACGATTCTCCAGAATCTTCCATACATATTCGTTGGAAAGTGCGACCGTTTGCAGAGCATTGTGGCGATTGTATCGGAGGCGGCAAAGCAGAGTTTGAAGAAGAAGGGAATGCATGTTCCGCCGTGGAGGAGAGCTGAATACGTGAAAGCAAAGTGGCTTTCAGCTTACACTAGAATGAATGTGCACGTGCAAAAACAACAGAGCTTGAAGGAAAACTGTGTCGCTGAGAATTCCGGCGGTTCCGGCGAGTGGAAGCCGCCGGAGTTGAAGCCGAAGGGATCATTGACTGGGGTTAAAATGGTGACCGGTTTGGCAGTGGTTTTTGAGGATGATAACCCATAGATAAAATTTTGACTGTTTCTGATTTTGGCTTAATTTTTCTTTTTTAATTTGATAATATTAGGATTGAAAAATCTTATATGACTGTATAACAGCTCTAATTCTATCCCCTTCTGTTTTTTTTATTGAAAGGTGGGATGTTTTCTTTTTACTTATATGAAATTAAATAAAGTTGAGATATAGATTTTGAGATATTGGTCCATTGTTTACTTATATGAAATTAAATAAAGTTGAGATATAGATTTTGTGATATTGATCCATTGTTTTAGCTTATAGTTTCTTAGTTTTGACGATACAGCTTACTTCTTATTATTATTATTATTATTATTATTATTAGTTTTTTGTGTTTTTCTTTAAATATACGCTAGATCCTTGTTCTTATTCTTTCCTTTAAGAAGAATTGTTAGTTGATGCAGAAATTTGGTAGTGGGTCTAGATCAATGGTTGAGTGGGGGTTGATCATTGATGCTTGTAAAGTATCTCTTTGTTTTTGGATGTGTTTGGGACATTTATCTTCTATTCAAACAAGGAGAGAGATCAATCGTTGAGTGGGGGTTGGTGTCCTTGCACGAAAGAAAAAGAGGAAAGAAATCTCAATTTATTAATGAGAAACTATATTATATTCGAATATTTAAAAGGGAGACAATAAAAGGATAAAGTGTGCATTTGTTTTTGGGTGTGTTTATTAGGACATTATCCTTGATTCAGATAAGGAGAAGATAGTGGATGGGCTTTTATTAATTATTTTAATTTAAAGAGGGAGTTGATAAAATTTTTAAATTTTATATGCTATTTCTATGTTTACGTAGTATCTCTCTTACTCACTCTCATTCTTATGTTCATCTCATATGCATTTTTTTTTTGGGTATGACTCTAATACCACATTGGTGGGAGCTTCACATATCACAAAACTAGTTTTAATTGCATCGTATAGCACTATTATTGCCAATCCTTTGGACTTACATAGTGCATCAGATACAATTAAAACTGACATGTCATAATATTAAGAAGTTGGTCAGATGTTTTCTAATACACATATGATTCTCATTTCTGAGGCAAGTGTACTGCATACTTGCATTTTAATGGGATATCTATGATGAGAATATGAGAATTAAAGCTTTCATAGAGAAAAGAAAGATTCTTATAACATGATAATTAAAGCTTTCAAAGAGAAAAGAAAGATTTTTAGAACATGTTTAAAATATAAGCACACAAGATTTTATTTCATTTACTTGTGCCCAAATATGATACAAACCACCCCCTTTTATAGTTAGGGAGAAACATAAAAGACAGAAAAACCAACCGTGAACAAAACATTACTGGAATGCCTTATCAAGTGGCAGACATACTTTTGACTACTTTTTCAAAAGAAAAGAAAATAATACTATTCATAGCCACGCCTATTATACAAAGCGGGTATCTGTCCATATAAATAACATTATTCATAACCACACCTATTATACAAAGTGGGTATATGTCCACATCAATCTTTGCTGATGGGTTAATGAGATGGAGACATATTTTGATCGGATAAGCTTCCTTAAAAAAAAATCTCCAAATTTGGATGACTCATGCTCCCAGATGTCATCCATCAAGTAAGTGTGGTACATCATTTTTCTATGAGCTTATTCCATGTCTCCTTTTGATGACTTATGCAAGTTGTATTGTCATTCATGTTCTATGGTTCATGGAGTTTGACGAAACAAACATACTCCATTAACTCTTTTGTGATTTTTAGTCTGGGAGGATAATAACGGTTTCACATAGATAAACATCACTCTTACAATCAAGTAACTTAATTGCAGGATCTATTTGATAAGGTATGTGTAGGAAGAAAATAGATTTGAGTTTGCTAATAGCCTCTGAAGCTAATCTTCACGATTTTACTTCATATAGGAATGGCTTTAATTGATTTCTCCACCATGTTAATGGAGAGTACCATTCAAGATTAGTCCAAATTAAGGATTTGTGTTTTGTGGGATCCATTATGTGTTGATACATGGCTTCAGCGGGTATGAGAACATGCATAAAATATAAATAGGTGACACTCCAAATATAGCATAAATGGTTTTTTGTGAACTTAACATTTGGATTAATTAGAATTGGTAGGAGAAATGGTGTGTTTGGGAAATAAGGAGTGTGATCCAGGAGTTTATTCCTAATGATTTTTGTCATGTAATAAAAAAGATTATTCCTGTCATACTGCTTGAGCTGTGAGGGTGAAGAGGGTCTAGTTATTCCTGGAGGAAGATCCTTGGTTATGGATGCATGGTTTGGTAATGGTTTGACCATCAAAATCAGAGGGAAATTATGCTTGGCTGTGATGATCTGGATAAGTTTCATAGGTCTAGATAGTAGATCATAGATCTCACTCTGAGTTCCTTTGATATGTTTTACTGAGAAATCATATCTGTTAGTTCTCTTGTTTTAGGATTGGCTAAATTTTTGTAAAACAAATAATAGCATCAATAATGTAATGTTAGATAGGATATAATTGTTAGAACAAGAAATGTTCTGATCAATATTCTTAGTTTTGATGATAACATTAAGTATGAATTTTGTATAAGACAATGTGGTACTCTAATCCTTTAAGTTTTCCATTTCAAGAAAAATATAAAGAGTATGCACAAATCAGCGTTCAGAAGCACTGACCCAGAAGTTCTGGATGACTTCATCAGAACATGGTCTGGCAAGACATCAGAAGATGGTCCTGCAGAATCAGAACATGATCTGGAAAGCATCAGAAGATGGCAGTCAGAAGCAAATCTCTGAAGCTCTGATGGTATCACGCTCAAAGCACTTCAAAGTCTGAAGACAGAAGTTGGATTTGCACCAAAGCTGAAGACTCTAATATTCAAACGTTGTTATCTATAAAATATGAGTCCAGAAGAAAGAACAAGATGAAAGGCTATAACGTCAAATCTCTGACTGACAAAAGGAATGTTAGAAGCTACAAAAGGTAAAGTCAGTAAAAGCAGCAAAAGCATGGCTCGAGATAGTTGACAAAAGTGTGAAACATTAAATTCAGCATTGTACTATTCACGCAAAGCATTAAATGCTCCCAACAGTCATTTCCTCTCAACGCCTATATATAGAAGTTCCATTCAGAAGCAGCACACAACACTCTTGCGCAAAAGAACAGAAACGTTGTCAAACTGAAAAGCAAAAAGAACTTCATCTTCAACCTCACAACTTTGTAATATCTTAGTGAGTGTTAAGAACTAGAACTTAAGAGTAATATCACTTTGTGATTACATCTTTATTAGAAGCAAGTTATACTCTTGCAAACATTTATTTTTACATTGATTGTAAAGGAATTCCTAGAGTGATCAAGTTGTGATCAGGATACTCTAGAAGACTTAGAGTGTTTCTAAGTGGATAACCATTGTAATCAGTTGGATTAGTGGATTAAATCCTTAGTTGAGGTAAATCACTCTAAAGGGATGGACTGGAGTAGTTTGGTTAACAACGAACCAGGATAAAAATCATTGTGTTGATTATTTTTATCTACCAAGTTTTTGAGTTACACTTATTCAATCCCCCCTTTCTAAGTGTTTTTCTATCCTTCAATTGGCATCAGAGCGCCGGTTCTAGGTGCAAGCACTTAACCGTGTTAGACAAAAGATTCAGGGAGAAAAACACAAAATGGTTGATCCAATTCCAACTCCTACTCCTGAGCAAAACAACAATGGTAACAATGGAAGCAGTAGCTTCAATGGTTACAATAGACCACCACTAGGGGTGAAAATAGGCCAGGCCGATAACAGGTGGTCCATCAGTCTTTGATGGAGAAAATTTTGAGTATTGGAAAGTTAGACTTGAAAGTTATTTTCTATGTCAAGATGGTGATCTATGGGACTTAGTGTTGGATGGTTACAGACATCCTGTAAATGCTCGAGGAGTCAAGATTACAAGACATGCTATGAGTGATGACCGAAAGAAAGAATTCAAGAATCATCACAAATCAAGGACTATATTGTTAAATGCTATCTCACACGCTGAGTATGAGAAGAATACTAACAGAGATACTGATCATGACATCTTTGAATCTCTAAAGATGACTCATGAAGGAAATGCACAAGTCAAGGAGACAAAGGCTCTGGATCTAATCCAGAAATATGAAGCGTTCAGAATAGAAGATGATGAAAACATTGAAGCAATGTTCTCTAGATTCCAAAGTCTAACTGCTGGGTTGAGAGTTCTTGACAAGGGATACACAAAGGCTGATCATGTTAAAAAGATAATCAGAATTCTTCCCAGAAGATGGGGACCAATGGTTACAGCATTCAAGATTGCCAAGAATCTGAATGAAGTATCTCTTGAGGAGCTGATTAGTGCCTTGAGGAGTCATGAGATCGAGCTAGATGTAAATGAGCCTCAAAAGAAAGGTAAGTCTATTGGATTAAAATCTAATAATAAAAAATGCACTAACGCTTTTCAGGCAGAAGAAGAAGAATCTGACGAGTTAGAGTCAGAAGAAGAAGAAGATGAAATATCTCTCTTATCCAAAAGAGTAAATCAACTCTGGAAGAGCAAGCAGAGAAGGTTCAAGAACTTTAAGAACTTCAAGAGGCCTGAAAAAGGAGAATCTTCTGAGCACAGAAGATCTGGCAAGAAGAAAGTAACGTGCTATGAATCCAAGGAACCTGGACACTACAAGAGTGAATGTCCAAAGCTTCAGAGGGAAAAGCCCAAGAAAAGATTTGAAAAGAAGAAAGGTTTAATGGCTACTTGGGATGACTCAGATTCTTCTGATTAAGAGTCAGAATCTGAAGATGAGCAAGCAAACATAGTACTTATGGCTACTGTTGATGAAGAATCAGAATCTACACCAGACTCAGATTCTGAAGAGGTATTTTATGAACTTTCTAGAGATGATTTTGTTTCCAGCTTATCTGAACTTCTGGAAGTCAAGAGTCAGCTTAGTATCAAATACAAAAAGCTCAAAAAGCTCTTTGCATCTGAAACTAAGAGACTTGAAATAGAAAACTCTGAACTTAAAGAAAAAGTTTTAAAATTAACTAAAGATGTTGAATCATCTTCAAGTTCAAAAAAGTCTATTCCAAGCACTAACAATATTCTGAAAGAATATGACTTGAGTTTCAGAAAATTACTATCTAGAGGTATAGGCAGAAGTCAGCTAGCCTCTTTGATATATGGTGTAAGTGGAAACAAGAGAATTGGCATAGGCTTTGAGGGTGAAACCCCGTATAAACTTGAACCTGTTGATGAGATGATAATCAAATACAAGCCTTTGTATGAACAGTTCAAGTATGGCCATTCTCATGATATTAAGCACCAGGGTCGGCCCAATCTATCCGAAGGCCCTGTTTTAATTTAATAGATAGGCCTAAATTTTAAAAAAAAATTATAATTTTGATAATTAAAAAACTAAAATAAAATTATATTAATTAAATGAAACACCAAAATTAATTATTTTTAATTTAATTTTATTGTTTTTGATATTTTGCATTTCAATATTTAGAAAATTCTTATTATCAGTAAGATTGTAAGATTGTAGCAAAGCAATAATTTTAATAAACGGTGTACACAAATGACAGCTACTTTTTCATAGTTGAAGCTTTTAAGATAAAATCAATAAATTTCTCTTTATTTATAACATTTTATAAATTATCATAAACTATTGAAATTATTGAATGACTCATACAAGCATAAACAAAAAAGACATATTCCTGCACAATAATAAGAACAACAATGATATTTTATTATATTAATCATCCTTAGTTCTTTACATTTGTTTTTAAGTCTTTATTTGTTTGAAAGCTAACTACCATTGTACTCTTCAATTATTTTTTAATATAACTAATCTCTTTTTTTTCACTCTTTCTTTAACACTACCCATTCTACTCCACCTCTTATTTTCTTATCTCTTCTTTGATAACTATCTCAGCCCAACTATTCTTTTCTTTTATCAGTAAAATTAACGCACAACCAATTTATTTTCTTTCTCTATCTCTCACACATAAGTTTTTAGAGTTCTAAGTTCTTACAATCCTAAAATAAAAACCACATCCACAAACAACAAAAGAAACCCAGAAAAAGAAAATATAGAGCCATAGAAAAAAGAAACACATATAACTTTCATTATTCTTACAATTTTGTTTAATCCATCATATTTCTAACTATATTCTTTCCTTAATTTTATCTTATTTTTTACAAAATTGAAAATAATCAAAGCATTCACAGAAGATAAATAAGTTTGATTTGAATGAACTTACTAATTGCACGACACCGCCGCATCGTCACCGTACTGTCAACCTTCGCCATTTTGTTTGTGATTTCTCGCTTTGCCGTCTTTTCATTTGCCGTTTTGTTTGGAATGAGGAAAAAGAACATTTTTTTTAAAGTTTGATTTTAATTATATTTAACCAAAAAAAATGGGCCCTCAAAAATTTGAGGCCCAGAGCTATTGAGCCTGCTGCGCCTGTGAAAGGTCGGCCCTGTTAAGCACACATCACATGCTAAGAGTTTCCACATAACACACACAAAGAAACATGCCATTGCACACTCTAGAAAATATTATGTGAAACCTCATGCTAACTCTCAGTTCAACCAGAACTTGAGAAGGACTAACCCCAAAGGACCCAAAAGAATATGGGTACCTAAGGATAAGATAATTACTATTGCAGATCTCCTTCAAAGCTCAAAAGGAAAACATATCATGGTACCTGGACTCTGGATGCTCACGTCACATGACGGGAAGAAAGTCTATGTTCCAAGATCTGGTACTTAAATCTGCTGGAGAAGTAAAGTTTGGAGGGAACCAGAAGGGAAAAATCATTGGCTCAGGAACCATATGTATTGGTAACTCTCCCTCTATAACTAATGTTCTTTTAGTAGATGGATTAGCTTATAACTTATTATCCATAAGTCAATTAAGTGACAATGGTTATGACATAATCTTTAATCAAAAGTCTTGTAAAGCTATTAGTCAGAAGAATGGCTCAATCCTATTTACAGGCAAGAGAAAGAACAACATTTATAAGATTGATCTTTCAGATCTTAAGAATCAAAAGGTTACTTGCCTTCTGTCTGTTAGTGAAGAGCAGTGGGTCTGGCATAGAAGATTGGGTCATGCTAGTTTGAGAAAGATCTCTCAGATTAACAAACTCAATCTGATCAGAGGACTCCCTAATTTGAAATATAAATCAGATGCTCTTTGCAAAGCATGTCAGAAAGGAAAGTTTTCAAAACCTACGTTCAAGTCTAAAAATGTTGTCTCTTCCTCTAGGCTGCTAGAACTTCTGCACATTGATCTTTTTGGCCCTGTCAAAACAGCATCAATCAGAGGGAAGAAATATGGATTAGTCATTGTAGACGACTATAGTAGATGGACATGGGTAAAGTTCTTGAAACACAAGGATGAGTCACATACTGTGTTCTTTGACTTCTGCACTCAGATTCAATCTGAGAAGGAATGCAAAATCATAAAGGTCAGAAGTGATCATGGTGGTGAATTTGAGAACAGATTCTTTGAAATTTATTTCAAAGAAAATGGTATTTCCCATGATTTCTCTTGTCCTAGAACTCCACAGCAAAATGGAGTTGTAGAACGAAAGAATAGGACTCTACAAGAAATGGCCAGAACCATGATCAATGAGACTAATATGGCTAAGCATTTATGGGCAGAAGCAATTAACACAACATGTTATATTCAAAATAGAATCTCTATAAGACCTATTCTAAATAAGACTCCTTATGAATTGTGGAAGAACAGAAAGCCCAACATTTCTTATTTCCATCCTTTTGGATGTGTATGTTATATTCTGAACACTAAAGATCATCTGCATGAGTTTGATTTTAAAGCTCATAAGTGTTTCCTTCTTGGATATTCTGAACGCTCTAAAGGCTACAGAGTATACAATACTGAAACGCTGATAGTTGAGGAATCAATCAATATCAGATTTGATGATAAGCTCGGTCTTGAAAAGCCAAAGTAGTTTGAGAATTTTGCAGATATAGATATCTCTAACTCAGATCATGAAGAATCCAAGAGTAAGGATGTATCAGAAGATCAAGTTGCAGCGTCTTTAGAGAATCTCAGAATTTATGAAGAGCCAACACTCAGAAGATCTTTTAGACTCAACTCTGCTCATCCAGAAGATGTGATAATTGGAAAGAAAGATGATCCCATCACAACAAGAGCATTCCTGAAGAAGAATGCAAAATGTCAATTTGGTTTAGTGTCTTTGATTGAGCCAACTTCTGTTGATCAAGATGTGGAAGATGCGGACTGGATGATTGCCATGCAAGAAGAGTTAAATCAGTTTACAAGGAATGATGTTTGGGATCTGGTTCTAAGACCTAAAGGATTTAATATCATTGGAATAAAATGGGTCTTCCGAAACAAGCTGAGTGAGAAAGGTGAAGTTGTAAGAAACAAATCCAGACTGGTTGCTCAGGGCTATAGTCAGCAAGAAGGTATTGACTATACAGAAACCTTTGCACCAGTGGCTAGGTTAGAATCTATTCGCTTATTAATTTCATTTGCTACTCAGAATAACATCACTCTATATCAGATGGATGTTAAGAGTGCCTTCTTGAATGGTTATACAGATGAAGAAGTTTATGTCCATCAACCTCCTGGTTTTGAAGACTCTAAGTCTCCAGAACATGTTTTTAAACTAAAGAAATCATTATACGGACTGAAGCAAGCTCCCAGAGCTTGGTATGAAAGATTAAGTTCTTTCCTTCTGGATAATGGTTTCACTAGAGGAAAAGTGGACACAACTCTCTTCTGTAAAACCTTTAAAAAGGATATTTTAATTTGTCAAATATATGTTGATGATATTATATTTGGAACATTTATTGCTACACTTGGAAAGGAGTTTGCTAAGTCTATGCAGGCAGAGCTTGAAATGAGCATGATGGGAGAACTCAAGTATTTCCTTGGGATCCAAATCAATCAAACTTCTGAAGGAACTTATGTTCATCAGACCAAATATGTGAAAGAGCTTCTGAAGAAGTTTAATCTGTGTGAAAGCAAAGAAGCAAAGATTCCAATGCATCCAACATACGTATTAGGTAAGGATGAGGTAAGCAAGAAGGTTGATCAGAAAATCTACAGAGGTATGATAGGATCTCTTCTTTATCTTAATGCTTCTAGACCTGATATTTTATTCAGTGTATGCTTGTGTGCTAGATTCCAATCAGATCCTAGAGAATCTCACTTAACTGCTGTTAAGAGAATTCTGAGGTATCTGAAAGGTACTACTAATGTTGGTTTATCCTACAGAAGATCTGAAGAATACAACTTAGTAGGATTTTGTGATGCTGATTACGCTGGAGATAGAGTTGAAAGGAAAAGTACTTCTGGAAGCTGTCAGTTTCTGGGAAGTCACCTGATCTCTTGGTATAGCAAGAAGCAAGCCACAATTGCCCTCTCTACAACAGAAGCAGAATATGTTGTTGCTGCTGGATGTAGTACACATATGCTCTAGATGAAAAGTCAGCTAGAAGACTATCAGATATATGAGAGTAACATTCCTATATTCTGTGATAATACTTCTGCTATCTGTTTACCTAAGAACCCTATTTTACATTCTAAAGCTAAACATATTGAGATTAAACATCACTTTATTAGGGACTATGTTCAGAAGGGTGTTCTTTCTTTAAACTTTGTTGATACAGACCATCAATGGGCTGATATCTTTACAAAACCCCTTGCTGAAGATATGTTTAAGTACATTCTGAAGAACATCAGTATGGATTTATGCCCAGAATGAGGTTATGAGAAGATCTGAATATGGATTTGATTTGAAATGCTTATTTATTTTCTTATCAGATGTTCTGGATTTGTATGATAACTTAGATACTCTGATTCTGTTATTCCTAATGTTCCATATATCTAAGTATGATACAGAACATTTGTTAAAGCAAAACAGCTGTCATCAGCTACTCCTGATGATGACCACGTGTTCATTCTGAAGGGACAAAAATGCGTGCAGTTGATGAGACGCCGCCCTAGGTAACTGTACAAATCTTTTCAAATTTCACGTTATCTCTCATAACGTCATTCAACATTAATTGTGATTGATTCAAATTCTGTAATCTCTTGCATTCAGAATTTCATTGCATTTTATTTCAAATCCGTGCCTATATAAACACATCTCTCATTCATTTCATCTCTTTCACTCATCTTCACTGATCATCGTTTTATGCATTTTTGCCTCCTCTTCTCTCTTTTCAAAAGCCCTAAAGTGAAACCCAGTAGTCTCAAGTGTTCTTCAATGGCTTCTTCATCAAATGTTCAACGCAAGGCTTCGTCCTCTAAACATCAAGAACAAATTCAATAATAGAAATCTGTCTTCACTCCATTGAAGACTTGTTTGATTCCATACGAAGATTTGGAAGTTCTCTGTGAATCTATGGTTGAGTTTGAAAATCTGCAAGCACACGATTTCAACATCAAAACAGATATGTTGGTTCAAGGATGAGCAAACTATTTTGAACGTCTAATTGGACCGGTTTATCCTCTTTTGGTTAAGGAATTTTGGACTCATGCCACTATTACCCCAACTGCTATCATCTCATTCGTGTTAGGTCAAGAAGTTGTAATCTCTGAGAATCTGATAAGGAAGTTATATAACCTCCAAGGTTTGGGTGGAATTACTGGTTCTTTCCCTGGAAGAACTGATTGGGAAAAAGTTCTTCCAAAGTTGTTTACTTATGGAAAAGGCTCACCTCACTCTACAGATCTGAAGCCTTTTTACAGAGTTTAGGCAAAGATCATTCTAGGATCTTTCAATCACAGAAAAGCCTCAAATTCTGCAACCTACATCAGTCAAGATCAGCAGTTCCTTCTGTACTGCATTGGAAAGGGTATGAGAATCAACTTGCCTCAGGTTCTGTTTGATCATCTGTGTACTCATGTGAAAGAATCAAGGGAGGCAGAACGTATGAAGTATCCCAAGATTAAGAAGAATACCATTCCTATGGGAAGATTGGTATCCGACATTCTAACTGAGAGTGGTCTCATTGATACTCTGAGAGCAGCTGGCTCTATTCAAGATCTGATTGTTGTTCATGGGAGTACTCTGACTGCTCATTCTTTGAGAAGAATGCAGTTGATTAAAAAGGTGATTCCACTCCAAAGATGATTCTTGATATTCTATCCAGAAGAACCCCAGTTGCTGATTTCCCTCAGATTTTCAAGGAAGAACTATCAGAATCTGTTCAACTCTATCTGGAATCCTGTGTAAGAGATCAGTCAGAAGTTGACCCTGCATGGATTCGAGGAAGAATTCTTCCATCTTTGGATGAGTTAAAGAAAAAGGATAAGAAGAAGAAACAGAAGAAGCTAAAGAGAAAGGTCACTGACGAAGGTCCTACTGCAAAGAAAGCCAAAAAGCAGAAGAAACCTTCAGGTATTGTTATCTCTGACTTTGTACCTGTTAACAGTTCTGAACATGTATCAACAGAGTCCCTTAAAGTACCTAGAACTTCTGAACAGCTTCAGAAGCTCATAGAATAAATTGATAATGTAGACACCTTTAGTTTACATTCTTCCTCTGACTTTCCCCCTCAGAAAAGACCACCATCTTCTGAACTTCCATCCTCTTCCACCACCACTAAAAGAAACCGTCCACTTCATTCTGAACCAACTCTGGACCCCCAACCTCTAACTGCTATCTTCCCATAAATTCCATCTGAAAATATCTTTTCCACTAATCAATCTCATTCAACCATCTCCATTCCTAAACCAATCTCACCAATAAATGACTATTCTTCAACATCTACCTTCTCTGACCCTCTTGTTGCTGTCATTGACTCTGAAAATGAAGCAAAATCTCCACTCCCTCCATTCTCCTCTATCACCTCGTTTCTTGATAGAGAACCTCAATCTTATGCCCTCTTCAACCCAGATAAACCAATTTCCTTTCTCAATCCAAAACCTCAAATCTCACCTCCCAGAACAAACCCTCCAAAACCTTCTGTTGATGCACGTTTTGAATCATTAAATCACAAGGTCAGAACAGGGTTAGAAGTTCTGAAGGTTGCTCATGATACCAAGTTGGATCATGTAGCTGCTGGAAAGCTCTGGAGAGCTTTTGGTGAGGAAGTACAAGCATAATTTTTGGATCTCCAGAAAGATTGTTTGGCTGCTGCTCCTGGTCTTGCTGGACTTGCTTTGGAGTATGGTGGAGGAAAGTATTATCATCCTATCACCAAGTGAAAGCCTATGGAAGAGAAAGCATTTGTTGATCAGTTAGAAGAAGAAAATCCTCTGGCTATGGTTGTATGGAAGCCATATCCTTACAAAGTTCTGACTAGAGATTTTCAGCTTCTATTCAACTGGTTCCGGGAGAACCCTCTGGAAAAGGATCCTGACATGGTGTATCTAGAGGTTGGGTATCCTCCAGAAGTTGAACCTCCTGTCTTTCAAGGGATCCCTGCTGAAGATATTCCTGTTGAGGAAAATCAAGAAGATGTTCAAATGGTTGAAGCTGATGCTGCTCATCCTGTTCTAGAAAATAACTTTGATGCTTCTTCTGCTGGTCCTTCATCTTCTGTTCTGATGAACTCTCTGAAGGAACTCCAATAGAATCAGGCTACCTTGGCTAGTTGTCTGGACAAGCAAGATGACACCAACGAGGAAATCAGAACTTGGATGAAGAAACAAGAAGAAACCCCTAAGAAGCAAGCTGAAGACACTTCTGAGATTAAGAACCTTCTGGCCGCCTTAGCTTCTAAGTTTAGCCAGTCGTAGTCTGTCTTGTGTCTTAGTTGGTTTTTCTTTGTTTTTGCATCTGTTTTGCTGCATCTGCTTTGTATTCTTCCTTCTGCTTATCAATGAAATATCTTTTTCTTTCTTCACTCTGTGTGTCTTTCATCTGAATCTTTTATGCTTTTTAATGTTATGACAAAAAGGGGGAGAAACGTGATAATTGAATTGATTTATAAATATCAGTTGCTGGGCTTAAGTCTCAACATTCCTAACAAATATATTGCAAGTTCTCTGTCTTTTGATAGTTTTGCAGGAATGTGATATTCTGGACAAGCTCGAAATTGAGGAGAAGCAAATATTGAGGAGAAGCAATTCTGAAGAAAAGCTCTTAGAGAATTGAAGCAAGCTTAGTGCTCTGAAGCTTTAAGATCAGAAGCAAGCAATGCTTTGTTAAAGCCTAAAGCTCTGATACAAGAAGTCTCAAGATCTGAAGCTCTGAAACAAGCAAGCCTTCTTGATGAAGACTGAAGATAGAGCTCTGATACAAGTGATCTTAAAGAGAAATTCAAAGCTCTGAAGCTGTCTAATGGAAGCTCTGAAGAGAAGCTCTGAATGATCTGAAGTTCAAAGTTCAACGTGAAAGTATCATCTGAAATGGAAAAATACTCAGGGAAGTCTTTTATTTATAAAGTCTTCTAGTATTAATTTCAGGGGGGGATTGTTAATCTCAGGGGGAGACATATTCACACACTCTAATTTATATGCTTATATGCTATAACTGTGTATTGTCTTTGTTCATCTGATATTCTGGATACAAATTCATATCAATTATATATGTTTTTGTCATCATAAAAAAGGGGGAGATTGTTAGAAAAATAAATATTCTAATCAATATTCTTAGTTTTGATGATAACATTAAGTATGAATTTTGTATAAGACAATGTGGTACTCTAATCCTTTAAGTTTTCCATTTCAAGAAAAATATAAAGAGTATGCACAAATCAGCGTTCAGAAGCACTGACCCAGAAGTTCTGGATGGCTTCATCAGAACATGGTCTGGCAAGACATCAGAAGATGGTCCTGCAGAATCAGAACATGATCTGGAAAGCATCAGAAGATGGCAGTCAGAAGCAAAGCTCTAAAGCTCTGATGGTATCACGCTCAAAGCACTTCAAAGTCTGAAGACAGAAGTTGCATCTGCACCAAAGCTGAAGACTCTGATATTCAAACATTGTTATCTACAAAATATGAGTCCAGAAGAAAGTACAAAATGAAAGGCTATTGTAATACGGTGGGAGAACTGACTTTTTTGAAATGTTGCGGATAGCAAGAGTCGCCACTGACTTTTATTTTATCCAATTTAAAGAAAGGCTAAAAGAACAGAAAAAAACCTTTTTGAAAGAGACTGAGTTCGGGGGGTAAATTATACAAAGGGAAGGTTTAAAGCCACCTTTGTATCCATGGTTATCCATGGGCTCTTAATTGCTTAGCTCACTTTGAAAGTGTTAAGGACTTTAGCTTGTAAAATAAGCGTAGCCTTTTTGAAGGTTTTTGAAAAAAATGAGAGTTTGAATTTAAACCAGAGCAAGCAATTAAGAAGCAATTATCCTAAAATTTAGAAGTTTCTGTTCTTTTAGCTTTTCAGGGCTATCCATACCATAGGAGGGTAGGAAGTCCTTTTATTGGATGTAAAGGGTCATCGAGATTATCGTTCGCCATGAGACTGACCCTGCCATAAAGAGGGCAGGTAGTCTAAGGGAAGGATAAAATAGTCATTTTAGGCAACCAATGAGGATACCTCAGCAATCGAAAGGGACTATCATCATCATATCATAGGCAACCTCGAGGGACAAGATCATATAACCGGAGGCAACATCGAAGGGACTTATGATATTCAGTGATGATAATGAACTGAGGGCAACATTTGCTGAGGCATCCTCGTATCCGAGGGACTTGACTATTTTTTAAATTCACAAGGAAACAGGCAACAAGGCAACAAGAGGGGTTACCATTAAAGGTGTGTAGATGCACAATCACGTGGTTGATTCAGATATATTATCTTGTAGTTAATGATTCTAAATTCAATTCAAGGTGCCCTAAATTACTAACCACACAATTAATCATACAGAAAATAAGGCAGAAAGATAAAAACCTAATTAACTATTACAACCTCTGAGCAGTTACATAATAAGGCAAAACAGTTTGTGGGCAAACCACAAGAAATAGTTAAGTAGATGATACCCTGCAATGGTAAAAAAATAGACTCGTGGGCAAACCACAAGAAAATAATATCATAACCCTGCAAGACAATTTAAGCAATAAAAATAAAAAGGGCAAACAATAATCGACAGGAAAATAATCGAGGCTAGACAAACCCTAAAAAATTAATTATTGGTTGTTAACCTAATTAATTTTAATTTGACTAATCCTGATTAAATTACTTTTATAAACCCTAATTTATTTTTAAATTAACCTGAATTAATTAATCCTAAATTAAAATCTAATTAACCTAACTACTCAAATTAATTAAATTAAATCTAGGTTAATTATCTAATTATGAAAAAGAATTAACCTAAACTAATTACTTAAACTAAAATCAAATATTAAAACTAATAAAAAAAATTAATTTGAATTAAGTTAATAAAATATTAATTTTATGAAAAAAAAACTAAAAAGGTTAAGTTGAATTAAAATAAAAGGTAATTGATTAGTTAAAAAAAAGGTTTTTTAAAAAGGTAAGAAAATAATGTAAAATAAAAGAAACATAAAATAAAATAAAACAAATTGTAAAAACCTGGCGCGCGCTTCAGTGTGATACTCCTAGGGAGGTTCATGGTGCACCTGCTGGTCCTGGCGCGTTGGATCTGATGTCACAACGAGCGGATGGCTGGGATTGAGAGGGTGTATGGTAAGAACGTGCGTCTTAACGCACAGGAACGATCTGGGGTTTGAAACCAAAAACGCACGCAGACTCAGCCAATGGAGAGGTGACACGCAACCTTCTTCAACATCCATCCGTCGTTTTAGGCGTTCATACCTTTAGCGACGGTTTCTTCATCGTTGCCATAGCCCTGCAAAATAACGAATACCACCAAAGCAATGCAAAAATATTTCGCGACCCCATTGTCATACCCCAATTTTTGACCTAAGATACCACCTCATATCATTTGCATATGCATCATTTGCATCTCTAACAAATTGCATAGCTTGTGTTTGTTAATTGTGACTCAACAGGATTTAAACAAGAAATCACTCATCAGTACAAATAACAATTAGGGTTTTGTTTTCCCTTCATCTCAAATGAATCATCTTCATCAACAATCAACATTTGGTTCTCAGAGATTCATTTCAACAAGCTCAAAGGCTCTGAATCAACCAGATTAGGGTTTTGACTGAAGCTAGCATACTCCTGACTTTTGCTCAGAATTTAACCTAATGACTTGGGATATGACCTCAAGACCCCAAGTGCATCATTTTGACCTAATCCATTGGCTCAAGACATCTCCTACACAAGGATTGATCAACAGTGAAATTTCAAATCATCAGATTAGGGTTTTGAACTATCAGGGACTAAAATCAGGGATCACATTTGGGAAACCCTAAAAATCCCCAGGAAGTCAATCAAAGGTTTCAATCACCCTCAAATAATCCCTATGACAATATACAATGGAAATTGCATCTCAATTCAAGATCCACAGTCATCAATTTCATCAGGTCGACAATTAGGGTTTTTGACCTAATTCACTGAACAACTGACTTTTTAATCAGAACATGGTGCCACAACTCAAAACATGGCTCAATATCCTCTAATGCTTCAATGTGATCCATTCATACCATTCATTTGATGAGGATAGCCTGTTTCATTTGAAATCTCCAGAAACGCGATTCGTCTGAAAAAGTCAACTGTACAAGATCACCATTGACTTTTGGGGGATTTTGGTCAACCATGACTTTTGAAGTTTTGAATCATCAATATATGATATATGAAGTCAATTGATCAAGAAAAATCAAGAAAATCAATCAAGAATCAAAAAGTCAAAGTTTGACTTTTATACTTAGAAAAATTTTCTAAGTGTTTTTCAATGGTTTTTTCCAAACTTTGGAAGGGAATAACTCAAAATTTCACCTACAAACTGAAAAAAACTTCCAACATGAAAGTTGTAGATTTTGATCCAATAAACAACTTTGACACATATAATTTTTTTTCCATAAGATCAACCATTTCAGAGATATGGAGCTTCAAAGTTGGCATCTTTTGAAAAAATGCACTTAAAATCTCACTTTCTTCAAAGTTCATGGATCTTTTTCACCCACTTCCTTAAAGATCTTGAAGAAACTTTCAACTAGGGTTTTGAAGTATGTAATATGAGCTTTCCAAAATGTCCAAGAGCATGAAAAAATATGGAGTGTAGCTATGGTTTTGAATTTTGACATTAGTGAACTTTTCACTTGAAATTTCAAGTCATTTTGCCAAAGTTATGAACCATTTTGCCAAATGATCCAAGTAATGATGCATAGATGCAATGATTGAAGATATTTTCTGATTTGAAGATCAGAATGGAAGAGATAAGAAGCTTGGCAAAATAACCATGGTTAAGTCACTTTTAACCATTTGCATTTAATGTGAAAGATTCCATTTTATCTCTTAAGCCAAATCATCACTTCTTGATCAACTTGCAAGAGCTTTGCATTCAGAATCCTTGCCCTATAAATAGAGGTTCAAATCCCTCTTCAAATCACACCAAAACCTCACAATCATAGGTTTTCTCTCTTCTTTCTTGATTTGCAAGTTTCATGAGTTTCAAAGAGGAAGAATTGCAATTTCCATCTCTTGCAATTTCTGAGCAAAGTGAGGGTTCTAACATCTCATAAACATCAAATGTGATGTGTTTGAACCATCCATACACCCCAAAAACACCAAGAACTCAGAATCACTACCTCACTTCTCAAATATGCATAACATAAGCCTTATCATGCCAATTTTCATTCAAGCTCAATTCTGTCCAATCAAACCATCCAGACACCATCCATGTACCATATATGAACTATTCCAATCATCATCCCTGACCTGTAACTCCAAAATCACTAAGCTTGATCCTCACTTGAGCCCTACTGCAGATCGAGCATCACCAGCTGGTCCAGAGATTTTCAGTTCATTCCAATCATCCAAACATGTTCCATAAGGTCCACTGAAGCTGTCCAGATCAAGAAACAACATCTGGAACCTCTCATTTGCAGAATTCGATTCTCAGTTTGGCCGTTTTTGAAGGTAAGCCTCATGAACTCCAAACTCAAACATACATGCATCATAAATGAAAAATTGAATTGCTATCTTGTTTCTGCACTATCACTGATCAATAGCCCTCAATCAATTTCACAATTCATCAATCCTACACGATTCCATGTTCGAATTCAGAATTAGGGTTCTTAGTGTTCATCACAAAATTGATCACCTTAGAGCAAATATAAATGAATTATAAGGGCACCATCATGTTTCTCGTCCAAAACCGAGCAAGATAGACTATCTACTTGATCAAAACAATCCAGTTTTAGAGAAATTCAAAATCAAAATAGGGATGTGTTCTTGGCGCCATTTTTTGTTCAGAGATTTCAAACACTTGTTTTTGAATATAATTAAATGAGCGTGTATCATAAACAAGCTGCGCGCGCAGCTCAGTTGGTTGTTGTTTTGAGTAGTGAACCTCAGGGCGTGGGTTCAAGCCCTAGTGAAGACAAAACCTTATTTTTTACCACTATTTTTCTCATTTTTCTTCACAACTTCATCAATTAATTTAACTAACCAAATCAATTCATTTTTGCTTCATTTTTTAAACACTATTCATTTGATATATATATTTTATGAATACCAAAAAAAATCATCAAAAAATATTTATTTGATACATTTTTTAAATAGGTTTAAAATGAATTGTTTTTAAGTATTTTTAAATACTTTAAATATTGTTTTTCTTTTTGATTCTTCAAACTTAATCACTTATAAATATTTTTTGATCAAACATTAATCATTTAGGTATAATCTTTCTGTTTATCTTGATTAATTTGATTTCTTTCAATTTCAAATCGTTTTAAAACAAGCGATCGCGATTCTTTTCAAAAACGATAAACCATTTCTTTTTGATTTTCAAAAGAAACTATTGATTAAATCTTTTTAATTAATCAATTGATTTTCAAAACAAAAGGGGCCTCTCGAATATTAGAGAGTATAAGTCCCTTTCCTCTTTCTTTTTACAGTTTTTCTTTGTACAGAAAACTCTTTCAAAAACAATAACTTTCAAACAGTTTTTCAAACGACGCGTTTTTAACAAAACAATCAACCATGTTTTATAAAATAAAACAGGGGCCTCCACATAGGTATAAGTCCCATTCCTGTACATGAAATTAGGTATTTCATTGTACACACACCTTTTTGTATATATCTTGTTCAATTTGTTTTTTTAACTTCGAACAACAAATCAAAAAATGAAGGTTTTCTTTAAATCTTCCCAAAAATACCATGGGCCTCCATGTAGGTATAAGTCCCAAGCCTCTTTGTAAATACCTGTTTACATAGCTGTTGAATAAACTCAAGTGGGCCTTTCCCCGAGTATAAGTCCTGAGCCCCCGTGTATACAAATGGATCATGCTTACAGGTATATTTCCTTCATAAACTCCATTATATACACACACTTTGTCATATATGTATAACTGTTCATATTTGTTCATGTACTTGTTCATGTTTGTTCGTACTTGTTCATACTTGTGATTGTGTTATATATGCTTGTTCAACTTAGTACAACACTAGGTTCCCCATAGCCTTCTATTGGGCTTCGTGCAAAGAATCTCCCTAGTTTAGGTTAGGATATAGAGTATGGTTTCCCGGTGAAATCGCTCTAAGAGCTCAAACCAACTATACCATGCCTCCCCTTGGGCTTTGTACAAACGAGTGACCCTCCCATAGCCTCCTCTTGGGCTTACAATGCAAGGACCCTCGATTGTCCCTCCCATAGCCTCCTCTTGGGCTTACAATGCAAGGACCCTCGGATAGCCTCCTCTTGGGCTTCGTACAAGGACCCAAGGGCTTCTTATAAGCATCCCCAATATCCAAAACAAATACCCTAGGAGATTAGACATTTTTCATCTCTATGATAGGAGTATCTCTTCTATATCATCACAAACAATCAATCAATCAAACTTTTTGCCACAAGGCTGGCTAATCAATCAAATTTCTTTTGCCACAAGGCTGGCTAATCAATCAAACCGTTTTGCCACCATACTGGCTGATTAATCAAAGTTTTTGTCACAAGGCTGACTTCATTGAAACTTTTGCCACAAGGCTGGCTGATTAATCAAAACTTTTTGTCACAAGGCTGACTTCATTGAAAGTTTTTGCCACAAGGCTGGTTAAACAAATAAAAACATCTTTATCATTCTAAGCGCCATAAGTGGCACAGCCCAGGGCTTATAATGAAAAGATTTTCAAACAAAAAACAAACAGATGTATGTGATGATATAGATTAGATACATCGAACATTTAGATGACATTTGTCTCTTATCCTTTGCTTCCACTAGCATAAGTGGGAACTACGATTGCTCTGACTTTCTCAACATCCCTTTGAGAATACGTAGGCACAAGGTCGTATCCTTGGCGAGCAAAACAAAACAAAAAACATTCAAACCTTAGCACCCGTAGACCCCGAGCTACAGATGCTCTGATTCCCTCTAAGGGATATGTATGCAGAGAATCGCGATGATCTTTGCGAGCATAATCAAACAAACACCTTAGGTCCCACCTATTTCACAAGAACCTCCACCACAAAGGATGAAATAAACAAAACAAAGAAACCTATAGAGTACTATAGATACGTTGGGTGCTAATACATTCCCTTCGTATAACCAACCCTCTTACCCGGAATCTCTCCCCCACTTGTGCATTGCTTTTAGTTTTGGGCTTTGCATCTGTTTTTAGGTTATTGCAACTTTTTTCCTTTTCCTCCTTTGGAAACAATAAAAAGTTTGGTCGGTACAAAAGAAAAATCATTTTTTTGAGCACTCGAGCCCAAAGAAGGCATCAGGTGTCTCATCCCGAAAAAGGACAACATTTTTTCCCCGCGACAGAAAAATGGCGACTTCACTGGGGACAAGACTTTTTATTGTTTCCAAAGAAAGGGTTATTTCTCTTTGTTTTGTTTTTATTTTATTCTTGTTACATGTGTGGTTCCTTGGTTCTGTTACTTGTGTGATTCTGTTACAAGTGATACATTATGGACAAATCCTAACCCGGATTAAGTACACATAAGAATTAGGTGGAGGGTATAGTCATGTATGGCATACAAGGAGTTCAGTCCTTAAAAAGTCAGCATGAGAATCCTTCCGCTCAGTGGAGGTTCCTTGTTGGTAGTATATGTTTAGCGAGTTCAGTTGCGAAGACATTATTGCTTTCATTGAACTGTAGAAGCTGAGTTGGCTGTAGAACCCATAACCCATCCTGGCCTTATTAGGTTGTGGTGCAGAAACTATTCAGGTGTAGACTTGGATTAGTTGTCATGCGGAGAACCACACTCAGACGAGTTTTTCTTGAGAATATTGCTGGCTCACAAGTTCAGTTGTGCAAGCCGGTAATATCCGAAAGAAAAATGTAGACTCTGACGTATCAGTAGAACATGTTTTGCAGGTGATAAACCCTAGTACTATCCCATGTTTGGTTCTCTGACCTCATGCTCGTGACGCTGGACCGTTGAACTTGTGTGTACCGTGTTTGTGTTACCATGTTTGTAGAGTTATGTTTGAATTACCATGTTTGCGCTACCATGTTTGTCGCACCATGTTTGCTTTACCATGTTTGAATATGTGGCATCCATGCATCCATGCATTCATACATTCATTAAAAATCCATCTTTTCCCATAAAAACATGATTTTTCCAAAATTTAGAGAAATTTTCTTTGCAAACATTATAGGATTAAGTTATGGAAGGGGTAAAAAGGCATACCAAAAAGTACGATTTCAAAATGCCTAATGTGGAAAGACTGAAAGAGTTAGCATCTTCTGTACAAGATCCTTCCGATTTTAGGAAAAGCCATGGAAAGCTTTTGCCTATCTTGAACACTCATGTTGATGAAGGACTTCTCAAAACTCTGGTTCAGTTCTATGATCCCGTCTACCGATGTTTCACCTTTCCAGACTATCAGTTGGTACCAACCTTGGAAGAATATGCTAATCTTGTGGGTATTCCCGTGTCTGACAAAATACCTTTCAATGGTTTGGAAGCCATTCCTAAGTCACCAGCCATTGCAGCAGGTATCCACTTGAAGAAATCTGAAGTAGAAAGTAATTGGATTATCAAAGGAAACCTTCCGGGCTTGACTTCGCAGTTTCTAATAAAGAAAGCCTTTGATTTCATTGAGATTGGTAGCATGATAGCTTTTGAAGCTGTATTAGCCTTGCTCATCTATGGGTTGGTTCTGTTTCCCAACGTCAACGACTTTGTTGATATCAATGCCATAAAGATCTTTTTGAATGGAAATCCTGTTCCGACTTTGCTTGGTGACATGTATTTCTCTATTTATCATAGGAATCGCCAAGGCGGTGGAATCATTGTATGTTGTGCACCTCTTTTGTACAAATGGATTGTTTCACACTTACCTAAGTCTCCTATTTTCACGAAAAACCGAGAAGGTTTGCATTGGCCTCGAAGACTTATGTCCCTTACTAATAATGATATTCATTGGTATACTCTGGCTCGCTGCGGTACAGAAACCATTGATAGTTGTGGAGAGTTCGCCAACGTACCCCTCATCGGTACACAAGGAGGAATTAACTACAATCCGGTCCTAGCCCGACGACAACTCGGGTATGAAAATTCAGTTAAACCAATTGGTCTCGCAGTGGAAAGTTACTTCTACCAAGAAGGGGAGGATCCTCAAAGGTTGAAGACAAGAATGGTAAGAGCTTGGTACGACGTCCGAAGAAAAGAAAAAGGTGAGATAAGGAACTGCATTGCTACGAACGCCTACACCAGCTGGGTGAAGAAAAGAGCAAAGGAGTTTCAAATACCTTATGATTATGAAAAACCTATGTTCCCTGTGGTATCTCAACTACCCAATGTTCCCATTAACACTGTGGAAGAATACCAAGAGATTTTAGCCAAGATGAGGTTAGAAAAAGACGCTTGGGAAGAAAAGTTTCGTAAAACTGATGAGGAAAATAGAAAGTTGAAGAAAAGAGTGAAAGATCACGAAGAAACTCTCTATTATCAAGATGGATGGCTCATGAGCAAAGATGAGAAGATTCGTCGGAAATATGCCGCAATCAGAAGATACATCAAAGAAAGCAAGAAAAATCTTGAAGCCTCGACAAGCAACGCTCCGATGCCTGACAATTGGAAGAATGTTGTTGACAAGCTGAGGGCTGAAAAGGCCGAGTTGAAAGCTTACTATGGGAAATAAATCATGAAGCTCAAGCTGCACAACGCATTTGGTTCTTCGTCCGATGAGGATGTTTAGGATTTGTTTAGATTTTCATTTATCATTTGCTTCTGTAAGGAGCTACGCTCCAATGTTGTAACATTTTCCCATTATTTGAATAAAAGAATAGTTTGTGTTCAAATGTTTGCAAGGAAATAATCTTTAAAATGTTTGGAAAAATCATAAATTTCTTTTTGCATACATTCTGCATATCGAGTCTGTTGTATAGAGTCTTATCTTTTGGATCTTTCTCCAATAGATCGTCAAGCTGTCGCGTCTCAAAGTTTCTCGACCGCGCTCGCAATCAGATCACAGATACAATACTCGTTCAAGCAGAAGAAGAGTAATGGAACACTCTGAACAAGAGAATATTGAGCTCCGTGGTACAGTGACCACCCTTCAGGAAAAGTTGGAAAGTCTCACTACTCTGGTTGACTCTTTAATGGCCGCACAGAATCAGCAGCCGCCACCTAACAGTCAAGCAACGGTAACATCTGAAGTCACTACTCCAGTTTCTACAGTTGCATTCAACATTCCATCTTTCTCCATGCCAGAAGGTTGGGGCCCGCATTTCAGCTTTGGTACAGGTTTCCGCCATAATTTCTCTGGGGTTCAAACAGCTACAACTGAAGCGCCTGCGCACAAGGTTCAGCATTTATTCCACATTCAGGGGTAACTTTTTCCCAAATCACTATGGCACTTTCTCAACCCACTATGACAGTTCCGACCCCTACGGTTCACACAGTTCCTTATGATGGCAATGAGATTTATCATGATCAAGGTGATAGCACAAATCAGCGTAATCTTGTGGAAGATCTCCAAGAACAGTTCAACAAGATTCAACTGGAAGTCAAAGCTATTCGTGGCAAAGATTTGTTTGGAAAGAATGCCCAGGAGCTATGTTTGGTTCCCAGTGTACAAATACCTGCTAAATTCAAGGTCCCTGACTTTGAGAAGTACAAAGGTAGTTCTTGTCCACAAAGTCATCTCGTAATGTATGCCAGAAAGATGTCTACTTATGCAGATAATCATCAGTTGCTTATCCATTACTTTCAAGACAGTTTGACTGGTGCCGCACTGAAGTGGTACACAGGTTTGGATAGCACCAATATTCGGACTTTCAATGACCTAGGTGAGGCCTTTGTCCGACAATACAAATACAACTCGGATATGGCTCCAGACAGAGATCAGCTCCGATCCATGGCTCAGAAAGAACATGAAGCTTTCAAAGAATATGCCCAACGATGGAGAGAAACTGCTGCTCAGATTAATCCACCGTTAAAAGAGAAAGAGATGACAAAGATCTTCTTGAATACTCTCAGTCCGTTTTATTATGAACGCATGATTGCTAGTGCTCCAAGTGATTTCACCGAAATGGTAAACATGGGGATGCGTCTAGAAGAAGGGGTCCGAACCGGACGTCTAAATAAAGAAGGTGGATCTTCAAGCGGAACCAAAAAGTTCGGAAGTGGTTTCCAAAAGAAGAAGGAACAAAGTGTTGACATGGTGTCCCAAGGAAGGTCAAGAGGGAACGTCAATCGTCAACAACAGATTTCTGCTATTGCGCCAGTCGGTAATACAGCACCAAATCCGGGATTTACCCCGCAGTTTCAACAACAACAGCCTCGACAACAGGCTCAGCAGTTCAACAATAATCAGAATCGTGTGCAAAGAGCTCCACAGTTCGATCCGATTCCAATGACCTACACAGAATTGTACCCTGCGTTGGTTGAAAAAGGTCTCGTTCAAACTAGAGCACCACCACCAGTACCTGAGAAACTCCCATGGTGGTACAAAGCTGAGGTCTCATGCCCTTATCATCAAGGAGCGCCTGGCCATGATCTTGAGCATTGCATAGCTTTGAAATATGAAGTTCAGAGGTTGGTTAGATCTAATCTCCTCTCTTTCAGAAATTTGAATCCGAATGTGCAAGCAAATCCGCTGCCCAATCATGGAGGACATGTTGTAAACATGGTGTATGGATGTCCTGGTCCATATCGAGTCTATAATATCAATTTCTCAAGAGCAGATTTGGTACAAATGCACGCCACTCTCTGTCGAGGGCAGAATTTTCGCCAGCATCACTACGGTTCCTGTAGCATATGTTGTATTGATCCTCATGGATGTTCGATTGTGAGAAGAGATCTCCAAGTTCTGTTGGATAATGGTACTATTCAGATCTACAGAAATAGGGATGAAAATGAAGTTAACATGATAGGATGTTATCCGCATGAGCTTTTAGTCTCAGATATCAACTCGGAAATGCCTAAAGTTAACGTCATCGTTCCTCATTTCAACATGCCCGAACGCATAGAAGTTACTTACAACAAGCCAAAGGTTCCTATTGCTCCTTTGATCATTTGTCTACCTGGACCTGTTCCTTATGACTCTGACAAGGCGGTTCCATACAACTACAATGCAACAATGATAAAGGATGGACAAGAAGTTCCTTTACCAACTCTTTCATCTGTCGTGAACATCGCTGATGTGAGTCGAGTAACAAGAAGTGGACGTGTGTATACTCCACTACCTCCAAAGCAGCCAGTCGCTCCTGCAACCAGGCAAAATCCTGTTAATACACCAGTGGGGAATCCTGTGGAAACTCCTGTCAGTAATACAAGCACTGATGTTGGTCAGTCCAGTGGAACCAATGCCAATCCAGATTTCGATGAAATTTTGAAGCTTATCAAAAGGAGTGAATACAAGATTGTGGATCAGCTTATGCAGACTCCTTCAAATATCTCAATACATTCATTGCTTTTAAACTCAGAAACCCACAGGGAAGCCCTGATGAAGGTCTTAGATCAAGCTTTTGTGGATCATGATGTGACTGTTGATCATTTTGATGGGATAATAGCCAACATAACAGCTTGCAACAATTTAAGCTTCTGTGATGAAGAACTCCCCGAGGAGGGTAAAAATCACAATCTTGCTTTGCACATTTCTATGAACTGTCAGTCGGACTCTTTGTCTAATGTACTGGTAGACACCGGATCTTCCTTGAATGTTATGCCAAAGACGACTCTTGCTCGCTTGTCTTACCAAGGAATGCCTATGAAGTTCAGTGGTGTAGTTGTCAAAGCATTTGATGGATCGCGAAAATCGGTTATTGGCGAAGTCAACCTTCCCATGACAATTGGTCCACATACATTCCAAATCACCTTCCAAGTCATGGACATTCAAGCTGCTTATAGCTGTCTGTTGGGACGACCATGGATTCATGAAGCAGGGGCAGTAACTTCTACGCTCCATCAAAAGTTAAAGTTTGTAACAAATGGAAAATTGGTAACAATAAGTGGGGAGCAAGCCTTGATGGTGAGCCATTTGTCCAATTTCTCTTTCATTGGTGCTGATGATGTGGAAGGAACTCAGTTCCAAGGTCTCTCTTTAGAAGACGAATCTTCCAAAAAGAAAGCATCAATCTCTTCTTACAAAGAGGCAGTAAAAGTAGTGAAAGATGGAACTACCACTGGCTGGGGGCAAGTTATGATCCCTACCAAGAATGAAACTAGATTAGGACTCGGATGTTCACCAACATTCTCAAACTGCACCAAGAAGGATGAAACCCTTCGTCCGATCAAAGAAACGTTCCATAGTGGAGGATTCCTTAACCCAATTCCTCAAGAGGTTAATGTCCTTATTGAAGAATGCATCGAAGAAGGTCTCTCCGATACTGAAGAAGAATGGAAATGTTATCTCAATGACTCGGGATACATATCTCAGGAAGAACCATATCCTCCTTCAGAGAAAACAAGTGCTAAAGAAATTCCGCCTATTCCTGCAGAGGTTTGGGACACCTTGGGACAACCAAGTGGAAAATTTGATTATATGGTGAAATATACTGCACCTGAAAGTTCAAAGATTGCGATTGAAGACATCCAACCAACTGGATGGGGAGATTCCTTTGAATATAATAGTCAACCAGAAGAGGCTTATCAGCCCTGTCAATTTTCTCAGCAGCCTGAAATTACTGAAGATTTCAGCTTCAATGCATCTGCCAAGGTTTATAATCCTGAAGGTGGTTATTATCACATAAATGCCATTTTTGAAGATGAAGGGGAAGATGGCCCCACAGTTGACTCAGAAAGTGTCGCTGACAATGAGTCTCTTCATCCTGAAGACTGGGAAATACATCCTGAAAATTCTGAAGATTGTGACTCATCATATGCTCTTCAAGAAGTAGAAGAAGACCGTTTCAACTCTACAAAGAACAAGGGTGACAAACCAGGACCTTCAAATCCTGCTCGACCAGCGGTCAATTTCAATACTGAAGATAATTCTGAGGAGAATTTTCCTGAATACATAATACACAGAGGAGTTCGTTGCTACTGGAAGGCTGTCGACGTTCCGAATGTTGTTCGCCGCTCAAAGTAATCACCTCGCTGTTATTTTGACCTCCTGCCTTGCCCAAAGCAGAGAGATGTTTTATAGGGCTTTGCTTTTAAATGTTCCGCCCGAATAACTTTGTGTATAGGGCTTTGTTTTAAAAGTTTCCCTCTTTGTCCTGCCCAAGACAAATGAGTTTGTGTTTAGGGCTTTGTTTCAAAAATGAATCATAAATAAAGTGTCATTTTGAATTCCCTACATTATATGTTTTATTTTTGCTTTTTTTCTGGAAATGGTAATCCTAAAAAACCAAAATAAAAAAAAATAATAAAAAAAAACTTTCTCAAAAAAATCTGCATACACTCCTGCATTCATAAATTTTCTGAAATAAATATAAATCACATGTGCAGATTTACTATTGATAAACCCATTGAATGCAATAACCCTATGCCCTCTCCCAACTTTGAGTTTCCTGTGTTCGAAGCCGAAGAAGAGGAAGAAGAGGAGATCCCGGACGAGATCTCTCGATTACTTAAGCACGAGGAAAGAGCCATTCTGCCTCACAAAGAGCCTTTAGAGAAAATCAACTTGGGTTCTGAAGAAGACAAAAAAGAAGTGACCATTGGATCGCTGCTTGATGCTGATATCAAGAGTAAGTTGACAGACCTTCTCAAATAATATGTTGACGTGTTTGCTTGGTCCTACCAAGACATGCCTGGGTTGGATACCAATATTGTTCAGCATTACTTGCCATTAAAGCCAGAATGTCCGCCAGTTAAGCAGAAATTGCGAAGGACTCACCCTGATATGGCTAACAAGATCAAAGTGGAAGTTCAAAAACAACTCGACGCAGGTTTTTTAGTCACCTCTGAGTATCCTCAATGGTTGGCCAACATAGTGCCAGTTCCGAAGAAAGATGGCAAAGTCAGAATGTGTGTTGACTACCGTGACTTGAACAAGGCCAGTCCAAAAGATGACTTTCCATTACCGCATATCGACATGCTGGTTGATAACACTGCTAAGTTCAATGTCTTTTCCTTCATGGACGGGTTCTCCGGCTATAATCAGATCAAGATGGCTCCCGAAGACATGGAGAAGACATCTTTCATCACCCCATGGGGTACCTTTTGCTACAAAGTGATGCCGTTTGGATTAAAGAATGCAGGCGCAACTTACCAAAGGGCAATGACTACTCTCTTTCATGACATGATGCATAAAGAAATTGAAGTTTATGTGGACGACATGATAGCCAAGTCCAGCACAGAAGAAGAACATATTGAATACCTTTTGAAGTTGTTTCAACGACTAAGGAAATATCAGCTTCGCTTGAATCCTAACAAATGTACTTTTGGGGTTAGATCTGGAAAACTCTTGGGTTTCATTGTCAGCCAAAGAGGTATTGAAGTAGATCCCGACAAAGTCAGAGCTATTCAAGAGATGCCTGCACCAAAAACTGAAAAGCAAGTAAGAGGGTTTCTCGGACGATTGAACTATATCTCCAGATTTATCTCTCAAATGACTGCTACTTGTGGGCCGATTTTCAAGCTTCTCCGCAAAGATCAAGGGGTTGTATGGACTGAAGATTGCCAGAAAGCGTTCGACAGTATCAAGGAATACCTGTTAGAACCACCAATATTGATTCCTCCAGTTGAAGGAAGACCGTTAATCATGTACCTTACCGTGTTGGAAGAATCCATGGGTTGTATGCTTGGACAGCAAGATGAAACCGGTAAGAAGGAGCATGCCATCTATTACTTGAGTAAGAAATTCACAGATTGTGAGTCTCGTTACTCCATGCTCGAAAAAACATGTTGTGCTTTGGCCTGGGCTTCAAAACGTCTCCGCCAGTACATGATCAACAATACTACTTGGTTAATCTCCAAAATGGATCCGATCAAGTATGTCTTTGAAAAGCCTGCCTTAACAGGAAGGATTGCCCGATGGCAAATGCTGTTATCCGAATATGACATTGAATACCGTGCTCAAAAAGCGGTCAAAGGAAGCATTCTCGCCGATCATTTGGCGCATCAACCAATTAATGAATATCAATCTCTCAAGTTTGACTTTCCTGACGAAGATGTCTTATACTTGAAGATGAAAGATTGTGATGAACCGTTACCTGAAGAAGGTCCTGATCCTGGATCAAGATGGGGCCTAATTTTCGATGGAGCTGTTAACGCTTTTGGCAATGGAATTGGGGCAATCATCATCACTCCCAAGGGTACTCATATCCCGTTCTCCGCCAGACTACTATTTGATTGTATCAACAACATCGCAGAATATGAAGCTTGTATCATGGGTCTCGAAGAAGCCATTGACTTAAGGATCAAGATCCTCGACATATATGGAGATTCAGCCCTTGTGATCAACCAAATCAAAGACAAATGGGAAACTTACCACCCCGGCTTGATTCCTTACAGAGATTATGCAAGACGTCTGTTGACTTTCTTCAACAAGGTTGAATTGCATCATATACCTCGAGATCAGAATCGAATGGCAGACGCCTTGGCTACTCTATCTTCCATGTTCAAAGTCAATCATTGGAATGATATGCCTAAAGTCAGAATTACGCGCCTTGAAAGGCCCGCCTATGTGTTTGCAACTGAAGCAGTCATCGATGATAAACCGTGGTTCCACGACATCAAACGCTTCCTTCAAACTCAAGAGTACCCGCTTGGGGCATCAAACAAAGATAAGAAAACTCTAAGAAGACTTTCTGGCAGTTTCTTCCTGAACGGGGATGTGCTATACAAAAGAAATTTCGACATGGTTTTGCTCAGATGCGTGGATAGACACGAAGCAGACATGTTAATGCATGAAGTGCATGAAGGGTCCTTTGGAACTCATTCAAACGGGCATGCGATGTCCAAGAAGATCTTAAGAGCAGGATACTATTGGTTGACAATGGAATCAGACTGTTACAAACATGTGAAAAGATGTCACAAGTGCCAGATCTACGCAGATAAGATCCATGTGCCACCGACTCTACTCAACGTTCTCTCATCTCCATGGCCTTTCTCCATGTGGGGTATCGACATGATTGGAATGATCGAACCAAAGGCTTCAAACGGTCATCGTTTCATCCTGGTAGCTATTGATTACTTCACCAAATGGGTCGAAGCAGCATCTTATACCAATGTTACAAGACAAGTGGTTGTGAGGTTTATCAAGAATAACATCATTTGCCGATATGGTATTCCCAGCAAGATCATTACCGACAATGGTTCAAACTTGAACAACAAGATGATGAAAGAATTATGTGAGGAATTCAAGATTGAGCATCATAACTCTTCTCCTTACAGACCAAAAATGAACGGCGCCGTCGAAGCCGCCAACAAGAACATTAAGAAAATCGTCCAGAAAATGGTCGTCACTTACAAAGACTGGCATGAAATGCTGCCATTTGCTTTACATGGGTACCGTACTTCAGTGCGTACTTCAACAGGGGCAACTCCCTTTTCTCTAGTATACGGCATGGAAGCTGTGCTCCCTGTAGAAGTTGAAATCCCATCAATGAGAGTCCTCATGGAGACTAAGTTATCAGAGGCTGAATGGTGTCAAAACAGATACGATCAGTTGAACTTAATCGAAGAAAAACGTATGACTGCTCTATGCCATGGACAGTTATACCAAGCAAGGATGAAACAAGCCTTCAACAAAAAGGTTCGACCTCGTGAATTTCAAGAAGGCGACCTCGTGCTTAAAAAGATCTTGTCTTTTCAACCAGATTCTAGGGGCAAATGGTCTCCTAATTACGAAGGCCCGCATGTTGTCAAAAGAACATTTTCTGGCGGCGCCATGACTCTTGCAACCATGGATGGTGATGAACTCCCACATCCTGTGAATGCTGATGCAGTCAAGAAATACTTTGTCTAAAAAAAAACAAAAGAATAGCTCGGTAAGTCGAAAACCCGCAAAGGGCGACTTAGGCAAAAATGAGCGTCTCGGTGGACTGAAAACCCGAAAGGGCGGTCCAGGCAAAAATTAGAGACAATAAACAGAAAAAATTCATCCTGGTAGATTGAAAACCTGAAAGGGCAATCTAGGCAAAAATTAGGGATTTATGACAAAGTAACTGCATCAATCTGTACTTCGTCACCTGAGGAGTCTGTACTTCATCAAAGGATCTTCAAACAAATCATCGCCAATCTGAAGCGACAAGCACAGTTGGAACTCAAAGTTGTTAGGGGGGAATAATGGTTATTGCTTTCAATGTAGCCTTTTCCGCACAATTACCATTTCCAACTTTTGTAAATACTCCATGGAATCACGCCTTTAGCTGATTACCATCCTATTAAATAAATTTGAGCCTTGTGCCCATTTGTTTGCAATCTCTAATTTCTTTTAGCTTGCAAAATGACGCTTTAATTGTGTTATTCACTTTTGAAAAAAAAGAGAAAAAAAGTTTTAAATGAATTTACTTTTCTTTTTCAAAATAAAAGCGAAATTTTCCTTTGAGTTGTGAACAACAGAAGGAACATCAACAGCTATCTCCATGGGATGAATCAAAGATTATGATAGGAAAAGCTCTTCTATCCCCAATGAAGAAGGTCTTTTATCCCCAGTGACGAAGATTTTCCATCTCCAGTGAAGAAGTTCTTCCATCTCAATAAAAAAGGGGGATGCTTATCTTCCCCAGAGAAGTCTAAAGCACGCAGCATCATTCATCACCCGTGTTATCTACACCGTGTTGAAAAATATTTGCCAAGTATTTGGTTGTATTGCGACGTTGGTCCTTCTCCAGTATATACTCCTTTGTCTGTCAGTATCGTCAACATGCATGACATTCATCATTCATACATATTTGCATCATTTATGCATTCTCGCATTTTCAATGTTTGCTTAAAATCACTTGTTTAGGATATATCTATCCCAAAAAAAAAAAAAAAAAGCAAAAAAAAGAAGGAAAAAAAGAGAAAAAGGAAAAAGAAAAAAGAAGCAGGTATGGGCGTGTCATCTCTCCAATAGGTTGTCACCCATAAGCAGAAAGAACATCTTCTTTCTCCAGTTCCCCACTGAGATCGTTCCTCGTGGAAGAAGGTTGCTTTAGTTTCTCCTCTCAGAACAAAGGAGAAAATCCCAGTTGAGTTCATCCCTCATTGGGTACGAAGTCTTGTTTGACTGTTTCTTTCCAATTCATTCATGGTTAGAACTTTGTCTTTTCCAAAAATTCAAATTCCGATTCTCCAAATAGAGTCAAGAAAAAAAATTGAACCATAAACAATCGCCTCGTCATCTGAGCAGTTTATGTTTCTTTCAAAAATTTCCTCTCAAGGAAATCAATCATGAAGACCATTTGACAATCAGGGCCTTATTACTGTTCACAAGGCTGAATATCCAGTAATTCCCCTATCAAAGTCTCCAAGATCATTCTATCACTCGGCTGATAATTAATCATGTCTTCAAAACCGCTATCACGAGGCTGGTAGTCGGTAACCTTTTGTTCTGGTTATATTATTAAACATGTCTATCACAAGGCTGATAGTCGGTAATATTAACCAAACCTTTGAAACTCTTTTTACCTTGTCAAGTCTATCACCATGCTGATAGTCGGTAATATAGTTTCATACCTTTCACCTTCGCATTATTAAACAAGTCTATCCCCATGCTGATAGTCGATAATGTCGATAGGTAAGCTTTTCTTACAAAGCTATCATTCCCCGGTAAAGCATACACTTGCTTTCCCAAAAAAAGAAAAAAACGGATTCTCTTCCTAAAACGGATTGAGACGTCCTTCCCAATCTCTTTTCCCCAGTGGAGTCAGTTCTTGATATCCCCTCGGTAAAGATATCCTTGCATCATTCGCAATTTTGGTATCTTAGGTCCAAAATTTGCGTCTTCTGATATTTAAGTCTCTTCCACCCTATCAAAACGAAGATTTTCAATCTTCATGTCTCAGGTTGAAGAAACTTAAATAGGGGCATCTGTCATACCCCAATTTTTGACCTAAGATACCACCTCATATCATTTGCATATGCATCATTTGCATCTCTAACAAATTGCATAGCTTGTGTTTGTTAATTGTGACTCAACAGGATTTAAACAAGAAATCACTCATCAGTACAAATAACAATTAGGGTTTTGTTTTCCCTTCATCTCAAATGAATCATCTTCATCAAAAATCAACATTTGGTTCTCAGAGATTCATTTCAACAAGCTCAAAGGCTCTGAATCAACCAGATTAGGGTTTTGACTGAAGCTAGCATACTCCTGACTTTTGCTCAGAATTTAACCTAATGACTTGGGATATGACCTCAAGACCCCAAGTGCATCATTTTGACCTAATCCATTGGCTCAAGACATCTCCTACACAAGGATTGATCAACAGTGAAATTTCAAATCATCAGATTAAGGTTTTGAACTATCAGGGACTAAAATCAGGGATCACATTTGGGAAACCCTAAAAATCCCCAGGAAGTCAATCAAAGGTTTCAATCACCCTCAAATAATCCCTATGACAATATACAATGGAAATTGCATCTCAATTCAAGATCCACAGTCATCAATTTCATCAGGTCGACAATTAGGGTTTTTGACCTAATTCACTGAACAACTGACTTTTTAATCAGAACATGGTGCCACAACTCAAACCATGGCTCAATATCCTCTAATGCTTCAATGTGATCCATTCATACCATTCATTTGATGAGGATAGCCTGTTTCATTTGAAATCTCCAGAAACGCGATTCGTCTGAAAAAGTCAACTGTACAAGATCACCATTGACTTTTGGGGGATTTTGGTCAACCATGACTTTTGAAGTTTTGAATCATCAATATATGATATATGAAGTCAATTGATCAATAAAAATCAAGAAAATCAATCAAGAATCAAAAAGTCAAAGTTTGACTTTTATACTTAGAAAAATTTTCTAAGTGTTTTTCAATGGTTTTTTCCAAACTTTGGAAGGGAATAACTCAAAATTTCACCTACAAACTGAAAAAAACTTCCAACATGAAAGTTGTAGATTTTGATCCAATAAACAACTTTGACACATATAATTTTTTTCCATAAGATCAACCATTTAAGAGATATGGAGCTTCAAAGTTGGTATCTTTTGAAAAAATTCACTTAAAATCTCATTTTCTTCAAAGTTCATGGATCTTTTTCACCCACTTCCTTAAAGATCTTGAAGAAACTTTCAACTAGGGTTTTGAAGTATGTAATATGAGCTTTCCAAAATGTCCAAGAGCATGAAAAAATATGGAGTGTAGCTATGGTTTTGAATTTTGACATTAGTGAACTTTTCACTTGAAATTTCAAGTCATTTTTGCCAAAGTTATGAACCATTTTGCCAAATAATCCAAGTAATGATGCATAGAAGCAATGATTGAAGATATTTTCTGATTTGAAGATCAGAATGGAAAGAGATAAGAAGCTTGGCAAAATAACCATGGTTAAGTCACTTTTAACCATTTGCATTTAATGTGAAAGATTCCATTTTATCTCTTAAGCCAAATCATCACTTCTTGATCAACTTGCAAGAGCTTTGCATTCAGAATCCTTGGCCTATAAATAGAGGTTCAAATCACTCTTCAAATTCACACCAAAACCTCACAATTATAGGTTTTCTCTCTTCTTTCTTGAAGTTGCAAGTTTCATGAGTTTCAAAGAGGTAAAATCTGCAACCTCCAAACCTTTGAATTTCTGGCCAAAGTGATGGTTCTAACAACTCATAAACATCAAATGTGATGTGTTTGAACCATCCATACACCCCAAAAA